>NC_053145.1:12685438-12999795 GCF_016808335.1 Panicum virgatum | reverse complement strand
GCAAATCCTCAAAATGTGAGTCAAGAGCTGCTATATCTGAGTGTAAACTCTCCTGAAACCCCTGCATCTGAGCCATCATGGGCTGGAGCATCTGCTGCTGCATGTTCTGAAAGTTAAGGTTCATTTGATTCTGCATCTGACCAGCCAACCCCGCAATCTGAGAGGACATGCTCTCCTGCATGGATGCAAAGTATGGGTCAAAGTAGCTAGCTGGAGGGGCCCACTGCTGCTGTACTGGAGGATGCGGTGGTGGCATGGCATGCTGAGCTGCAGCTGCTCCCATATGAGCATCATCATCACTATCATCTTGCCCCTGTGCTTCAGCATCCATATCATCTCCAGGGAAAGGAGTCAGAGGCCTCAAAAGAAAAGCATTGTCATTCTTGAATGGCCTGAAAGGAGTGTGCTTGCTTTCACATAACCCTCTGAAGCTAGTCTTAACCTTGATGATGGACATAATGTATGGAGCAAAATACAAGTTCATCTCCATGTTAAGCCTCAAATCTGCAAGCTGATCCATGATAAGAGCAATGCCATTTATTCTATTTCCATTCATGATATGAGATATCACATTCCAATAGTGCCCTCTAATCTTATCCTTGTTGCCACTCTTAGGCATGAATGTGACTCTAACAATCTTATTGATCACTGCAGGATGATGCCTCAGACCCTGAGTGCCCCCAAAGCTTCTAGCAATTCCAAGATGTGCAGGCTCATAGAACATGGGGTAGTCATTCTCATCTAGTGAGTTTTCTAACACAACATTCACACTTTGCTCACTAGTGATGAAATTATAATCCAATTGATTTGCCTCAGCAAACTGTGCAAATGTAGCACCATAGGTTCTTTTTCCAGTTGTCCACCTAAATGTTTCCTCAACCATGTTGATCTCTAGAGTGGCATAGAACTGGCGTATCACAGTTTCATTCCAATCACACTTATGCTACAAAAAATTTGCTAACCCCATTTGCTGAAATCTATCTACTAGATCAGTCATGACTTGTTGTTGTCTCATATAGCCTAGATCAATGGTCTGATGTTTGAATACATTTTTCTTAATTAGATGACCAAAGTAAACATCTTTTTGTACCACGGTTTTGAAGAAGAGAATGTTGGTGTCACGAGGCAAGCTGAACTGATCCACTGCTCTTGCATTTGCATAGCTTTCTGCAGTCCACTGTCGACTAGGTAGATCCAGCCCCATCAAATCTGTAACATCATTATCAACCCCCTCAGTATCTTCCTCTGAAGACTCATCACCAACATCTCCCACTGAAGATGCAGTAGCCATCTCACTGACATTTGGAGCATAGTCCACATCATTCGAGTCATCACTGTCTCTTTGTCTTTTGGATGTCATTGCCTTCTTGATTTTAGAAGCAGTGGCCTTGATGATCTTTCGGGGTGGCCTGAGATCAAGATTTAACCATAAGAACAATTACCAAAGCAATAGGATCAACCCATAATGATATAAGTCAATTCAGCATTGATCTGAAAAATCTGATACTAGCGGACCGTCCGCACTTCTGAACACGGACCGTCCGCGTCCAGCAGGCGGACTGTCCGCGACCCATCTGTTCTGCGCAGGAACACAAAATCGCCCTCATCTTTGATTCACCCATATTTTGAATTTTAATTCAAATCCACCAACCAAATTATAACTATAGCATCTCCTCATCACTAGGAATAAGATCCCCCAAGTATTTTCAAGAATCCATGGTCCAAAAATAGATCGGAGCATCTAACCCTAACTCTTTCCAATAAAGAAATCCAAGAACAAGAGTTAGGGATTCATCGAAATACCGAGAGGACATGATGCACAATCTTGAGAAGAGTCCGGGGATGTTCTCGGACCGTCCGGGAACCACTCCAAAAAGGCTTGACCTTGTCGTCTCCCCCACGTGTTTGAGAGAGAAAGAGAGAGAGCCTTTTGGAGGATGTGTGCGGTTTGGTGGGGGGGTGAGAGGGACATCCAATATAAGTCAAGTCTGGCCGACCCCCACCATTCTGTCCAGTCGCGGACTGTCCGCGGTCCTTTGGCGGACCGTCCGCATCTGAATATTTTACACTGCAACCCAACTGACACTGCCTCTGGCAAATTTTGCACAGCCTCGGGCGGACCGTCTGCGGTCCTTTGGCGGATTGTCCGCAGTGTATTTTTGCGGTTGACAACTTCTCTGCAGAGCCTCTGGTGGACAATTCTCATGAACGGCGGACTGTCCGCCCCTTACCCGCGGACTGTCCGCAGTACCAAATTTCAGTCAGCCCAGAAATTTGCCAATTTTCTCAATTCCAACTCCAATTTGGGATCATTGCTCATATAAAAATCCAAAAATCTCAAATATTGCATGAAAACCTTCAAAAGACTCATATGAGCAAGTTTCAACAAGAATTCAAAAATAAATCGAGTAAAATCATGAAAACTCATAAATGGCTCAAAAATACCTCAAAAATTCAGAAAAATGAAACAACTAGTGCATGAAAGAACCATATGCCACATGTGCTAGTTTTCAAGCCACATTTGAGAAGTCAATGATATTTAACTCATTTCTCAACTTGCAAAACTGAGGTTCATCCAAAGGCTTGGTAAATATATCGGCTAATTGATCATCCGTTCTAATACCATCAATCTTGATATCACCCTTGTTCACATGATCTCTAAGAAAATGATGGCGGATATCAATATGCTTGGTTCTTGAATGTTGAACCGGATTAGAGGCAATCTTCACGGCACTTTCATTATCACACAACAAGAGAATTTCATCAAATTTCACACCATAGTCAAGAAGAGTTTGCTTCATCTATAACAATTGTGCACAACAACTTCCGGCCGAGATATATTCCGCTTCGGCGGTTGAAAGAGCCACGGAATTTTGCTTCTTTGATGACCATGATACAAGAGATCTTCCAAAAAATTGACAACCACCGGAGGTGCTTTTCCTATCAACCTTGCACCCCGCATAATCCGAATCCGAGAATCCAACCAAATCAAAATGAGCACCCTTGGGATACCACAAACCAATATTAGGAGAATATTTCAAGTATCTCAAGATCCTTTTGACGGCGGTCAAATGACATTCTCTAGGTGCGGCTTGAAATCGTGCACACATGCAAACACTAAATATGATGTCGGGCCTAGATGCGGTCAAATAAAGCAAACTACCAATCATAGAACGGTAAAGCTTTTGGTCAACCGGGTTACCTCCCTCATCTAGGTCGAGATGCCCATTGGTGGCCATAGGAGTCTTGATTGGTTTTGCATCTTCCATACCAAATTTCTTCAAGATATCCTTCACATATTTTGATTGACACACAAAGGTGCCTTCCTTGAGTTGCTTGATTTGAAGTCCAAGAAAGAAACTCAATTCACCAATCATGGACATTTCAAATTCCCTAGACATCATTTCACCAAATTCCTCACAAAAACTTGGGTTAGTTGAACCAAAGATAATATCATCAACATAAATTTGACAAACAAACAAATCTTTACCAATATCTTTAGTGAACAAAGTACTGTCAACCTTACCAATTTTGAAGCCCTTAGAGATTAGAAAGTCCCTCAATCTTTCATACCAAGCTCGTGGAGCTTGCTTAAGACCATAAAGAGCCTTAGAGAGCTTGTATACATGATTTGGTTTCTTGGGATCTTCAAAACTGGGAGGTTGCTCAACAAAAACAAGTTCACTAATCTTGCCATTCATGAAAGCACTTTTCACATCCATTTGAAAAAGTTTTATGTTGTGAGAGCAAGCATAAGCTAATAAAATTCTAATAGCTTCTAATCTAGCAACGGGAGCAAACGTTTCACCGAAATCCAAACCTTCGACTTGAGTGAAGCCTTGAGCTACCAATTTTGCCTTGTTTCTCACAACCATTCCATCTTCATTTTGCTTGTTTCTAAAAACCCATTTAGTGCCAATAACATTATAATTCTTGGGCCTCTCAACTAAATCCCAAACTTGATTCCGGGTGAAATTATTTAATTCTTCATGCATAGCATTCACCCAATCCGGATCTCTCAATGCTTCATCTACACGGTTAGGTTCAAGCAAAGATACAAAAGAATAATGTTCACAAAATGAAGCAATGCGAGATCGAGTTTGGACACCCTTACTAATATCACCCATGATTTGATCCTCCGGATGATCCTTTGCAACAACATGATGAATTCTTTGAGGAACAATGGGTTCTTGAGTTGATGAAGAAGGTGCACTAGATGAACCAACTTGATCTTGTACTTGAGAATCATCATTACTTGAATCTTGTACAATTTGTTGTGCTTGATCATTTGAGATAGAAGTTGAAGGATTAACTCTAATAGAGATAGAAGGACCATCTTCATCTTCATCTTCTTCTCTTGGTCTAACATCACCAATTGACATATTGTTCATTGCATTTCTCAAACCATCACTTCTCACATCATCAAGATTTTCTTGTTCATTATGAGAACCATTTGTTTCATCAAACTCAACATCATATGCTTCTTCAACAATGCCATGTGTTGTGTTGTAGACCCGATAAGCCTTGCTACAAGATGAATATCCAAGAAGAAAACCCTCATCACATTTGCTTTGAAACTTTGATAACCGAGTTTCCTTCTTGAGAATATAGCATTTGCAACCAAACACTCTAAAATATGATATATTTGGCTTTCTTCCAATGAGCAATTCATATGGGGTCTTGTTATGAAATCTATGGCAATACAATCTATTTGAGGCATGACAAGCCATGTTGATTGCTTCGGCCCAAAAGCTATCCGAAACATTGTATTCGGAAAGCATTGATCTTGCCATATCAATCAAGGTTCTATTTTTCCTCTCAACAAGACCGTTTTGTTCCGGAGTGTACTTGGTTGAGAATTCATGCTTGATTCCTTTCTCATCACACCATTCCTCAACTTTAGTATTCCTAAACTCACTTCCATTGTCACTCCTCACTTTCTTCACCTTGAGTTCAAATTCATTTTCGGCCCTTGAGAAGAATTTCTTGAATGTGTCATATGTATCGGCCTTGTCATGAAGAAAGAAAACCCATGTATGTCTTGAGTAATCATCCACTACCACAAGACAATAGCAATTTCCACCAATACTTCTATAAGTTGTAGGACCAAATAAATCCATATGCAATAATTCCAATGGTCTCTCGGTTGACATGACACTCTTAGTGGGATGAGTATTTGCAACTTGCTTTCCGGCTTGACATGCACTACATAGCTTATCTTTATCAAACTTTACATTCTTCAAGCCAACTACTAAATCATGCTTCAAAAGTCGGTTGAGTTGCTTCATGCCAACATGACCAAGCCTTCTATGCCATAACCAACACAAAGATGATTGAGTGAATAAGCAAGTGGACAAGTTTGCCTCTTTAGTAGCAAAATCCACAAGATATACATCTGTTATCGCCATAAATTAACAAGGGTTAATTTATGGGCCGAAAGCAAGATGGGCTTAAAGCAGAAGATTAAGGAAGGCTTGTAAATCGGCTCCCGCGTGAGCATATGGGCCACGTTGGCCGTGTATCCTTAGATTTAGTTCAAGATTAGAGATAGAGTCCAATCGGGACAAGATTAGTTTAGATTGTTTCCCAAGTCTCCGGACTATAAATATGTATCCTTTGTTATTCGTAAGGGGAGCGTCATCACGACTCGCAAACAACAACTCTCGGCGCATCGCCACCCCTAATCCTAGGGTTTCAACCAAGTAAGTGCCATGCTGCCCTGATCGCTTCTTGCGATCAGGGCAGTATTGTTCTTGCTTTTACCTTGGTATTACTCGTACTGAAGCGTTTTTGATGGCGAGTAGTACTAGTTATCATGATGTTCGTAGCATGGCTTTTAGTAGATCTTTTGTGCTTTGTTGCTTATCATCTGCGAATATCATGTTGTCTCTGTGTAGTCACGTTTCAATCTCTCGCTAGTTCTTATCGCGTAGAACTAGTCGCACAGGGACAACACCCTGCTTCTTTCATGTTTAGTAGATCCGATCTGTTATGGTTTGCTCTTATCTTAAGAGTTGGCATAATATCTGCTGGGTTAGGCCTTGCAAACGGATTGGATGATCCGGTGGCGTAGTAGATGCTTTTTCTTAGCCTTGATAGGGATTGTTCCGGGAATCAGCTTTTGCTAGTTCTTAGGCCTCTGTTTTAGGTTGTGGTTTAGTTGTCTGTTACGTTCGCTAGGCCCAATCACGTGTAGGATGTTCCGATCTAATAGTGAGGCTGTTACCATCGTGGGTTAAGATTAATTGGACTTGATTGAAGCAGTTTTATAGTGATTTGCTCTATTTATCATATCCGGATACAATCAGATCCCGTCTGACACCGGGACTCGATCGGCTCTTCAAAGCCGATGCAAGAGTCGTCCTGGGGAGCCGACCACGGCTCGGACTTACGTTTACACGTGTATTTGTATGCAGGAAACTGTTCGGGGCACGTCTACACCCTCCTGATCGGGTATAGGTCAGGTGGCACACCCGGCTTTCACACATTCTCCGGGCGCGTGACGGAAATTGCAGGCCGTCGACGAGGGGAGCAGTGCTTGCCAGCGCACCAGCAACCTCCCGGCTCTTCGTGTTGCCCGTCGTTGCTCGCAGGTGGGTTTTGGTAGACAACACATTCTGGCACGCCTGGTGGGACACTCGGCAACAACATCCACCGCAATGATGACCGGAGCTCAAGATCAAGAACCCGCTCCCAAGCCCGTCACATATGATGAGCTTCCTCCTGAACACAAGAAGAAGTATGATGAGATCAAAGCTCTGCTGGAAGCCGATCTCATCGGCTCTTTTGAGAGGACTCGCAACCATGGCATCAAGTGGAAGGGGTTCTCACCAGAAGGCGCTCTGGACAATGTGGATCTGTCTGTACCATCTGAAGAACGCACCAGAGCCCTGCGTCAGGAGATGAACTACATGGTGGCCCATGCGCTTCATCGGCACTCTCAGAGCTTGATGAACGAACTCGAGCGCATGGCGCATCGCGTCATCCAGGAGATAATCAAGAACCAGTACTCTCCATCCGGGCCAATCCTGGGGAGTCATACAGAGGAAGCTGCAATGCATTCTAGGCCGCAACTGCCGTTCTCGTTTGCAGCTCCCAGACCACACAGCTCGCCGATCTACGTCGTCCACAAGATCGGCGGTGATCCTGGAGAAGGCCAGTTCCTCACCGAGCCACCTAAGGAGATTCCGCACGGCTACACGTGCGCCTACATCCCTGACAGCGTCAGTCCAGCACGCTCGGTGCAGATGGTGAACCCAGGAGCTCCTGGAGCAGACACAGAAAAACAAGCGTGGCTGGCAAAGTACGCTACTGGGCCGAGTGCTGAGCCATCGGCCCCAGGAGTTCTCAGTGTGGAGCAGGTCAGCGCAATACTCAGAGACCAGTTCGGCATCCTGCCCAAGAGGAAAGCGATCGGCTATTCCAAGCCATATCCAAGTGATTATGACTTGATCCCACTGCCACCCAAGTATCGGCTTCCTGAGTTCACCAAGTTCAACGGGTCAGAAGGAGCCAGCTCCATCGAGCATGTGAGCCGATACTTAACGCAGCTTGGGATGATCTCAGTATCGGATCCATTGAGGGTCCGGTTCTTTGGCCAATCCCTGACAGGCCCAGCTTTTGGATGGTATGCATCACTGGCTCCGGATTCGATCCGGACTTGGAGGCAGCTTGAAGATCAATTCCATACCCAGTACCACTCGGAAGCTGCAGAAGCCGGAATTGCCGACCTCGCCCAAGTCAGGCAGAAGCGAGGAGAGACCGTGTCAGAGTACATACAGCGCTTCAGGGAGGTCAAGAACCGATGCTACTCGTCACGCATCACAGAGAAGGAGACAGTCGATCTGGCTGTCCTGGGACTCGCTAAGCCGATCAAGGATGCGGCTTTCCAATTGGAGTTCACATCTTTGGCTCACCTGGTGCAGAAGCTTACAGCGTACGAGCATTACCATCCTGAGCTGTACCAGGACAAGTTCAAGCGCCATGTAAACATGGCACAAGCTGAGGAATCTGACGACTCTGGTGAAGAGCAAGAAGTAGCCGTGGCAGAGTGGACCCGGGGGGCAAATCCTGTCCCATGCAAGTGGATCAAGCAGCAGGGGCTTGTGAAGGGCTTCGACTTCGACGTAACCAAAATAGAGCAGATATTCGACCTGCTCCTCAAAGAAAAACAGCTGAAGCTCCCAGAGAACCACAAGCTACCGACGCCACAAGAGCTGCAGGGGAGGCTGTACTGCAAATGGCACCACTCGTTCACTCATGCCACGGGTGAATGCAAGGAGCTGCGTCGACAGATCCAATCGGCTATCGAACAAGGCCGATTGATCCTGGCTCAACACACCATGAAGGTTGACACGAAGCCCTTCCCACCGGTTAACGTTGTGGAGCTGTCAGACTTCGGATCCGAAGGCCAGGATCTAGCATTCCAGATCAACGTGGTGGGACCTGTGCGCCGCCATAACAAGCAGAGGAGAGAGGCCGCTTCTGGCAAACGACCGCAAGATGAACGTGAGGTGGAACAGCAGCATGTGACTGAAGAGCAAGTACGTCACATCCGCAATCAGCTTCCAGCTTCTAATCGGCTTCTGGAGAAATACCAGTACCAGTATCAGCTACGCCGCCGATACAAATCGGAGGAAGACAAGTACGAGCACCGCTCAGGAAGGACACTGGGCAGGCGCCAGGCTACACGCGACCACTGGCATTGCCCGTTCTTCAGGTACTGTTGGAATTCCGGCATGAGCCGATTACCTACTATAGATGATTGCTTGGAGTGCAGGCCTCGAGGGCATCAACAAGACAAGACATCAGTGTTCCGGTGTTTGGGGCCCAGAACACGTCAGGACGACCATGTGGGGCACCCATCCGGAGGTGGTTCAGAGCTAGAGGAAGAAGACAGGTACCATCACCCACGGTGGTGTCCTGACGGGCTCAATCGGTCGCAGAAGCGCAGAATACAGCGCTTGCACAACCTCGAAGACGCAGAAGCAAAGTATCTTGACGTGCTGAGGAAAGCGCGTCCGGATCTCGCGGAGCAAGTTAGGCGACCACAGAGGGAAGAGAGGCGCCCCCCCGAGGATGGAGTGGCGCCCCAAGCAGACAAAAGCCGATGAAAAGCCATCGGCTGACGTGAACATGGTGTTCGTGCTCCCGTTGGAGTTTCGATCACCCCAACAGGAGGAATTGGCCGTCGCGCAGCTGGATCTCGGCCCACGGCCAATCATTTTCGAGAAGCCCAAGGAGAAGAGCTACAAACACTTGAAGGGGTTATATCTCAAGGGCTTCATCGACGGCAAGCTTGTGAACAGGATGTTGGTCGACACTGGCGCTGCAGTCAACTTGATGCCGTACTCTGTGCTGCGCCGACTGGGTCGTTCTTCTGCTGATCTGATCAAGACCAATGTGATGCTCAATGACTTCAACGGACAACAATCAGAAGCAATGGGGGTTCTTAATGTGGAACTGACAGTGGGCTGCAAGACCGTACCGACATCGTTCTTCATCGTTAACAGCAAGAGTACATACACAGTGCTGCTTGGAAGGGACTGGATTCATGCCAACTATTGTATCCCCTCCACAATGCATCAGTACCTCATCCAATGGGACGGCGATGAAGTAGAAGTGGTCCCTGCAGACGATTCCAGCGAAGTCTCCGTCGCGGATATGCATGCTTGGGATGCAGAAGGACAAGAGCCGATCTCAGGGATTACCCTTGAAGACTGTGATCGGATCGAGGCGACAAAAAACGGATTGAGGCTGGTCTTATCCACTGGCCTCACAGAGTAAATGCATCCGGGCATGCCACGGGATGTAATAGAAATAGAGAGGCCGATCCCGGTGATCGGCCCCAAAAAATAGGAAAATCCTGTTTGGGTTCGGAATTGTTACATCATGTACACACGATGGCCTGCTCTGGCAGTTGGCCACTCATCCACTATTTGATTTCGAATTATAATGGAAGTATAGAGGCAGCCAGCCCATGCGGTTGGCCAAATAATTTTTCTTGTCATCTCCCTATGTTTGCCGCTGATCTTGCAGACAATGAAGACTCGCCTGCGTTCGCGGCTGGTTTCTCAGATGACGGCAAACTAGGATACGGGTTCACGTCAGCTGACGATTTGGAAGAAGTTGACATCGGTTCTGGGGATAAGCCACGGCCGACATTTGTCAGCAAAAAGTTGGATCCGGTTTTGCGTGAGGAGATGATTGCATTACTGAAAGAGTATCGGGACTGTTTTGCATGGGACTACACTGAAATGCCCGGTCTGGATAGAAGCATCGTCGAGCATCGGCTCCCGCTCAAGAAGGGGTTTCGGCCGTTTCAGCAACCAGCACGTCAGATGAAGGCCGAAGTCCTAGAAGAAGTTAAGAAAGAGGTGGAGAAGATGCTGGATGCTGGGTTCATCAGGCCGTGCCGGTATGCAGAATGGATCTCCAGTGTGGTGCCGGTACAAAAGAAAGATGGCCGATGGCGTGTCTGCGTCGATTTTAGAGATCTCAACAGAGCAACTCCGAAGGATGAATACAAATGCCTGTTGCAGAGACATTGATCAATGCCGCTGCTGGCCACAAAATGATGAGTTTTATGGATGGCAGCGCCGGTTACAACCAGATCTTCATGGCCCCAGAGGACGTGAACAAGACTGCGTTCAGAGTACCAGGTGCAGTTGGCTTGTTTGAGTACTTGGTTATGACCTTCGGACTAAAAAATGCCGGTGCAACGTACCAACGTGCTATGAATTACATTTTTCACGATCTCATCGGCAAGCTGGTGGAGATTTATATTGATGACGTTGTGGTCAAGTCCAAGTCAACTGCGGAGCATTTAGAAGATCTGCGTCAAGTTATGGAGCGGACTCGAAGATTCGGGCTCAAAATGAACCCAAAGAAGTGTGCCTTCGGTGTATCAGCTGGTCAATTTCTGGGATTCCTCGTGCATGAACGGGGAATCGAGATCGGCCTAAAGAGTCAAGAGGCTGTGAAGACGATGAAGCCACCTACTACGAAGAAAGAATTGCAGAAGCTCATCGGTAAAATCAATTTTGTCAGACGGTTTATCTCTAATCTGTCTGGGCGCATTGAGCCGTTCATGGGTCTAGTGAAGATCAAATCTGATGATGAGTTTTGCTGGGGGGCAGAACAACAGCAAGCTTTCGATGAAATCAAAGAGTATTTGTCAAAGCCTCCAGTGTTGGTTCCTCCTCAGCATGATAGTCCGTTTTATATGTACCTATCCGTGGGTGACACTTCTATTGCTTCAGTGTTGGTTCAGAAGCATGACGGCCAGGAGAGGGTGGTTTTCTACCTCAGCAGACGCATGTTAGACGCCGAGACCAGGTACCCTGAAATCGAGAAGCTTTGCCTTTGCTTATACTTTACATGTACAAAGCTTCGTCATATTTTGCTCTCGGCGAAAACAATTGTTATATGCAAATCAGATGTCATAAAGCACATGCTGTCGGCTCCTGTCCTGAAAGGCCGACTTGGAAAATGGATGTTTGCATTGTCAGAGTTTGATATCCGATACCAGCCTGCAAAAGCAGTCAAGGGACAAGCACTGGCGGATCTTGTTGCGGACAGGATCAGCACTGATATTGCTGCAGTATTTATTCATGCTTGGGCTATGTTCTTTGATGGATCGGCTTGTGATGATGGGTGCGGTGTGGGAATTCTGTTGGTCTCGCCTCGTGGGGCGACATATTCTTTTTCCATCAGAATGACTGCCTCATGCACCAATAATTTGGTGGAATATGAAGCCGTTCGCAAAGGGATGGAACTACTCCTTGAAGCTGGAGCAGAGGCGGTGGAAATTTTTGGGGACTCAAAATTGGTGATTTCTCAGCTCACGGAGGAATATAGATGTGAGAGCGAGGCTCTTTTCCCGATATGGATGCAGTGCCGTGAGTTGATGTCACAATTTAGATACATCAATTTCCACTGGATACGCAGGACTCTGAGCAATGAAGCCAATGATTTGGCACAGATGGCTTCCGGGTACAGGGAAGCAGCCGATGGAGTCGATGTGGAGGTTCAGTTTCTAGAACCCGGAGACTGGCGAGCCGATATCTTCAATTACTTGAAGGATTCGGCTCGGGGGGCACCCAGAAGGATAAGACTCAAGGCCATGAAGTATGTTCTGATAGGGGATGACATGTTCTACAGGACCTTGGAAGGACTACTGCTCAAATGTCTGGGGCCTTCAGAGTCAAATCGGCTCTTGCATGTGGTACATGAAGGAGCCTGCGGTACTCACCAATCGGCTCATAAAATGAAATGGCTGATTAGGCGATCGGGTTATTACTGGCCCACTATGCTTGAGGATTGTTTCAAATATTACAAGGGATGTCAAGCATGTCAGAAGTTTGGCTAAATTCAGATAGTGCCAGCATCAGTGATGAATCCTATCATCAAACCTTGGCCATTCAGAGGATGGGGCATGGACATGATTGGACAGATCAACCCGTCATCTAGCAAGGGTCACCAATGGGTCTTAGCTGCCACAGATTATTTCACAAAGTGGGTAGAGGCAGTGCCCATGAGGTCAGTAGCATCGAGAGATGTGATCAGCTTTGTCAAAGAACACATCATTCACAGGTTTGGGATCCCTCAGACCATTACGACCGATGGAGGATCGGTCTTTATATCAGAGGAGTTCAGAAAGTTTGCCGATGACATGGGGATTAAGCTGATCAGATCATCTCCGTATTATGCCCAAGCTAATGGACAAGCTGAAGCATCCAACCAGAGCCTTATCAAGCTCATAAAGAGAAAGATCGATGAATATCCTAGGCGCTGGCATGAGGTGTTATCAGAAGCTTTGTGGGCATATCGTATTTCATGTCATGGGTCTACCAAGACGTCGCCGTACCATCTAGTCTACGGCCAGGACGCTGTGCTACCATGGGAAATCGCGGCTGGATCAAGGCGTGTTGAGTTTCAGAATGATCTATCTGCTGAACAGTATGCAGCCTTGATGAACGATAACGTGGAGGACCTGACAGAGCTAAGGCTTTGGTCGCTGGAAAAAATCAAAGAGAACAAAGCTAAAGTTGCCCGTGCATACAACAAGAAGGTCAAGCCTAAGGATTTCCGAGTTGGAGATCTAGTTTGGGAGGCGGTATTGCCATTGGGAACTAAAGACAAAAAGTTTGGTAAATGGTCTCCAACTTGGCATGGGCCGTACAAGGTTGATCAGGTTTTGTCTGGGAACGCATACATGCTCGAGGAATTGGACGGTATCAAGTTTCCTGTTGCTGTCAATGGTCAGCATCTCAAGAGGTATTTCCCGAGCATGTGGGAAGGCGAGTAATGAAAGCCGATGACGTCCATCTGGCTATATCACGACGGGCCAACACGTTGAGTTGGCCAGTAAAAAAAAAGAGAGTCATGAAAGGCCAACACGTTGAGTTGGCCAGTAAAAAAAAATCATGACAGGCCAACACTTTGAGTTGGCTAGTGAAAAATATGAAAAGCGAACAGTCGATGTGTGACCATCGACTTAAGATGTTTTAAAAGAACAGTTGCCAGTCTCAAATGAACAGGTGGTACTAATTCTCTCTTGAGCCTATCTACTAGTTCAGGAATTCCACTATGGCATGGATGGCTTCAGTACGGACGGCGTCTGCTCGTGCTACAATCGCTTCGTCATCCTTGTCATCGCCTGTGACTATCTGCCGACTCAAGGTGCTGATGTCTGCAAACTCTGCTTGTATCTGCTTGGCTATTTCCTGGGTTTCTTGCTTGGAGTTTGCGATGGAGGTTTCTTCGGCCTGGATGAGTTCTTTGGTGGTGCGGACCTTTTCTTCGAGTTCCGCCAGTTCTTTCTTCAGGAGGTTGAGTCGGTTCACGTTGGCAGACACGTCAGCTTTGATATCTAGAGTTGCCTTCTTCTGGTTGAGGGTCTTGCACTTTTGGGTAATGTCAGCTTTCAGAGAAGTTTGAGAGCGACGTGCTTCCATCCTTTGTTGTGCTTTACTGACTTCTATCCGAAAAAATGGGAGGTTGCTGGCCGACCAGAGCTTGATTTGCAATGGTTCTAGAAGTTGGGATTCTATTTGCTCGAAGATGTTCTTTATTTTGCTGGAATCGTCAACCAGAGTGGTGATTGGAGCGGATAGAAGATCCTTGATGAGTTGAAGCTGATGTGTCAAGTTAGCCGATTGCTGCAGAGATAATGTTTCTGCTCTAGGGACAATCAGACCCATTGATGTCGGGTCGAAGGAAAGCAAACCTGAAATGTCAAAGCTCTATGGACATCTTTGGAGTTAGAACAAGGTGCATTTATAAAGTTATCGGCTGGTTCAGAATTGGTTTTGTGATGTCACCTGTTCTGGAGAAGAAGTGTTGGTCAGTTCAGGAGCAATCGTCCCGTCAGAGCTAGTATTAGCGTCAAGAGCGTCGACTGTATCAGCTTGTTCTTCGTTTGTATCCATCAGTGCATCAGGAGTTGCAGCCGTCTCATGTTGATTCAGGCCTTCTGCATTGAAGGTTTCTTCAGCTGCATCCTGAAAATAGAATTACAGTCAACCAGAGTATATATGTCTGAAATAAAGAGGAAGTTCTTGAATGATGAGTTACCTGGTTGGTGTTGGACTGTGATGGGCTTGGAGAAGTTGGTACTGGTTTTTTGATCACTCGCCTGGTGATCATCTTCCTTTTCTTGGTCAAGACTCGGGGGGCAACTACTGCAGAAGTTTGTCTTCGTTTGAAAGCTGACTGAAGTAAGTCTGGCTGGACAGTCATTATCACTTTCTTCATTGGTGGTAATCCTTTGCAGAAAAGTATATCAGGAGCAGTTGGAAGAAGGTGAAATGGTTCCCCAGTACTGGTTATGGGTTCTGGGCCATCTTGTTGCTGCTAATAGGATGAGCAGGATTAGCCAAGAGAAAAGGATAGGGGACTTAGGAGGAATTAAATGCACAAATTCAGTACCTCTTCCTCGAGGACCTAGAGCTTTTCTGAAGACATGAGTTCTCCACATGTTCCACCAAGTATCAAAGCCGATTGATGAAGAGATAAAGAACAGATCGGCTGGTATTGGGATGTGGAGGTCATCAAACATGCTGTAGCATCTTGAACTGGTGATACCATCGGGCAGATCGGCTCTGCTCTCCACCAAGTGGTGAATATGGAAGTGGGGAGTGACCTGTCCTAGACCAAGTTGCCGGGCTGCTACGACTGGCTGGTAAGATTCATAGCCTGACTTGATAATTCTATTAGAAGTGCTGATGCCAACAGGAAGGAAGCTAGGTCGAATCATCAAAGAATACAGATGCCGAGTGCTGTCGTCATCGGCAAAGTTATCTAATCTAAAGGCAGTTGGGTTTTCGAAGGATTTAGATTCAGTAAATGGGAAATATAGGGGATTATCTAGTCCTTTGTAGAAGACTCTGAACCAGTTTGCTGCATCTGCTGAATTTAGTTTACTGCTAGGAAGACTGAATAAAGCTTGGCCATAGCTTGTGCATCTAATTGGTTTGCCACTCTCATCAGGGAAAGAGTTCTTGGTCAGGCCTTGGAAGTTGGGAATATGATGTTGGAAGTACAGCTGTGCCCATAACTGAATGAACCACCAAGGGCCTCCAGTTCTCAGTTTCTTGTGGTTGAGCAGATTGGATGTCATTAAGTGGAGATATCGATATGTTTCTCCAAGAAAGAGTTTGCCTAGGCCAGTGTGATTACCATGGGCCAGGTGATAGGCCAAGGGGAGATAGTTCTTAGTTGGAGCTAAAGAAGGGCCACAGAAGATGAAGTGCTCTAGCCAAAGATTTAAAAATGCTGTGTGTTCCTTCTCAGTCACTGGACCTTTTGTTTTCATGTGCTGACTCATGTAAGTACCCCAGTTTGTGCAGTTGACTTTGGAAGAAAGTTTAAAGGGGACTTCTGCCATTTTGTGAGCAGCAGAATTAGGAGAGCTAATGTCTAGTCCGGTTATCATGACAACATCTAGCAGAGTAGGGGTCATGGGTCCATGACCAAAAAGGAAACAATTCAGAGCATCAGACCAGAAATAGCCGATGGTTTTCAGAAGATTTTCATCTTTGTCAAGGGGTGACAGTGATAAGCTAAGTGCATCGGCTATGTTCAAATCTTGCCACAAGGGCATGTGGGCTTTTGCTACTCTGTTATACCATGTTATCCAGCTTTCAGGTGGATTAGGCTAGGCTCTTAAGCAGTCGGCCCAGAGGTTCAAATCAATGTTTTGACTCACAAAAGGGATCCTATTTGCTTCACAAGAGATCAAATCTATGGGGGTTTCATGGGTTTGTGGGCCAAGACAAAAAGATTTTGGATTGGAGGGATGCGGCAAAAGGATGTCTGACACCTGAAGTTCAGAAGTTCAGAAATATGCGTTTGGTGTCATGTTTCAGAGTTTCAGTTTCAGAAGCTTAGTGAGCTGAAGAAAACTAAAAGATTAGGCCGAATATTACCTTCAGGCCATGGATTGCCGCATCGTTAGAACTTGTTGTCTGAACTGCAGAATCCGCCATGGTCACAGATCTGTGGACTTAGGGTTTGGTTGTTGGAGATTCTGGTTCGAATTCCGGCTGCCTAGAGAGTTCTTGCTCGGATTTGTAGAGTTTGTTTTTCGAATTGCACTCAAATTTGAGGGTTCGTCGAGTTTGGATCAGACTGGAAGTATTATTCTTGTGCGGGTTGCTTCTAGTTTGAATTTCGTCGGCTCTTGGATATTTATGGAAGCCTGATGCGTTGCCATCGGCTTTTTGGGAAAGTAAATGAAGACACACAAGATTGACGGAACTCGATTTCATTAAAGGAAAGTTTATTACAGGGAAAGCCGATTTTACAAAGGAATCAATCCTTCGGCTTTGTGATTCTACCCTTATGGTATTACTACTGTTCGTAGGTACCTAGTACCTACGACGCTTGGGGCTTCGGGCTGGCACATCCCCGCTGCCGTTGTCGTCGTTGCCGTCGTCGTCGTCGTCGTCGTCGCTGCTGAAGGCGCTGCTGCCGCCTTCAGACCCGGAGTCGCTCCAGCCGCTGTCGTCGCCGCTGACCTCCTCTTCGCTGTCCTCCTCGGAGGACCCGAGGAACTGGAAGGGCTTTCCGCCCATCGGCTCGTCGTCATCGGAGGGGGAGTCGATCTCCTCTTCCGAGGAAGAGTCGACTCCGTCCGATGAGGGGTCTTCTTCCTCGTCCTTCTCCGACTCTTCTTGGAACAGGAGTCGGAGGTCTTCTCCTTCGGTCATGGGTTCGTCCTCCTCGGAGGCGACCCTGAAATCGAACTCCTCTGCGTCCCAGTGCAGAGGAGCCAGCGCCTCGTAGGCCGCTGTTGGGTCCCACTCAGGGGTCGGCTCTCGGCTCTCTGGGATAGAGTCAATGGAGGAGGCCGAAAGGGAGGAAGAAGAAGAAGGGGAAGAGGAAGAAGAAGAAGAGTCTCCGAACGAGTTGGAGCCGGAGGAGGAAGAGATGGCCATGGCTGTTGGAGGATTGGGGTGGTTTCTGTGCTACTGGCTTTGGGAAGAAGATGGAGGTTTGCTGTGAAGAAGAGCCGATACAGAGGGAGGTTAAATAGTAAGAAGATAGAAGATGGATCGGCAGTTTCACATTCTACGAGGAGCCAGTTGCAGAGATGGTGCGTCTTCCTTGGTGGTTGCAGTATGATTAATGAGCATTAATGGGAAGATGAAGCGACAGATTGGTTTTGGAACTATCGTTGCCAAAACCAGGGGGCATGTGTTATCGCCATAAATTAACAAGGGTTAATTTATGGGCCGAAAGCAAGATGGGCTTAAAGCAGAAGATTAAGGAAGGCTTGTAAATCGGCTCCCGCGTGAGCATATGGGCCACGTTGGCCGTGTATCCTTAGATTTAGTTCAAGATTAGAGATAGAGTCCAATCGGGACAAGATTAGTTTAGATTGTTTCCCAAGTCTCCGGACTATAAATATGTATCCTTTGTTATTCGTAAGGGGAGCGTCATCACGACTCGCAAACAACAACTCTCGGTGCATCGCCACCCCTAATCCTAGGGTTTCAACCAAGTAAGTGCCATGCTGCCCTGATCGCTTCTTGCGATCAGGGCAGTATTGTTCTTGCTTTTACCTTGGTATTACTCGTACTGAAGCGTTTTTGATGGCGAGTAGTACTAGTTATCATGATGTTCGTAGCATGGCTTTTAGTAGATCTTTTGTGCTTTGTTGCTTATCATCTGCGAATATCATGTTGTCTCTGTGTAGTCACGTTTCAATCTCTCGCTAGTTCTTATCGCGTAGAACTAGTCGCACAGGGACAACACCCTGCTTCTTTCATGTTTAGTAGATCCGATCTGTTATGGTTTGCTCTTATCTTAAGAGTTGGCATAATATCTGCTGGGTTAGGCCTTGCAAACGGATTGGATGATCCGGTGGCGTAGTAGATGCTTTTTCTTAGCCTTGATAGGGATTGTTCCGGGAATCAGCTCTTGCTAGTTCTTAGGCCTCTGTTTTAGGTTGTGGTTTAGTTGTCTGTTACGTTCGCTAGGCCCAATCACGTGTAGGATGTTCCGATCTAATAGTGAGGCTGTTACCATCGTGGGTTAAGATTAATTGGACTTGATTGAAGCAGTTTTATAGTGATTTGCTCTATTTATCATATCCGGATACAATCAGATCCCATCTGACACCGGGACTCGATCGGCTCTTCAAAGCCGATGCGAGAGTCGTCCCGGGGAGCCGACCACGGCTCGGACTTACGTTTACACGTGTCTTTGTATGCAGGAAACTGTTCGGGGCACGTCTACACCCTCCTGATCGGGTATAGGTCAGGTGGCACGCCCGGCTTTCACACATTCTCCGGGCGCGTGACGGAAATTGCAGGCCGTCGACGAGGGAGCAGTGCTTGCCAGCGCACCAGCAACCTCCCGGCTCTTCGTGTTGCCCGTCGTTGCTCGCCGGTGGGTTTCGGTAGACAACAACATCCTCATGTCTAAATACCGTAAAGATGTGATCTTTTCCATCCAAACTAGTCACTACAACATCATCTTTAGTGAAGCTACACTTATATCCACAATCACAAAGTGTTATCGCCAGAATTTGACCAGGATTGGTAGGCCAAATGTCAGAAAAAGCCCACGGTAAAGGAGTCCACTTAGCCAGGCTTATATCTTAAGTTTGGCCAAATACAATGATAATTGGGCACTCAAGGGTCAAGCTGAGATGGGTCACGGGCCTAATCCATGTTGAAGCCCAGTGTATTCGCGAGGCTAGTTCGGACTGCAGGAAGAGGCCGCACAAAAATGGACGCCCAGGCCACATATGGACTCCGTTTTGGATGTTCTAGATATGCATGGAAAGATAAGGAGATAAGATTTCCAATACAACTGGAATCATGTCCAGATTCGCTCGGAGTTGACAGGAATTACCGAAACAATAGAACGACCAGAATCTGCCACAACTATACGGCATGTTTCGGCTGATATTTGGAAGCTTCATGAAGATTTGGGCCGGTGGAGGAAAGAGTCCAGATCATATTATCTAATCTTAGAGTCTTTATTGAGTTGTAATCTATCTCTAGTTTTCGGTTAGGAAAGAGTTTAGGGGTTGCCTTGCACGGCAAGAAGTCTTCGGACTATAAATATGTACCCATATGTTATTGAATAAAGATGACGGCATTCGTTTACACACGGCGGGTGTCTCCACCACAACAAACCTCGGCGCACCGCCACCCCTAATTCTAGGGTTTTCATCCAAGTAAGCCCCATGCTGCCCTGATCGCTTCGCGTGATCAGGGCAGCATTGTTCTTGCTTTTACCTTGGTATTACTCGTACTGAAGCGTTTTTGATGGCGAGTAGTACTAGTTATCCTGATGTTCATAGCATGGCTTTTAGTAGATCTGTCGTGCTTTGTTGCTTATTGTCTACGAATATCATGATGTCTTTACGCGATCATGTTATCATCTTATACTAGCTCTTGTTGCATAGAGTTAGCTGCGTAAAGGCAACACCCTGCTTCTTTTATGTTTAGTAGATCTGATCTGTTATGGTTTGCTCTTATCTTAAGAGTTGGCGTAATATCTGCTAGGTTAGGCCTTGCAAACGGATTGGATGATCCGGTGGTGTAATAGATGCTTTATCTTAGCCCAGATAGGGATTGTTCCGGGAATCGGCTCTTGCTAGTTCTTAGGCCTCTGTTTTGGGTTGTGGTTTAGTTGTCTGTTATGTTCATTAGGCCTAGTCACGTGTAGGATGTTCCGATCTAGCAGTGAAGCTGTTACCATCATGGATTAGATCAATTAGATTTATTTGAAGCAGTTTTATAGTTATTTACTTTATTTACCATATCTGGATACAATCAGATCTCATCTGACACCGGGACTCGATCGGCTCTTTAAAGCCGATGCAAGAGCCGTCCCGGGGAGCCGACCACGGCTCGGACTTACATTTACACGTGTCTTTGTATGCAAGAAACTGTTTGGAGCACGTCTGCACCCTCCTGATTGGGTATAGGTCAGGTGGCACGCCCGGTTTTCACACATCCTCCGGGCGCGTGACGGAATTGCGGGCCGTCGACGAGGGAGCAGTGCCTGCCAGCGCCCCAGCAACCTCCCGGCTCTTCGTGTTGCCCGTCGCTGCTCGCCGGTGGGTTTCGACCGACAACACAAAGTTGAGTGACCGCTAAGAGATTAAACTTGATAGAGTCAACCAACAATACTTTTGAAAGAGAATGATCGCTTGAGATAGGAATTGTACCAACTCCTTTGACTTTGCCCCGGCTATTGTCACCAAAGATGATGTCACTATAGCCACCCACATTCTCATCTAGAGAGGAAAACATCATTGGATCTCCGGTCATGTGTTGAGTGCATCCACTATCAAGCACCCAATGTCTTCCTCCGGACTTGTAATTCACCTACAAAGAGGAAATAACTCTTTTAAGTACCCAAACTTTCTTTGGTCCTTGAATGTTAGTGATCAATACTTTTGGCACCCAAATGGCATTCTTTTTAGCACCATTTATAGGTATCCCAACAAATTTTGCACTAACATTGTCATTTGAATTTTTCATAAGCATGTAACTTGAATCAAAGGATATGACTTTCTTGTTGGTGCAATTCTTCTCAACATCAAAGAACGGTGGCTTCCCAATATGAATCCCATGATCACTAGTCATTGTTCTACTCCAAGATGGTTAAATCCATAATTAATGGAGTACTTAGCTCTGGTACCACTTGTAGGATCAAGAACACCGACTAGAGGGGGGGTGAATAGGCGGTTTAAAATCTAAAACCAATAACACTAGAGAAATTTAATTAGTAACAAAGGAAAGCCCTATGTCATGCTACTACTATCTCTAGATGGGTTTGCAACCTAGGATGACAAGATACAAATCAAGCTCTAGTAAAGTAAATTGCTCAAAGTAAAACAACAATTAAAGTGAGCAAGAGAAGTAACCAAGCTTGACACAAGAGTTTATCCCGTGGTGTCGATGACTTGCCGGTCACCCCTAATCCACATTGAGGTGGATTCCAAGAATCAACCGCTCCTCTATCAAGAACCTCTTGATCTTGAGCCGGCTTGAATCAAGAAACCGCTCCACATCTCGATTCCACTAGAGTTGCTCTTCACCACTCCGGTGAGGTGAGCACAAAACCTCTCACAACCGAAATCGGGGCTCCTCAACAATCTCCTTGGAGGTGCTCCACGAAATCCTCTTCTCCAAGCCGTCTTGGGAGCGGCAACTCCCAAGAGTAACAAGTTGATGACGCTTGCTGGAAGTTTCCATAATGCCACAAAGCTCAAACTCTTGATGCAATGCACTAGGAAGCTCTCACACTCTCAAGAATGCAATCTCTAAGCAAGTGTGTGTGAGAGAGGGATGCCTTAGCTCTAATGTGTCAAGAATGCTGTCCAAATGGCCAAGAGATACACCCAATGGCCAGGCATTGGGTATATATAGACACCCCTTCAAAAACTAGCCGTTACACTCTCTTCTGCGAAGTCGCGGACCGTCCGCGTTTCAAAAACCGGACTGTCCGCCGTTATAAACTAGTGAGTCAGAGTGCATTTAATGCATGTCAGAACTAGCCGTTAAGCCCTGGCGGACCGTCCGCGCCCCAGTGGCGGACCGTCCGCAGTTAAGAATTCCACACCACCAGAGACTAACATCGTCTCTGGAACAACTTTGACATTAGCCTGCGGACCGTCCGCAGTTAACTTTTCAGCCCAAACCAGAGAAACATTCTCTCTGGTACAAAACTGAGATTACCCGGCGGACCGTCCGCGCCCCATGGGCGGACTGTTCGTCGTTCAACTTTGAAGCCCACACCAGAGAGACACCCTTTCTGGTACAAATTAGAAATACAGTGGCGGACCGTCTGCCCACCTGGGCTGGACTGTCCGCCAGCCCACCAGAGCCTCTGCAAGCTGCTCGGGAGGGGTCCGGAGCCGCCACGTGTCACGCAGACGCGGGCACGGGCGCAAGCCTTCCGCTGGAAGCTCCGTCACCCACCCACATTAAGTGCGAGCGGTTGAGGCGTGCTCTGCTGCCGCTGGGCACAGGGCAGCTTTTGTCAGTCCACACTGTGGATCGCCAGCCCTCCTGCCGCATTAAATGCTGGTGGTTGGGGCGTGCGCTGCCAGAGCAGGGCATCGGATACCCACTCACGGGTTGGACAGGCGTGACATGACAACACGGTAAGCCCGCCTGTTTCCAAGGCGGCTCGTCAGTTACCAAGGCAAGCATTAAAGACTCAGCGCCGCGCGGATGGGCAATGAGTCATGATGACCAGTTACTAACTGGAGCAACAGTGCACGCTGCTACAGCAGATTGAGTCAGTAGTTCGGCGCTTCATCATGACCTCGACGCGCGGCTCCAGAGGCTAGACTCTACTCCAACAGGACAGCTCAAGACCATCCCTGGTCAGAAGCTACGCACGAAAGCCGAAGACAAGATCTCCGGATCTGAGGCATTGAAGGCCAAAGTATAGTTTATAATACATCGCCGGGCCCATCTGTCGGGGCCCCGCTCAGTGTACGTGCTCCCCTTGGACATATAAAAGGGAGAGCACGCCCGCTAGAACACAGGATCACACGGACACGAGGTTCCACAAGTTTTCACACATGCAGATACAGGCATAGCTCCTCCCCCATCTTGCACACAAGCTCAGGCAATACATAACACAGTGGGCGTAGGGTATTACGCCCCGGCGGCCCGAACCACTCTAAATTCTTGTGTGCTTCCGTGTTCTTACGCCTCTAGATCGAGCATTCCTTAACTGCCCCCAAGCACATCCTACACTTAAGATTATGCGGGTGCATTCCGCCACCCGGCCGTGGTTTTCCACACCACGACACATAAGTTTATAAAAAGATCATGGATAAGTTAATAAAAAATCATGGATAAATTTAGGACCATGCATGTAATCGTCTTACTCTCTATATTTCTTGTCTTATAATGAGTTATTCACGAATAAGAGTATGTTGTATGAGAAAAAAAACGACATGTTCGAATTAGGACAAATCTAGAGGTACATGCCCTTTGGGACAGAGGCAGTAGTTAATTGGAACTAACAAATTTTGATTATTTTTTATTAAAAAGAAGCGTGCCTTGTGTCAGAATGAAGAGAGTACGATTTAAAAGTTGAAACAACTGTACAGAAATTTTAATAGTGGGCCCGTGTCGGACCAACAGGTAGGCTGGATATGGGCCTTATTTTTTTCCGGTGGCCTGGAACTCCGTTTCAACCCAATAATACAACAACAGGCGTTGAATCTCACGCAGGAAGGCTTCGCACCCAAGGATAGGCATCACCACTGGAGCTATTGCCACACAGGATGAGAATGGACGACAAAATCCCATCTCATTCCGCCCGTATTTCTATATTTTTCCATCTATTTTTGTATTTATAGATAATTATGAAAATAGGAGGGAAGACGGAAAGAGGTGTATCCCGTCTATATTTGCGGGATTCCGTTTTTAACCAGAATGATCATCTATTAATCCTGTTTTATAAAATTCGAAAAATATTGATTAGGTACACCATATATCCTCGCTTATTCTACAATATCAATCAGTGCACTTCATATTTAAACATAGGAAACATAAAAGTCTTAATCATATAAAATGAATGGAGATTAAAAAATAATGCCTTCCGGTAAATTTTCTGGTTCCCGTCCGTTTCCGTAATTGGTATATCCCGTTTTCACTCCCGTTCTCGGTTATTCCGCTCCCGTTCCAGTTTCCCGTAATAAAATATAGATTTTCCGCACATTCCCGTTCGTTTTCATCCCTACACACCGGTGCGACAGCGGTGGCTCCTCCATGGGTTTTTATATGGGATGGCCGCGCTCCTTGTCTCCGGCACCGCCAACCGCCGCCGCCTAATCAGTGTGCTTGCTCGCTCCAACCTTTAGCCTTCTTCTTGGCCCCGCCGCTAGCCACCGCCCGCTGTGGATCTAGCCCCAGCCGAAGGCGCTCCCATGTGGCCTCATCTCTGCTGCCGGTCGAACCACCACCACCACCCTCAACCTCCCATCTGTAGTCGCCGACCATGAAAACCACCCTACCGGCCCATCCCAGAAACTTAAAACTCTAAAGACCGCCGCCATGACCACCACTCCGGTCAGCGACGACCTTACCACCGGCTGCTCCCCCACCTCCAACCCCTAGCGGATGCTCCACCTGTCCCCCTTTCCCTCCACCTAACTCAACGGCGCGGCTCCCCCACCTCCAACCCCTAGCGGACGCTCCACCCGCCCCCCTTTCCCTCCCCCTAACTCAACAGCGCGGCGGCGGCAGCCACGGACCTTACCTAGGCCCTGTGCGACTCGTTGACTTGCACCCGCGCGTGCGACCTGGAACATATGCAATCACCACTGCTGGCTGCCGATCACCCACCAACCTGCAGCTACATGGTACAAGATGATGACGATGAAGCTATTAGAAACCAAGGATTGGTCTCCATTCTTCTCTGTGCTTAGTTGCTTCAGGCCATGTTTAGTTCTCAAAATTTTTCCTACGCTACGGTAACTTCGAACGTAACGTTTGATCACTAATTAGGAGTATTAAAATGTGGATAACTGACAAAACCTATTCCCTAACCTCCTGGCAAAATCATGAGACGAATCTAATGAAGCTAATTATGCAATGATTAGACAATATCGTGCTACACTAACAATATCTAATGATGGATTAATAAGACTTAATAGATTCGCCTCGCGGTTTCCCGTCCATCTGTGTAATTAGTTTATATTTAATACTCCTAATTAGTGTTGTAAATATTGCTAAAATTTTTTGCCCAAAATTTTTTGAAACTAAACGCGCCCTCAACTTACTATCTCATCTATCCAGCTTCGACACTGCTTCGGTTCCTTGCGAGTTGCGACTTGGTCTTGAAGAAAGTTCTCTGGCGAGCTTCTTTGCATGGGGCAATTGCGTTCCTGCCCCTTTTTAAACCTCAATTATTTTTTTACCCTCACTTTCTTTTACTTTGCATTCTTACCCCTACTGTTCCGATGTGGACCTTCCATTTGCCCCTAGTTTCGACATCGTTAGATGCAGCAAAGATTTTGTGAATTATAAAAATAAAAAAATCTTTCATAATAGGGCGAAAAGACAAGACTACCCCTTATCTCTTCAACCCCCTCCCTCACCCTCCCGTTCTCCCGTTCCTCCTCTAACCCTAGCGAGCGGAGCGCACAGCGAGGCGCGCGGTGGTGGTGCAGCTGCGGGCGCGTCCGCCGCCGGCGGCGGCGGCCCACGCGAGGCAGGGGCGCGGCCTGCGGCGGCGCCTGCGGCCCGCACGTGGCTGCCGCCGGCGCGTGCAGGGGCTGTGCCGCTGTGGCTTGCGCGTGGAGGGGACGGTGCAGGGGCGCGCGAAGGGGCAGTGTAGCTGCGGCTGTGGACAGCGCGTGCAGGAGGAGCAAACAGCAAAACTAGGAAGTATGGGATGTGGAGACGACCGGCCGGCCGGCGGTCAGAGACTCAGAGTACGTCAGCCCGTCCGACATGCACGCGGCAAAGATAGGAATTGAACTGGCTCTTGCTGGTAATGTTACTTAGGCCCTGTTTAGTTGGAAAGCAAATTTTTTTTGCGAAAGAATCTCGTTAATTTGAAGTACTAAATGAAATCTATTTACAAAACATTTTGCACAGATGGGTTGTAAATCGCGAGACGAATCTAATGATGCTAATTAATCCATAATTAATCTATAATTAGCGGATGGTACTGTAGCATCATTGTTGCAAATCATAGATTAAGTAGGCTCATTAGATTCGTCTCGCGATTTACAGCACATCCATGCAAAAAAATTTGTAAATAGACTTCATTTAGTACTCTATGCATGTGTCGAAATATTCGATGTGACGTTTTTTTTTTGCATTTACGGGGTTTATGGGGTGGGATAGCATCACTGTTGCAAATCATAGATTAAGTAGGCTCATTAGATTCGTCTCGCGATTTACAGCACATCCATGCAAAAATTTTTGTAAATAGACTTCATTTAGTACTCTATGCATGTGTCGAAATATTCGATGTGACTTTTTTTTCATTTACGGGTTTATGGGGGTGGTAACTACAGGGCCTTGGTGTCTCTCACGATCAATTGCAAGTTGCATTGTTCCAAGCTGATTCATCCATCGAGATGGAAGAAGTGCACAGGTCCCTCAGAGAAATAGGAGGAGAGATAGAGAGAGCAAGTTCAAGCAAGGGCATCCGAGTCTTTTCGCGTGTTCCCTCCATGCTGGTTATATGACTTGGTGTGCGACGATTCAGGCAAAAATTTAGCTTCACATCCAGAAGGGTGGCAAAAAATTAGCTGCCAGATAATACACATGTGGTTTGAACTTAGTTATGTGTGTTATGATACTGCCTAAATTCTGTCAATTTCTTGTTCATATTAATATTGAAATGTTGCTGCAATATAATGCAAAACAAGGGTATATTCACAAAGTTCTAAAAAATAGGGGTATATTTACAAGGGCAAAATTGTCTTCTTTGACGGTGTTAGATGCTGTTGACGGAGTAGGGGTAGAATGAGGCTTCGTTTCGAAATAGTAGTGGTAAGAATGCAAAGTCAAAGAAAGTAGGGGTAAAATCATAATGGAAAAAGTCTATATCACCCCGAACCTATGGGGGTGGAATAAATAACCCCCCAACCTATGAAACGGTCTATATCACCCCGTGAACTTTTCGAAACCGATCAAATTACCCCCTAAAGCAGTTTTAAAAAATTATAGTAAATCACAGAAAAATCATAAAATGAAAAATTCAATTGTGTTGGACTCCAAATGAGTAGATCTACACTGTGAACATATAATATGGTATGCTTTAATACATTTTTTTACAGCTATGAAGAAAAGCATAGATCTAAAGCTACAACAAAAAATATATTAAAGCATATCATATTATATGTTCACTGTGTAGATCTACTTATTTGGAGTCTAACACAATTGAATTTTCCATTTTATGATTTTTCTGTGATTTACTATGATTTTTCAAAACTGCTTTAGGGGGTAAATTGACCGGTTTTGGAAAGTTCAGGGGGTGATATAGACCATTTTATAGTTTGGGGGGTTATGTAGTCCACCCCCTATAGGTGAGGGGGTGATGTAGACTTTTTCCAATCATAATTGGAGTTCAAAGTAAGGGTAGAAACACAATTGCCCCTCTTTGCATTTGTTTGTTGGGCTCGTTGATTGGCTGGATGGACTTGGACGGTGGTGGTACTATTTGTTCTGCACTGGGCTTTTACTTGCCGTTCGGCGCTTTTGCCTGGATCAGGCCTCCATCGGTTGGGCCACGTCAGGGCACATGGTCTGCATGATATAGGTGGCCAAACGGGCCGCTCGGCCACGGCACGGCTCGAGCACGGCGAGGCCCGGCACGCCGGGGCACGGCAGCGCCGCCGTGCCGTGCCACGTAGTGCCGCTGTGCCGGCCTCCCGGGCCAGGCACGGCCCTACGAGGGTGCTGGCGTGCCGTGCCGTGCCCCGGGGCACGCCAGCACGCTAGGCCGGGGCGGCGGCGAGAGAGGGGCACGAAGAGAGAGGAGAGAGGCGTCTGGAGGGAGAGGGAGGGACGGAACGAGAGGGGGGCGGCGGCAGGAGGATGGGGGCTGGGAAGGGAAAGTGATGTTTTATACCTAGATTTGCAAATTGGGATGCAAGATGGGCAATTAAAAGGCCATCTCTGTTGGTGTTATCGGGCCGGCATCGTGCCAGCCCATTAGTTGTGCCGTGCCCGTGCTAGTGCCGTGGGCTGGACCTGCGGCCTATGCACTATATAGACCGTACCTCGTGCCGGCACTGGCACTATAGTGTCGTGCCCGTGCCGTGCTAGTGTCGTGCTTTTTCGGATCATGCCCGTGCTGGCCCATCGGGTCTGGCCCATTTGGCCAGCTATACTGCATGATAATAAACTCACAGTAGCAGCAGCAGCTTTACCAATTACCATGTCCTTATTCTTCTCCTCGTAAACTAAAAGAAAGCGCATTTGTGAAGACGAAAGAATAGGAGGACGACCATACTTACAATTATATAGTACTACGTCGTTTGTGCTGTATTTTGTCCGGTCGGTTCGATCACGGCCTCATGGGAAGGTGTGAAAAATCAACCATCAAACAGCAGTAAATTGTGTGAAAAGTGTATGAAACCATGTCAATTTACTCCAAAAACGAGAGCTCTTGTTGGTACAGTTTGATTCCGATCCGAAATGTAGCTGTGCACGTGGTCGCTCTATATATATATGGGCAAAATAAAGAGTATATATGTGGAAGGAATAGCATCCTTCGTGCATGGCGCATCAACTGAACATGGCAATGGGTGAGGAACCGCGTCTCCCCACAACACAAAACGGGTATTATTTGAACGGCTCTATAAAAAGAGGGGGAGAACTTCGCTATACTCTACTAATATGATAGATATGGCAACCAAACAGAAGAAATCCGATGAGTTTGCTCACAAGATATACTCCGATTATTTTCAAGAGAGAAGATTGATAGAAGAGAGAGTGACTGCCTCATCTTTCTTGCTCCGTTAGTTATTTAATGTGCTAGATCAGGGGCGGACCTAGCGATCGATAAAGACTAAAGCCAAAACTATGGATTGGATTGTATGCTTCCCCTATCTATGGATTGAACTATATGATTGTCGGTCTAAACTAACTATAGTAGTGGGTGTTAATGGACCATGACTAGAGCCACGGCCTGGGTGGCCCTAGTTGAAGGCCCGCCATTGCGCTAGACTCGCTCCACAACATTTTACTTAACGCCATGTGTGATGGAATCAAAAGAATAGGCATCAAACATTCTTTATCAATTACTCATTATCTAGTTAGATAGTTATGAGTGTTACATCATATCAAACTATGGCAAAGTCCTTGATCTTATTCTAAAATCTCATACAAAATGACGTCCGACGTATAAATGTGCATCATTTCTTTGTAATGGATATTATTACCATGTAACTACATAAAATTTATGTTTAGAATCTGTCGAATGATGCAAAGGAAAAATAAACGAAGCAAGCCAAAAACAACATTAGTATCAAAGTTTGGTTCTCTACCACCAAACCTACGGTGCATGTACAATTGAATATTCTCACTCAACAAAAAAAATGTCCACTTTAGCAACAATTCCATAACCGGCGGCAGTAGACTAGAAATCTCCATCATCATTAATTCTAAACAACATCATTGAAATACAACCCCATCCATGCTGTGTTTAGATCCCTGGAAAAGTGGGAGAAAAAGTCATATCGGGCACTGTAACACACTGTATCACTTTTCGTTTGTTTGTGGTAAATATTGTCCTACCATGACCTAACTATACTAAAAAGATTCGTCTCGCAACGTACATCAAAACTATGCAATTAGTTTTTTTTATTTATCTACATTTAGTACTCCATGCATGAATCATTTGTTATATTTAATGTTTCGATGTGATGTAGATGTGATGGAAAGTTTGAATTTGAGAGTTTTGGGGCATCTAAACACATCCCAGATAAGTTCCTTTCACACCCACCTGCACACCGTTGGCCGCGAACGGTAAACCTGTGAGCTGTAACACACTTCCGGTTTTTTTATTCTCATCAGACCGGGTGGGCCCCACCGGCCGAAGCGAAAGAGAGATAGGGGAAAGCCGTTCTTCCAGGGAGATTCCAAGTACCAGCCGGACTGACACATTGACCATGTTCCCCTCCCCCACCACTGCTAAACCTCGTTCTCCCACCCCATATTCCTTTGAATTACAAGAACATCCATTTGGGGATGCAAATGCAAAATCGTGCAGCGGCATCGACACCGGCGCAGAATTCGCGAAAACTGCCAGTGCTTGTCCGGAAAAACGCCTCCTTCCCCCAGCAGCAGCGTAGTGGGTGGCGGAGGATGGGAATAAAAAACAGGGGAAAAAAGGCGAGGGGCGGGTCTCATGGCGCTAGCCTAGCCGCCTCCCCAACCTCCTCACCGAGGAGAGAGAGGACAGAGGAGAGAGAGGAGGTTCCATTTCCGCGTCGTCTCCGCCCGCAGCCCCACCCTCCACATGGCCGCGCTGCCGGGTGGGGCCCACGCCGCCGGCGCCGCGGACCCGATGCAGGTGGACCAGCCGCGCCCCGCCGCCGCGGCAGCAGCGACCGCTCCCGCGGACGCCAAGGTGAGCGATTCTCCTCCGCCGCGGGCCGGGTGGTTCCGGCGGCCAGGAGCGGTTCCGCCGGGGGCCGTCGGATCTCTCTGAGCCCGCGTTTCGTTTTTCCCCCTCTTGCTATCTGGTGGTTCCCGCGTTCGATCCGCGCGTAGATCTGCGCCGCGCGCTGCGAGGGCAGCAGTGGCCGCGTCCCCCCATCGCTCGCGCGCGATTCCTCTTGCGATTAGGGAGGTGGAGAGGAGCGTTGCTTGCCAGGGAGGACATGCACTGTCTTCCTTCCGTCTGGTCTTTGCGTGCGCGCTATGCAAGCTTCTCGACGCCTGCTTCCCCAGACCGGTTGGCTTGGCATGCTGGTTTGGGGCACCTTTGCAAGTTTTTCCTCCTGTACTGCTTAACTTACTACACCTAATCATGACTTGGATGTTTTCTAAATGGGGGAATCAAACTAGTTAATTCTTGTTTTGAGATGAGTACCACCGTTGATCTTACTCTTATTGCAAAATTGTGGTGAGATTGGCCTGTAGCGAAGTTCATGATGTATACTTTGTCTAATTCGAGCAAGCCTAGTTTGCATGAGGTTAGCAATAGTGCGGTGGGCTGTGATTGAGCGACCCCTCTGCTTTGTGATCATTGGTGATGTACGCAAACTTAGGCTCTTTGAACTCTGGATACCACAAACTTGGTTGTTAATAAGTGCTTGTTATGGTATCTTTGCTTGCTTCGGCTATATGTTGTCTTTTCTTATGGGCTTTATTTCGTGACAGCAAGCTGGTTCTATGATTGAAGGGGGTGATCCAGTCACTGGTCACATAATCTCAACAACCATTGGAGGCAAGAATGGAGAACCTAAAAGGGTAACTTTTAGCCAACCTAGTAATTGCAGGACCTTATGCGTACAAGGATCTGTTTCCTAACTTTGGTTGTATGGTTTTGTGCTTCGTAGACTATCAGCTACATGGCCGAGAGAGTTGTGGGAACTGGATCATTCGGAATCGTTTTCCAGGTAAAGTGATGTTTGCTTTTGTGCATACTTTTTCCTGCCTGAATTTTTTTTTCTGTAGTTGCACTGATTCCTTTTCTGCTGCATGTACATGTAGGCTAAATGTCTGGAGACTGGTGAGACTGTTGCAATTAAGAAGGTTTTACAGGACAAGCGGTACAAGAATAGGGAGCTTCAAATCATGCGATCCATGGATCACTGCAATGTCGTCTCCTTGAAGCATTGCTTCTTCTCTACCACAAGCAGGGATGAACTTTTCCTTAACTTGGTGATGGAGTTTGTTCCTGAGTCACTGTATCGTGTACTGAAGCATTACAGCAATATGAACCAGAGGATGCCGCTTATATATGTCAAGTTATACACCTACCAGGTAAAATATCACTTCCATTCTTTTGGAACTTCTACTGCTCTTTATTGATTTGAGAAAGCTACAGTAGTTTGAATGTGATTTCATTTTTGCTTGGTGTTTTTATGCAGATATTTCGGGGTTTAGCCTACATTCACACTGTACCTGGCGTTTGCCACAGGGATGTGAAACCTCAGAATCTTTTGGTATGCCCTTTCCCTACTTTTGAATTTGTTCACACAATATCTTTATTCTTAACTAATCTTATATCACTTCATTGGTCATAGGTTGATCCTCTGACTCACCAAGTGAAGATATGTGATTTTGGGAGTGCCAAAATGTTGGTAAGTAAATGCAGTATGCAGTCTCGTAGCTTTTCTACAGCTAATTTGATCAAAGTTTTTCCTTGTTGTTCTAGAGAAGGTGTAGCTCAGCAGTTTGATTTGCATGCATCGTTTTTGGTGATGAAGTAGTTCCTTTCTGTTATAAAATGTTTCTATTGATTCTCAAACTTAGGATGCTAGCCGCCTTAGAGAAAATCCCTTTGAGGATGTATCTGGAGTCGGGACTCAAAATTAAGCAACTGCTTTGAGTGGCTTCGAGGGATGAGAGAAGAATCCAGTGTCACACCTGAATGCCATCTTCTTTTTCTGCTGATTTAATGCGAGCCATTTTGTGGTGTTTCAAGTTTGTTGATATGTAGAATTTATATTGTTTACTCATCCTAATCCCATTTTAATTCACAATCTGGTCAGGTCAAAGGTGAAGCGAACATATCATATATATGCTCACGTTATTACCGTGCTCCAGAGCTCATATTTGGGGCGACTGAGTACACAACATCAATTGATATCTGGTCAGCTGGATGTGTTCTTGCTGAGCTGCTTCTTGGCCAAGTTAGTTCTGTTCTCTGCTTTTCCCACAGATCTGGCTATGGTTACGTATCCATCTAAGCAGCAAACTAGAACTAAACATCTTTCTGTTATAATGATTTTATCAGCCTCTCTTCCCTGGTGAAAGTGCTGTGGATCAGCTTGTTGAGATAATAAAGGTACTTTGTTATATTAGTTCTAAAGAAATGTACACAGTATTGTATTATTTAATTCCCATGTATTGAATGAATTTGCTTTGGTGGCAGGTTCTTGGTACTCCAACACGCGAGGAAATTCGATGTATGAACCCAAACTACACTGAATTTAGATTCCCTCAGATCAAAGCTCATCCATGGCACAAGGTATGGGAAAAATTTTATTTTATCAGCTTTATTTCATTGAGTGGTCTAATGATGCATAACTTGAACTGAAATGCCTTTCCTGTTGCAGATTTTCCACAAGCGGATGCCTCCAGAAGCTATAGATCTCGCTTCACGTCTGCTCCAGTATTCACCAAATCTACGATGCACTGCTGTGAGTTCTTTTCTCCTTCTTGACTGATTCTAGTCAACTAAAGAAGCCATCTACCTATCAATAATTGGCAAGCATTAGTAATGACAATGATTGCTTCTTCCTGGTTGGTTGGTCATGTTCATCCCATCACTTTCTAGTTAGCTGTTAAATGTTTCATGTTTATAAAATACTATTGATGATTGGATATGATGTCACCTTTATAATGTTTTTCCCTTTACTATCTCATGAGTGGTGTACAAGCCAACATGATATCCTTAGGGGGAAGGAAATGTTTCACTTTATACCATCCAAAATGAATGACTTCTCAATGAGCTTTTCATCTCTTCAAATTGATGGCCGGCCAAGGAGGTCTTTGGTTGATTTATCGGTGTATACAGATTTCACTAGATTACCTTGTCAGGACTCAAGAGGCTAAGAGTCTCTGGAGTTTGTTGCTCGTACTACTCTCGGCTGGATATATTTTCTTTATGTAATTCCTAATTTCCTATGCTGTGAACATCCTCCCCTTTGATCTGGAAATGATAATTATTAAACTTGAAAAGATGTCTGTATCACGAGCATCTTTTTTAAGAGGACAACTATGTAATGCATCAAGTTTGAAATGCCTAACCACTCCTACTCTGTTGATTTTTTTCTGCTAATTCTTGTAATGCTGGCAGCTTGAAGCATGCGCACATCCATTCTTTGATGAGTTGCGGGAACCACATGCAAGGTTGCCAAATGGTCGGCCATTCCCTCCACTGTTTAACTTTAAACAGGAAGTAAGTAGTTTCAAGACTGATACACCTTATTAATGCTTGCCATGTTCTTTTTATTTGAGAAACTAGGCAAACCATGTGGGCAAGTGTAGTTGTGTTTGACTGAAATGGTAATTGCTCAGCTGAAAAATAAAGGAATAATTATTTTCATGCCATTGCAAATTTGTACAGTCCCTTATTTGCCACTTTCAGTAAAACAGGTGGGGCTCATGTATCATTGACACACCGATGGCATATAAGGAAATGTCTAAAAAGTAAATGCTTTTCTACATTTGAAAGATACTGATATTTTTCTGTTAATTTGCAGCTAGCAAATGCTTCTCCTGAGCTTATCAACAGGTTGATCCCAGACCATGCGAGGCGGCATGTTGGGCTCAGTTAATTGCCTGCAACTGGACCATAGGGAAGCTGTATGGTGTTTTACCCTGCGCTTCCGATGCTTCTTCGTGACGAAGGGCAACCTGCATGTCCGCACATTTAAGATGTAGAATCTGACCATTATTGGAAAGCCAAACGTGAGCTGGTGCCATTGTGTTGCATGAGGGGAGGTGTGTTTGGTGCAGCCAGCCCTCGTCACTTGTTTTAATGCTCCATCCAATTTAGCCTAAGTAGCGGGAGGGAAGGGGGTGGTGTATTGTTAAGCTATTGAAGGAATCCCTACTATCGTATTACTTTCTCCAATGCTAAATGTTGTAGTGCGCCTGTAAGTGTTCCATATCCCCGGGTGTCAGTCAATGTAATTCTGTAAATGTTATTGATGGGAAATTATCTTGTGTTATGGTAATTATCAAGTCGTTTACCCTGTTTAGTTGAAATCAACTATTTTTTTTCATTGTCAACCTTGTTGAACGTCGATCGGATTTGTGTGCAATTATTTCCGCTGCCATCATGCAATGCAAGTGGGATTTATAGGAATCTACTGTCAACCTTACTATGAATTTCTAAACTGTTTATGGATGATACGACCCTGGATGAATTGCCCTCGAAGGTAGCATGAAATAGGCATGTGTCTAATGCAAGGCAGGATAGCCAAACAAAGCTATAAGGCTTTCTCCAACCATTCCCTCCATCCTACTCCCCCCAAACGTACTATTTACTATATTTTACTACCTCTCTCCAAAAGATTCTTCCCCCTATAACTCCTTCTCTCCAACCATTCCCCCCATATCCATTCCCCCTATACACTATACCTCACTCTTTAACTATTTATTTATCATTTTTAAATTCTGAAAAAAATAGTACTATATTTGTACTACTATAATACATATTGTTATCAAGTTACGAAATTCAAATAAATTTTTTATCATAAACAAATGACGTGATTAAAGTATAGAGTGAGTTGTAATCTCCTCCTATACGTGGGGGGAGATTCAACTCCACCCCTACGTAGGGGGAGTTTTAGGGGGTGCCGTTGGAGGCACCCTCCCCTCTAAAACTCCCCCCCACACAGGGGGGAGGGGGGTTTGGGGGGAGGCGTTGGAGAATGCCTAATGGGGAATAAAAGGCACAGGTGAGGGCGAATGGGTTCTGTCGGCTTCGCGGCGTGGTCCACCGGCGATTGATTCTGTTCGTTAGCGTGGTTGAGCAGGCCGCCATTTATTCGCTTCATCGTGACGCCGACACCGTGATACACCTGCTCAGTTTTCTGTCTCAACGGCTTTTGGAGTTGACCTGTACTCCACCAAGTTGCTAGTAAAAGGATGCCATTTTTTTTCCTCTTTGAAGGTTCATTGATTTCACACTGGTTGATACTTGGATTTGATTCGGTGGCTCCCTGCATAATTTTCAGTGTTCTATGGTCAATAATCCCGGTGTACTGACATGTTGCTATTGAAAAACCAACAGCGCTGCAGCTACAGGTTTCCAAGTGAGCAGGTGGAGCCATGGCGGATTCTCAGTTGAGTAGGAGTAAAGGTCATTTGGAAGTAGGGTCAGACTTTTTGAAAAGTAGGGTCAGACTTAGCACTTGCACTTCTAATCTCATTAATCTTTTGGGGAAAATGCATCCCCCAGAACCCACCAAGATGCTGGTAGCGCTGGGCGGATGGTACGTGTGAGCTTGAAGGGGCAAGGGAATGGAAGCTACAAACACGTAGCAAAGTAGGTGGTGTTTTGCTGAACACATTATGTGCATGTACGACCCTGTGTTTGTTTGGCTTGTCAGCCAACCAGCCAGCAGTACTGTTCTCTCATATTAAATCAGCATCAGCCACCAGCTACCAGCCAGTCAGCAGTACTGTTCTCTCATAACAAATCAGCACCCGCCATCAGCCAGCAGTACTGTTCTCTCATAACAAATCAGCACCAGCCATCAGACACAACCAAGCAAGCACTGCATATCTGCATATGCTTATGATGATTTACGCGCTGCAATTAGTCCGCTGCCACATTTGTTACGGATCTTGAGAGTTGAGACGACACTTTGATTGGCAATTTCTACGAAGAGGAGTACGTCAGTTTAATTGCAGTGGCATCTGCTGACTATGGACGGTGTCAGAGGGCAAAGCCATGGACTTGTGGTGACCAGAACGTGCTAGTAAAATGCTACTCGAATCGGATTAAGAAAAATCATCATTTGAACTTTTCCAAGAAGAGAACAAACTACCGTATCGGGACTCGGGAGAGGGGCGAAAAAACAAGAAGGAAGCAACAAACAGGCGAAGGAGCAGCAGGTGGCGCAATTGGCAGACCGGAAGCGCCAACTCCCTGGTCGCCGCCCACCCCTTCCATCCATCCATCTCGAGGATCCAAGAAAAACAATGCAAACAAAACCGCGGCGACAAAAGAGGGGGAATCGAGACCGGCCCGGGGCGCCCAAACACCGGGCACAATTCCCCACCCGCCCGCCCCAGCCACCCGTCTCCACTCTACATCTCGGACAGCGCCCCCACTAATCGCCCCTCTTAATTAACAACGCCCCAAATCCCCACCCTCACACCCGCCCTAATTAACCTACTAATCTACTCCGTCACTGCGCTCGATACGCCCCCCAAAGCCCCCCGCCGGGTGGGTAATATACCATGGCCACCACCCACGCCCTCGCCGCCGCCACCTCCGCTTGCGCCGCGCTTCCCCAGCAGTCTCTCTCTCGCTCCCGCTCTTTGCCATGGCGGCGGCGTCGCCGCGGTTTCCTCCCTTCGCCGCGGCGCTGGCGGCGGTCTCGGTGCTGGCTGCTGCGGGCTGGGCCGCGGCCGGGGACCCGCCGCTCTCGCCCAAGGGGCTCAACTACGAAGGTGCGCGCGCGCGCGTGCGCGTGGGGTGGGGTTCAAAGGGTTTAGGGTTCGGTCGCCTGCTTCGGCCTTCGAGGGACGGGACGGTCACGGGGTTGCTGGTGCTGAGCAATTTTCGCTTGTGCTGCAGTGGCGGCGCTGATGGCGGTGAAGAGCCGGCTGCGGGACGAGAAGGGGGTCATGGCGCTGTGGGACATCAACTCCGTCGACCCCTGCACCTGGTCCATGGTCGCCTGCTCCCCCGACAAGTTCGTCGTCTCGCTGTGAGTGAGCTGCTCCCTCCGCGAAACCCTCCGTCTCATCCTGCTCCTTCCCTCCTGTTGGGTTGGGCTGCTGCTATGCTTGTTGCGGATCAATGACGGCGCTCTGTTTCGCCTCGCGCGGGGGCTGCAGCCAGATGGCCAACAACGGCTTGTCCGGGATGCTGTCGCCGAGCATCGGGAACCTCAGCCACCTGCAGACAATGTAAGGGGTTCACCTCGCCCGTCCCCGTCATGCCTGCTGCTTGTTTTATTCGTTATCAGCTACTCTTACACGGCCTGTCTCGTGACACTGTAAAATTGGTGTGTTTTCGGCCTGGGCTTGGTCCAGAATTGCATGGTTCATGGGTGTTATAGAAAATAGGAAAACGACAGTGAGTAGAGTGTCAACTTTCTCCAACTTATTTGTTCGTTTGTCCAACAGCAACTGATGTGCCACTATCATGTCAGTTTCAGAGCTGTTAATTGACGATGGAAGTAAGATTACAATAACCTCTCGGCTTATTATTAAGTTAATGAAAATCATGCATAGGATCTATACGCTGCTTATATATATAGTAAGCCTGAACTCTCAACTCTCTGAGTTCAGTACACAGTACAACCACAACTTAGTATAATATGATATAATAGTTCACTGTACAAGAGACGATGGGCATCACACACCTTTTTTTTCTTTTTTATTGGAAATAAGTTAGGTTTGGTTGTGCCTAGATCCTTTTGGAATCATATGAAAGCAAATAGACCCAGAATTCTACCATTGCTGCTATCTGTGTTATGGTTCCTAACTCTATAGAAGATTGCCTATATATGTGCTACTTTTTTAAATCCAGACATATTGGATTGTGCAATTGCATGACACATCACATAATACATTGGTCGATACTTTTTACATGTTACAATTGGCTTGAGTGTATCACAATAGAAGATGATTTGTTGCTTATTTTTCTTTTTAGTTTAAATTAGAAACATTTGCTGGAATTAGGTACATAAAGCTAGATTTCCCCCCTTTTGTGACAATTTCAATTATAGTATTCCTTTCTTATAAGGCCATTCAACCACGCATCGTGGGTTTATAATATATAGTTGTGCTACACGGGCCTAGCATTGATCTGTTGAATGTATAACATTCACCTCACCAGTGTTCTCTTACTATGAAATTATTGGCAGTACTATTTGCTTAAATTGGTGATTATCCTGGAATGAGACAGGAAGATCAGAACTGTCTGATTGGGTTGGTGGGATGTCCATCCAATTTTAAAAGTATGCCAGATTGTTCACCCATTGTAAAATTCTAGGGCATTTGGCGATTTGATGATCTCCTAACAGTACTTTCTAATCTCAATTACGGACCTGTATCTTACTTGCTGCCGGTTTTCGTTGATTATCAACTTACCATTTATCCTTGTGAAAATGAGATAGTATCTGTGTTCAATAGCTTAGCTTATTTGCCGATTTATTTCAGGTCACTACAAAATAACAAAATATCAGGTGATATTCCTCCAGAAATAGGGAAGCTGACCAATCTGAATGCTCTTGACCTTTCTAGCAATGAGTTTGTTGGTGATATTCCAAGTTCATTGGGGCAGTTGACTCGATTAAATTACCTGTGAGTTGATATCAAAATACTTCTTTAAGGTTGCAAGATGTATTTTGTATTGACTGTTGTATTTTGAATCTGTCAGGCGCCTTGATAGGAATAACTTGTCTGGGCAGATCCCTGTGGATGTTGCTAAGCTTCCAGGTCTCATATTCCTGTACGTTTCTTTCCTACTTGTTTGTTTTCTCTGATCTCTGTTCACATAAGTAAATGACCTCTGTGTAACTATTACTATTAGCTTTAAACTGACAAGGAAATATGTTTCAGTGACCTATCATTCAACAATTTAAGTGGCCCAGTTCCAAAAATCTATGCACATGACTACAGGTCAGTGTCAGGAGTATGTGTACAATAAGCTTCTGTTTATCTTACTCAAAGTGTCTTTTTAAGTGCATTCGATCAAGCATGACATCCGTGGTTTGAATCTCTCAATAATAAGAAATGGGATAGTTAGTGTAGTTGGTTATTAAAAAAATATTGGAGGGATGACAGATGAGGGCAGAAGAGAGAAAAGGACATTAAATTTGCACATCTGCCTTATATGTCAGAAGAAGATTTACAAAACTATAAGATGTACATTTTTTAAATGAACACAGTACTATTTTGCTCCATTCGATTATCCAAAATCTTTGATCAGCTGCAATGAATGATTATTTCCTGCCTACCTTTCTGACACCATAATTCACTTATTAAAGTCCAACTGGTTTTGCTCAAACTGGGCACACCTTTTTCTTTTCTGATTATAATTCACTTTAAATCACTATTCCCTTTATTTCTCAGGCTTGCGGGAAATCAGTTCCTTTGCAATTCATCAATTATACATGGCTGTTCGGATTTGACAGCAGCAACTAATGGTAGTTACTTTACCAGATGCCCTATCTTTAACATGTCTATTCTTAGAAACTGGAACTTAACTGTAAATATTAATGGCAGGGACAGCGTCTAGACAGGTGCAAAGGGCCAAGAACCATCATCAATTAGCACTGGCAATTTCTCTAAGCGTCACCTGTTCCACAGTATTAGTTTTGTTGTTCGTGTATTGGCTAAGTTACTGCAGATGGCGCTTGCCTTTTGCTTCTGCTGGTAATTATATAACTACATGCTCTCTTACTGGTGAATAAGGTCATGATTTGATGAATTCTTTCTTTTGTTTATCTGTAGATCAAGATCTAGAGTTTGAATTGGGTCATCTGAAGCATTTCTCATTCCACGATCTGCAAAGTGCAACGGACAATTTTAATTCGAAGAATGTATTAGGCCAAGGAGGCTTTGGTATTGTTTATAAAGGCTGTCTGAGAAATGGACCTTTAGTGGCAGTGAAGAGATTAAAAGATCCTGATGTTACTGGTGAAGTTCAATTTCAAACAGAAGTTGAGTTGATTGGTCTTGCTGTGCACAGGAATCTCTTGCACTTGTATGGCTTTTGCATGACCTCGAAAGAGCGGTTACTTGTATATCCATATATGCCAAATGGCAGTGTTGCTGATCGATTGAGAGGTAACTTTAACTGTCTGTCTGCAACATTTCATTGTTTGTTATATTGTCTAGAATTGTCGTTCTGTGCTAGCCTTTCTCATTGCTTGTAAATATTTTCTTTTAATCTGTGTTTTGGTTGGTTCTTGTTATCCTTTGCTTATATAGCCTTTTCTCGCTTTAACACGGAGTTATAATTTGCAGATTATCGTAATGGAAAACCGTCTCTTGATTGGAGTAAACGCATGCGCATTGCTCTTGGGGCTGCCAGGGGATTACTCTACCTTCATGAACAATGCAATCCTAAGATCATTCACAGAGATGTCAAAGCTGCAAACATATTGCTTGATGAAAGTTTTGAAGCAATCGTTGGGGATTTTGGATTGGCAAAACTTCTTGACCGACAAGAATCACATGTTACTACTGCAGTTCGGGGCACTATTGGGCATATTGCTCCTGAGTATCTTTCAACTGGACAGTCTTCAGAAAAGACTGATGTTTATGGGTTTGGTATTCTCCTGTTGGAATTGATTACTGGTCCTAAAACCCTGAGCAATGGACATGGCCAGTCTCAGAAGGGCATGATTCTAGATTGGGTAAACTCCTATGCACATATTTGTGTACTATTTACTGCATTTAACTCCCAAGTGGGAGACATTTAACACCCATGTTCCTCTTCTCCAGGTTAGAGAACTGAAGGAGGAAAAGAAACTGGATAAGCTGGTTGACAGGGATCTCAAGGATTCATTTGATGTTGCAGAGCTGGAGTGTTCTGTTGACGTGATTATCCAATGTACGCATACCAACCCTATCCTTCGGCCTAAGATGTCAGAAGTTCTGCACGCTCTTGAAGCGAACGTCACACTGGCAGAGAGCAGCATCGAGTTGAATAGAGAACCTCTTCCTTATGGAGGCCCTTACAGTTTCTCTGTCCGACATGAGGATCCTCATGATTCGTCATCCTTCATAATAGAACCAATCGAGCTGTCCGGTCCCAGATGACAGTTATTGCTCTAGGTCTTGTGTGTGTGGAGGGGGGGGGGGGATGAAAGAGAAAAATGATGAAATTGTACAAAACATGTATATTCTGGATGTACTTCTAGTTGTGAAGAGTTTGCTGGGGGTTGCTGCACCTTAGAGACCATTTTGAACTTGGAACTAGGGAGATCATGATGGTCACTTTGCTTTGCTTCTGCCATCCTTACGCTGGTAGTCAGATTTTTACTGTAACTTGTTCGAAATATATTTTTTTTTGAAAGAACAGGAGGGGATAAATCCCCTACTGATTAGATATATTAAAAATGAAAAACCAGGAGTCGCAGGTTACAAGTAAACAGAAGGAAAGGGGGAAAAGAAACTAAAAGAAAACTGAGAAACAAGTTAGGCATAGGCACCTAATCACTAATGTAGAGCCAACCAAATTTTCATCTCATCAGCTTTGTATTGCTTCACCCTATGGAAGAGAAGGCTGAATTCACTGCAGGACTTGTTCGAAATATTGACGGAGAGCTTATTTCTCCAACACTTTTTACCGTGACAAAGATATGCTGTCTGTAAAACAGTCCTGGCATCGTCCTTAGCATACTGCGAGTTCACGGTGTGTTTCATGTCGTTTGAGAATGTGTCAAGCAGGTTATGCTGTAAGGAACTAAGGATGGTACGGAGTACACTCCATGTGATGAAACACATGTGCTGTTCTAACATCACATTACCTCTATCAAAACCAAAAAAGGAAAAAAGAATCGTAGCAACATGATATCAGGCCGTAATTCCTCGTGTTTCGATCAGAATCATCGACCACAAATCCACAATGATATCTCCCAAGGCTACTTAGCTCCTTTTCACCTTTCTCAGGCCATGAACAGGTCTTTCTCTGTTCATTTTGTTTTTGAATTTGTTATTGAACTTGGGTTCAGGAACAGCTCGATTGGCAACAAAATGCGATTTCTCAAGAGCCACCTGGAGGAGAGGGCATTGACGACGTAGGAGGTTGGAGAGGAATAGAATATTGGAACATTACGGCACGAGACTCCCAACCTGGGCCGCCGGCGGAGCAAGGAGACCGGGCGCGAACCGCAGCCAGCATTGGGCTCAAACAAGCAAAGCGCGCCGGGGGAGCGCGAGCGCCAGACCACGCCGCGCGCAGAGGCGGCGCAGGCGCGCAGCAGCGCTTAAGGTTGTGTTTGGTTGGAGAGCGAGGTTGAATGGAATAGTTCCATCCTATTTTTTAAAATGAAATGGCTCTTATACATCTGTTTGGTTGGAGGAATAGAGCGGCTCTATTTCTTGTTTGGTTGAAGGGATGAGGTAACGGAATCATTTGACCGTCTGCATCCGTTTGTGGATCTCACGTGTCAGCCATGTCTTCTTCCTCTACCACCGCCTACTGCCCATCCATCCTCCGCGCCCGATCTGCTGGCACGTCGCCGCCAAGGCCCTCCCCCACGCCGCCGCCGCCGCCGCCGCGGAGGCCCTCCACTCCAGTCCGCCGCGCCGCCGTCGCGGAGGCCCCGCGCTCCGCCCCTGCCCCTGGCTCCGGTGGAGCTCCGCGCTTTGCCCTTGCATCCCTGCTCCCGCCCTCACTCCACCCCTGCCCCCAAGCTCCGGTCGAGCTCCGCGCTATGCCCCTGCCCCGAGTTCCGGTGGAGCTCCGCTCCAACCGCTCCCGCCCCAGCTCTACCCCTCCGTCCCCTTTGAGCTCCGGTCGACCTCCACCCCGCCGCTCCGAACCGAGCTCCGCCCCCTCCGTTTCCGCCCAAGTGCCGCAGGAGCTCCACCTACTCCGCGCGCGAGCGCCGCCCCTGCTCCGCGCCGAGCGCCGAGTGCCATGCTCCGCCCCGCGCTGTGCTCGTCGCGTCAAAGCGTCACGGGCTCACGGCGAGAGACGCCGTCCAACTGGAGCCGCTCGGTCTGCCCGATTTTACCGGATGCAGCCATCTGGCATCTGAAGTGAATATTCGCTCTTTAGGATGGCTCCGCTCTCACGCTCGTGAACCAAACATGGGGTGGAACCACTCCGTCCCACTCAGCTCCCCAACCAAACACACCCTAAGAAGAGGCAGGGGTGCCTGGTCGCAACTCATACCTTTCTCGGCTTTTGGCTAAGAGATAAGTGTAACACGTACCTTTCTCGACCTTTTGGCTAAGATCAAGTGTAATGTCTTTAATATCTGATATGTGAGCTGTGTTTATTTTGATATTAAATTTATTTTTTTTGTGGGGAAGAGCCCACCGTAGTGGCTTGCCACTGGGGCCTTTGAGCGTTGCCCAGCTGTTGCATTGCTGGGCCTGGCGCACCCCAACAAAAGCTTTGGTCAAAATGCTCGCTGTGAAGTTGCAACAAAATCGAGTGGAACAACCCTGTTAGGTTACTCGCAAAGGCTGTTTGACAGAATATGCAATTCATTAATCCGCAACTGAAGTGGCTGAAGCGCCGGGCATGCTGAAAGTATCAAGTTCTCAATTTTGCCATATTTATTTTCTTCAGAACTGTAGATCATGCTACAACCATTTGCAGCTAAGTGTAAAAATTGCCATGACAAGATGGGAAAAAAGAAAGAAAAAGAAAAGAAACAGGATCATGTAGCTCTTAAGACTGAAGTTTCATCACATCTATAACTCTCGTACATGTGAGATTCGCTCTGGGGCAGCCCAAACAGGCTTGAACTTATTTCTCAAGAATGATAATGTTGATATGTCAGGCACCAAAAAAAGCCACTTGAAAGCCTCATTTCATCGGCCGACGAGGGTAGGAGGGCCAAACTCAATTCGGTTTGGTAACCTCGTGAATAGCATTTGCCAAGTATTGAACATTTCCTGTCGTTACACCAGCCATGCTGAAAAAGGCACAGGAATTACGTAAGATTCTTTTGTTTTCTCCACTCTCCAGAAGGTATGAAGAGATACAACATTGCATCAATATGATGTAAAAAATCGAGAAGTGTTATACCTTATCCTCCCGTTGCGGGTCATGTAAATATGGAATTCATTTGTCAACCGGTCAACTTGTTCTGGTGTCATCCCACTGTAGCAGAACATCCCAATCTGTACAAAGCACGTACCATTTATTCATATACAAATTCAACAAAATAACAAATAATAATGTTGCATGTGGAGTCTGACCTCAAAAGAAACGACATTTGAATGAAATGTAGTGGTAGAAAAAAGAACATTAAGGTTATCTAAGTTGCAGAGCATTCCTATCCAGCTCAAGATATCAGCAATTCAGCACCACAAGATATTGGTCTGGGTTGGTAATTCTGTATACTTAAAGTGCAGTTGGCTGATATTGTTGGCTCTTAGTTTTAACTTAAAAAAATTGGATATAGTCCTTCCATTCCACTTTGTTGCCTAGAATGCATGCACTCTGCACTCAACATTTTAGAAAATTTTAAGCACTAATATGCATGAACTATTTTTGTTGCATGAAAACAATACTGATGGATTCCTCCTGAAAAACCCTGTAATACCTGCTAGCAAGTCACTAAAAAATCAATGGTATGTTCAAAGAATCAGGTACACAAGAAGCCACAACTAGCAACACTAGATGCCTTTGCGACAGAAAAAACATGTCAGCCACAATGTTAGGAATTCTGTGAAATTCTCCACTCCCAACTTTTAGTACCTAATGTGAGCCAGCTCAACAGGGCCTTGTATTCGTAAATGATTTACTAATCCAAACCCTGTGCTGAATGTACTTCAACAACATTAAGATACAACCCAAACAACCTCTAATAATATAGATGACACTCTTGAAAACTGGTGGAATACACATGTCACTGAGTCACTCTAAATAATATCAACAACTGTATTCATAGTTGTCTTTACCTGATTAGTGATGTGCTCCCATGACAAAGGTGAACCTAGCTTTTCAAGATTTTCCTTAAGTGCCGTCCGCATTCCAATGATACGATCAGCCATACCCTGAGACAATAAATGGTGATTGAAATTGCTTGTTAATGCAATTCTTTCTTTATGCACTTAAAATAGATTTAAGCATTTGAACATTCAAGAACTTAAGTAGTTATGTAGGTTTCACAGTTTACCTTGACCTCTTTTAACCATAAACTCTTCAATTCTGGATCACTGAGGATTATAGAAACAACTAGTGCACCATGAACAGGTGGGTTGCTGTACATTGGTCTTGCAATCTGTTGCAGTTGGCTCTTGACAGCAACTGCTTGCATCTCATCCTCGCACAAAATACTGCATGTTGGTAACAAACACAAATTATTATACTGACAAGAACTGGTTGTGCATGCGTAGTCGATGCAGATGCCAGAGCTGTACTACCATTGTCTAAAGAAATATATGTGATAAGGCTAAAGTCACTATTAGACCAAAGGTTTAAAGAATGGACCACCTAGTATTTTAATGTCATCCAATTAACAACAGATAGAATGGAATAAGGAGCACTCGAATTCACTAAGTCACGTATTTCTCCTTCCTTTTGAATCTTTATATTTTGAGAAATCCAACAGTTATTTTTCTCAAAAGTTGCCAGTGACCATATTCCATCTCACACAAGTATGCACGTCATCATTATACTAAGAAGCACTGCAGGTGATAATGCTATATGTAAAAAATACCTCAGGCATCCTACTCTCTGTCCATAAAGTCCCATGTTCTTTGCGTATGACTGAGCACATCCAATTTGGTGTCCATCTTCAAGGAAAATTCGGATTGCCTTAGCATCTCTCTCTGGATCACCGCTGGCAAACCCTTGGTATGCCATGTCAAAGAATGGAAAATGTTTTTTCACCTGTAGAGGAAGGAAAGTGAAATTTGACTGTTGTGGCTGGTAGGAGTTCAGTACAGGTAATACTGTTGTCTGATAATTTTGCGTCCCCCTTACCTTGAACAGATGGGATATTTCCCTCCATTGTTCCTCTGTAGGATCTACTCCAGTAGGATTATGAGCACATGCATGCAGCAAAAAGAACGAACCATCTGGAGCATTCTGCAGATGGGAGGACAGAGAAAACATAAACACAAGCAATTTCAGACAAATTGTCAACAGGCCAGAGCCACAGAGCAGAAATAGTCTCTCTAGGTTCCAATTTCCAAGTTTCAACTGACTAGGTATTTGTATTGTGCCAAAAGAACTATAAATGCACCTAAGAGATCTCAAGGCAAGACTGACAAAAGTAATAAGAGAAGCTAACTTGGTAGCTGCTTAGCCACGACATCTTATAACAAAAATGTTTAAAAAGGTTGATACAGGAAGCAGCAAGAATGGAAGAAGTCAAAAGAAACAATATTGAACTTGTAAAAATGAAAAAGAGATAAATCACCTTGATGTCATTCATTAGTCCTGAAAAATCAAGCCCTCTCGACTCTGGATGGTAGTATGTGAATGACTTCTGTGGCACTTGAGCATCCCTCCAAATATTGTGATGGCTGGAGAAATTCCCAGATTGAAGTTAGCTATAATATTTTATAAATAATACTGACAGGCCAAAGGTAATCCAGTGAAAAATCCTGGATGGCTACCATAAGCAGCTAGAATTACAGTGAGACTAACTCCTTTTCAAACAAATAGCAATGGAATGCACTAATCTCCATAGCTCTGTTTCGCTCTTTTTTTTTTAAAGTAAAGTAAATATCAACCAGTGTCACATCATGATGCCAACTCACTTGGCCCACGTTGGTGTAGGTATGTAGATTTGCGAATCGGGCAAGAATCGCTTTTGGAAATCAGCAAAGAGCCGACAGGCACCAGTGCCCGAAAGCGCCTGCACTGCCGCGATCCTCTTGTCTTTGATGAATTCGGAATCCTCTCCGTACGCCAGCTTCAGAGATTCTTCAATCGTCTTTATACTGCCTCCCATTGGGAGGTACTCCCTGTTTCAAAAATTGCAATGTATCAATAACAGGAGGCTGATCAGAACCCATAGCATCCTGTTCTACAAATTGGTAGCACCATGTCTTGGATGAACAGATCAATTCCACGATTGTAGTATGGAAGTAATTGTTGTGCTACAGAATCCTAAGAGCAAGTCCAAATTGGCATCCTGCCAGTGTTTTTAAGGCGTCGCCTAGGCGACAAGGCGGCGGTGGCTCGCCTCGCCTAAGGTGTCGTCTTAGTCCGCCTAGGCGATAAGGCGGTGGTGGCTCGCCTCACCTCGCCCTAACGCTTTAAAAACCTTGTATCCTGTTAAGTAAGATGGAACAAATGGGGAAATGCTAAGCCATGAACTGGACAGTAGAGACCGTTCGAGAAGAAACACACAGCATCACTCCAAAACTGTCATTTTCATGATATCGAAGGAAAAAGAAGGGGGAAGAAAGCAAGAACGGCCGGCAGCATGAGGCCGAGGCAAGGAGCAGGCCCATATAAGGCACAGCGCAAGTGGTGTGACCGCATAGGGCCCCCAAATTTGAAGGGTCCCATAATCAGCAATTAACCCACCTGAGCATCAGTTACTTTCCACAAATCCACTTCAACATGCGCCAAAATCTCACAGACTAATGTAGCGTGACTCAAAGGCCTTCGAGGTTTCAATGCAGGATGCATGACGCAATCGGCAATAAGCATAAGGGCCGTATCACCGCCACTACGAGTTGCCATCTGCCAAGTACAGGTCCTGCTGGAGCTGCCACATGCTATTATTTTTTGAAAGGGAATAGATGCTGTTCTTGGAGTCCTACCATTGCAGTCATGCCCCCATATAGTTTTTCTAATTTTTTATTTCTCAATTAGGATGCAATGGTATCTAAGTGTGTTATTGTATTGGCTTCTTATCTCCTTGACGACTTCTGTTCATCTAATGGATCAGTGGGTGCTTACACTTCAGTTCTATTGACCTGGCATCATCGCATTTGCGTCAAAATCTGATCACAAGCAACGCAAATTTTCCACTAATAACCATGAACTTCATCTTTATTCTTAATTTAGCTTTGTTCTATTTGTGAATTACTTTGTCATGTCTTCTAGAGTTAGAGATTAGTGTGTAGTCCTCAAAATCACAAGCAGCAAGATGGACTTGAAATTTACTCAAACTCATGAATTCCTAAGATAGTTCTTAGGATTACAAAATACATGAAGCTATATAATGAAATCTAAATACAATTTTTTGTTATTTTAATTTCTAGATGTGGGGGCCACATTTTGTATTTCGGCCTCAAAGTTTTTGGTACCGCCCTGGAAAGGAGCAGGAGGGGGGAGATCTCACTGACATGTTGAGGTTGCCGGCAATCCGGCGCTCGGCCTCGCGCACGCAGTTGAGCACGAGGGGCTGGCCGTTGTCGTCCCGGTAGGCGCCCTGCGGCGGAAAGCACGGCCCCGTCTCATCAGGAACCTCGAGCAAGCAAAGCGAGCAAAAGCAAGATTCGCCGGTCGCGGCGAGGGGATCCGAGGACACTTACGACGCCGACGTTCATCTTGTCGGGCGAGGGGTCCGCGAGGTAGGCCTCGGTGACGCCGAGGATGGGGTCCTTGGGCGCCGGCTCGACGTGGCCGAACAGCGACGACGCCATCGCCCTCGCCGCCTGCAGCCTCGACGGCTGCACCTGCGGCCGCCGGGTCAGGCAGGAGGCCGCGCGGGACAGCGCCGCCATGCCGGGCCGGACGGAGGTGGAGGAGCTGGGCGGCGCCGGGGAGTGGGAGGGGGGGAGGAAAGATGTGGTCTTTGCGCCGCTGGTTTTGCTGAGCTCTGAACTAGCTGGTGGTAATAAATAAAGGCGACTATTGGATTGCTGCGACGGTTCGCTGCTGCGGCGGGCGGTCACTCGGCTCCGCCGCCCTCGCCACTTGCCTGAAACAAACAGACCAGGTGAGGCCAAGCGGTGCCACCTCGAATCGGGAGAGCCATTTGGCCCATTGGCGGCTGACCCCATCTAGTTATCCCTTTGTTCTAACAGAAAAAGGTGCAGGAACTCGCATTCCCTATCAACCTCCACTGCAACATCAGCCGAGGACGACCTGCTGTTTCAGTGTTGGAATTGGAACTCTTTCTTCTCTTGTGCAAGGAGCAGTTTCAGCTGTCTTAACAGCGAAGAAGGCAAAAGATTAACAGACCGACTGCTTTGATTCATAGCTTTGCAAAGTTGCTCTCCAGACTGTTGGCCAATCGCCTAGCATCCAGGCTACCCGATACGATTGGAAGCAACCAGGGTGCCTCCTTCATCAAGGGTCGCTTGATCTTGGATAACTACAAGTTTGTCCAATGTGCTACGGCTCTCTTCAAAAAGAAGAAGATTCCCAAATTATTGCTTAAACTGGACCATATCCAAAGCTCTCGGTACTTTTTCTTGGCCTTCTCTTCTGGAGGTTTTAAGAGCTAGGGGATCCAGCGATAGATGGTGCAGCTGGATATCGGCTCTATTGTCTACTGCTTCTTCCCAGGTTCTGCTCTGAATGGATCTCCCAGCCGGCAAAAAGATTAACATTTTAGTGAAGGTGACACCCTGTCTTCAATGTTGTTCAAACTTGCAATAGACATTCTTGATCGGGTGATCAGAAAAGCTGCAGTCGGCTTTCTACAACCCAACTTCTATGCTATCTGCTTTCGGGTGAAGGCCGTCAAGTTTCACTGCCGCTTCTATGCTGATCACGCCATTATGTTCGCTTCAGGTCAAGATGATTGATACTACACCATACCATGTATTCATGTTATCTGCTTTCGGCTTGTTCCGGTTTATTCTCCCTCGTAGAGCACTACTGAATCAGCCGAAGTTTTTTTACCAACCGAACAACGGCAATACACTACACAACATTCTAGTACTTGGTATGCAAGAACAGAAGCTCAATGCATCTACAGTAAGTTCCGAACAGTCAGCTGGGCCTCGTTTAGATCCAATATTCAAATTTCCAAAAGTGTCACATCAAATATTGCGGCACCTGCATGGAGAATTAAATATAGATAAAATAAAAAAACTAATTGCATAGTTTGCTTGTAAATTGCGAGACAAATCTAATGAGTTTAATTAGGTTGTAATTAGATACTAAACTGTTATAGTAACACATGCTCTAATAATGAATTAATTATGCTTAATAAATTCATCTTATAGTTTACATATTTTTTTTAGATACAGGAAATATATTCCGGCCTATGCAGTAACGCACACAGTCTAAAGCCTCTGCGTGACCACACATAGCCAAACTTATTACAACAACTAAAAATAATAAAAACTTTAGTACATGAAGATATATGTACTAAAGATCTGCTACATAAAAAAATGAGTTTACTTCTCAAGACAGTGCTAAAGATGTCGATGTCGCTTCATGGCGGTCTTCTGAATCAGCCACCACGCCTTAAACAACATGCACCAAAATAAACTTGAAAGAAACTCCTTGGCTGTAGATCATGGCGACATGCAGCAGTAGAACAAAAATAGCTGGTCAGAGTAATCGCTGCTGCATCTGGCCACTACGCCACGTAGCAACCATGGCGCCCTCATCTCCGTTGCCCCGCCACCTTGATCTGCCGCTGACTCTGTGCATTGCCGGGTCGCCGAGGTGCATCACGACGCCAAATATGTCGCCATTGGAAAAGCACCTGCCCCCGGATAAAGAGAGATTGTTGCCCACTATTAGAATGCGTGAGGAACGGCTGCCATTATATGCAATGCAAGAACACCTCCGCAACGCCTTCAGAAAGAGCCATGACGCCCATAGGCGTCATCGTTGCAAGCTTTCGCCCGATGTTCTTGCACGCTATGGCAGCGCCAACTCTGGCATCCGTCCGCCGACTCTGTGCGTTGCCGGGTCGCCGATGTGCATCGCGACGCTGAATATGGTCGCCAAGCATCTGCCCCCGGTGAAAGAGAGGCCGTTGCTCACTGTTAGAATGTGTGAGCAACCACTGCCGTCGTCGTGTCGGCGAAGACGGGTAGTCACACTGTCTGCGACCCCCTCCTCTCCTTCTCATGCACAGCTACGGTGCGCCGCCGTCGGTTCTCCTGTCGCTGCCTTTGACCAGCCGCAAGGAGCAGCCACCGGGACGAAGGAAGGCGCCACCGTCGAGCTGGACGGGTTCCGCCGTGCAGATCTGGGCTCCGGATGGCCGGATCCGGCAACGACGGGATGAACGGGTGGCCGTCGACCACCACAGGCACGGAGGAAAGTGGACTAGGGTGGTGGCGGCTAGGGTTTTGGAGATGCCCGAGCCGCCCCATCTCGTCCAATGGCGCCAACGACCACGCTGCATGAAGAACCGAGCAACGGGCCGACGATCTGGGGTGGGAGCCGAGCCGAAATTCTTGGTCGCGGCCACCGCCGGGAGCCATGGGCGCTGCCTCGTCCGTCGATATGGAGGAGCCGCGCGCCGGCGGTCGGGGATCCCGCGCCGCGCGCACGACAGGGCTCCACGGCAGGCGCCTCCATGGGAGCCGCCGTGTGCAGATCGCGATTTGGGGCAAGGAACAGGGGAGAGGTGGGGAGGTTCGAGAGAAAGGAAGCGGTGGACGAGGTGCGAGCGGGCGCCGGTTGTGCGGCTCCGCCGCTGGCCGCCACCGCCGCCGGCCAGTGGCAACGGAGGCGGCCTCGCCCTAGTCTACCTATGGATTATGTAATTTATTTTATAATTAATCTACATTTAATATTTTAAATATTTGTTGGAATATATCTGATGTGACATTTTGCACCAAAATTTTACACCATCAAACCAACCCTGTCTCACTCACTCTGTCTCTGCCTGTCCCCTGCAACATCTGCCACAAGCAGGGGAGGGATGCTCTGCTCGCTCCAGAACACCTGCTCGGGATCCACCTCGGCCTTCACCATGGCCAGCCTCCTGAAGTTGCCCCTGAAGTACATCTCCCCCCACTCCCTGGCCGCCTCGTAGGTCGTCTCCCCCTCCACGTTGCGCCCCAGGTCCAGGTCCCTGAAGTTGATGTACGCCGCCCGGGGCCTCGAGCTCGCGTACGGGGCCATGAACCCGTGCACGCCTCGCACCCACCCCAGGTGCCCGTCCTCGCGCGACACGTTCGCGTCGCCGCCCCACTTGACGAAGTACTGCACGTTGTACAGGTACCCTCGCCGGTGCGCGTACGGCGTGGCGGACTCCGGCGTCGCGCCCATCGCGCCGCCCTGCGGGTCGATGTCGATGGACCCGCCCCTGTCCTCGACGACCCGGTCGAGGAGCCCGGCCAGGCCGGCGGCCGGGATCGGGGAGGTCAGGTAGTCCAGCTTGATCTTGTAGTAGTCCTTGGGCTGCAGGCTCCGGTCGAGCAGCACCTCGGCGGGCTGGCCGCCATTGGTGTAGCCGTAGAAGTAGAGCATGGATTGGATCCAGCTCATGTCTCTGCAGTCGCCGGGCTTCACGCCGAGCTCCGGCAGATGGGTGCTCATCTCGGCGACCATGCCGCTGCAGTTGCCAAGGAACAGCGACTTGAAGACCACCAGCGGGTGCCTCTCGCCGGCGGCGTCGAGCTCGGGTTCCATGGCCACCTTGACGAACAGGTCGTCGGGGAGCGCGTGCGCCACGCGCTGCCATTTCGTCAGGAGGCGGAGGGTTGATTGGGTCCGCTGCTGGTCTCCGCGCCGGACGACGCGGCGGGCGGTGAAGGCGGACACGACGCGCGGCACGGGCACCAGCCGCACCGTCCACGAGACCACGACGCCGAAGCTGCCGCCGCCGCCGCCGCGGAGCGCCCAGAAGAGGCCCTCGCCCATGGCGTCCCGGTCCAGGAGCCTCCCCTCCGCGTCCACCACCTCGGCGCCCACCACGTTGTCGGCGGCGAGGCCGTGCTTCCGCATCATGGGCCCGAACCCGCCGCCGCTGAGGTGGCCCCCGACGCAGACCGTGGGGCAGATCCCGGCGGGGAACCCGAGCGCCCCCCGGCTCTCGCGGGCCACGGCGTAATAGAGCTCGCCGAGCGTGGCGCCGGGGCCGACCCGCGCCTCGCGCCGCGCCGCGTCCACGCGCACGTCGCGGAGCGCGGCGACATCGACGACCGCGAAGGGGCGGGCCCCGGCGGCGCGGGGGCCGACTGATCGGTAGGAGAGGCCCTCGTAGTCGTGGCCACCGCTGCGGGCGCGGACCGTGAGCCCGTGGCGCCGGCAGCAGGCGACGCAGGCCCGCGCCTCGGCGACGGTCGCCGGCGTGAGGAGCAGCGCCGGGCGCGGCGTCCGCGGCGAGGCGAAGCGGAGGTTCTGGATGGTGGCGTTCAGGAGGGAAGGGTAGGAGGGATCCGACGGCGCGTGGACGATCCGGGACGGGTCGGCGGTGGCCGGCGAGACGCCGGCGACGCACCGGAGGAAGCTCTCGCGGAGGGCGGCGCCGGCGACGTTGTGTTCTTGCTCCTGCGGGGAACAGGGCGAGGCTGCGAGGAACAGAAAGAGGAGAGAGAGGTGCCCGAATCTTGGCTGCATCACCGCCTTCGTCTTGCTGCTGGCCTCGCCTTCTTCCACCTCCAGCTGCAGTGCTCTTGCTGTGGCTAAGCAAGGATGGATGAGTTAGGACTTAGGACTTGGGATTCAACAATGTTGGTGATGCGATTGTGACAGCCTTTGAAAAATAAGAAACCGAAAGGACGCGAATAGAGGACACACACACACACACACAAATCTTCGCTCCGCTGGCTGTAATCTGCAGGATTTCAAAACGAGATTGTTTTTTTGCTCCTACACCCGAAGTCCTTGGTAATACCTTCCTATTGTAATCCAAACTCGTCTTCATCCCCGGCTGCCAATTTTGCAAAAAGGGGTGTACGAATTCTTTCAAAATCCTAGCAGACTGAGCCAATTTTGCCACTCCTGGCCTTGTGGATTGCATTCTATCTCCCCCTTTTTTTTCTGATGGAGCTATTGGAGTATTTTAGAAACTTTTCTAGCTACTATGTGCTTCTTCCTTGTGGAAACCTTCGAAAAATTTTCTCCATGTAAAAATCCTCTACATGCCATTCGGTAGCATACATGGAATGAATTACCCCCTCCATTCAGGTTTGATTGATATATTTTCATATGGCACAATGACTAAAGGCATCAAATATGCTTATCAATCTAATAAATGCAACATAGTTTTTTTATTGGTCCTCTAATGTTTTAACTGAAAATTACTCGTTTTTAGAGCTATTTATTGTCACGGTCCATGCCAATAGTAAATATAGCTATCATTTTTGAATATTTGGATTTTTGAAATATAACTATTAAAAGTGAATGGAGGGACTATATTTTTAATGACACGGAGGGAATTTACTCGTCTGAAAACGCCCGTGGTTGTTCTCTCGTGCTATGAACAGTAGTGCGGGAATCTTTCATGCATGGAGGTCTAAACGAAGTCTATTTGCAAAATTTTTTCACAGATAGGTGTAATTTTATGCGACGAATCTAATGAGCCAAAAAAATTTCCGATTGGCTACAGTGATGCTACAGTAACTATCGTCTAAACGTGCAGTCAAAGGTCTCATTAGATTCGTCTTGCGAAGTAGCGCAGAGATTGTAAAATTAGTTTTACAAACTGAGTTCATTTAATATTAATAATTATTGGTCAAAGTTCCCTAGCATAATTTGTGCTAGGGAACCAAACAGGAACGGACCAACCGTGAGTCAGTCAGTTGCGCTGTCATTTTCAGGTGCCACAAACTTTCAACGGTAGCTCAGCCCGAATGCGACTAGGGATGGCAACGGGTATATACCCGTCGGGTAGTGGCCACCCATACCCGTACCCGTTAGGATTAAATTTTACCCCTCGGGTTACCCGTACCCGCATACGGGTAAGAAAATGATTCCATACCCATACCCGCCGGGTAATTTTTACCCGTCGGGTAACCCACACCCGAAATCATACCCGAATATTACATGTAAATATTAGACATTCACATAAAAAATAAATCATTACAAGCTTCATTTCAACAAATTAATGGCTCATATGGGTTAACATGAGTTAGAGAGGGTTCAACAATATATATACTAGGAGGGTTTAATTGGATTTGAGCTAAATTCATAGGTCATATGGGCTAAAATGAGTTAGATACTTAGACTCATTTGTTTTTCCTGCGGGTATTTCTTACCCACGGGTAGGCGGGTATGAGTAGTATAAACCCGCACCCGTACCCGCCATACCCGATGGGTATTGGATTTATTCCAATAATGTACCCACGGGTAGAAAAATTATTCCATACCCGCCTTCTTATCGTGTAAAACCCGTCGGGTACTCGGGTTTCGGGTACCCATTGCCATCCCTAGTGTTTTGGAATAGGGGCTTAAAAAAGTCACAGGGACTTTTTAGTATTTAAAAATATTAAATAAATATTAATTATAAAACTAACTGCAGAACTTTGGGGCTAAACTGCGAGACGAATTTAATGAGGTATCTTAATCCATGATTAGCGAATGATTACTGTGGCATTACTGTAGCAAATTATGAATTAATTAAGCTCATTAGATTCATCTCGCGAAAAAACACTCAGCTGTCAAAAAATATTTATAAACAGATTTTATTTAATATTATAAAATAATAAGTTTTTTTTTATATGATAGGAACTTCTGAAAAAAATTTGGAATCAAACAGAGCCCGAGGGAACAAGGATTCTACGCACTATGGTCCTGTGGCACACGCAATTGTAGCCGTTTAGAACCAAGAGATTGAGATGAGAGATTAAACAAAAGGTCCGCTACAGTAGCGCAGGTGGACAAGATAGAAAGGGAGTGGATAGAGCATCGGTTTCCGTGCCGTACAATATCAAACTTAAAAAATACAAGCGCTCTAGTGAACTCCGGACCACTCGTTCCGGTGACGTTCAAACTTCCTTTTGCCATCTCCAACTACATTATAAGTTTTTATTCTAGATTTATCGGCCGGCCACCAGCATAATGGATCCTAGTTGTACTTTTCTTTTTTGCATTGTTAAAATAACATTTAAAGAGATGCACAAACTATTCACGTACAACAAAAAAATCAGAATTGAGTAACATATGTGTGCTTGCATATCGTTAAAATTCAACTACACAATAATGCACATGTTACAACACCTTGTCATGTTATAGTACATGTTACAGTGATGCATATTTCAATAAAAGCTTAGAAACATTTTTATGTGTATAAAGTAGATGCAAGAGAAAGTCCTGGTAAACAAAGAAATCTATTATCTTATTATTTGGCCAACAAACGGAGCCTCACGTTCGCTCTTAAGGCCTATAAATTCCCACGTTAATCGGAGAAAAATAAAAAAAATAAAATTACCCACCACTGCCATTATAATAAAAATTAGACTAAAATACCCCTTTGCCTAATTAAAAATCACCCACCAATACCATTATGAAAAATTAAATATAAAATACCAATTAGATATTTATCAGTTACAAATATATTCTATTAATAAAAACAAAAGCTAACAAAAATCAATCAAAATAAAACAAAAATAAGTAAGAATAATTATATGCATAATATTATTAAAGCTCAACAAATCAAATTGTTATTACAGGTAGATCATATGTGAATTGTTTTAACAAATAATAAGACATAATTTACGATAATGAATAGGGTGATGTATGGTAAAAAATAATATGATCTTTAATTAAGGATATAACGATATGCAAATTTTTGAATTTTCAATACTAGCTGCGCAAATGTGCGGGCTGTACGCCTAGTTTTAATATTCAACTTGTAACATCCCCCTAATGATATGTATTTTCAGTACCTAAAGTTCCGCAAAGGATATATGCATAAAAATATAAGATGCATATAATAATATAAGATGCACACATTTTCCCTCTAAAATAGTTCGAATAATATGATGCTACTCCATAGATTCTCTGAATTAAGTATAACTAAAGAAGAACATATATGTGTGCATAAAAAAAATAAATGATGCACACAAAAATCAGATTGATGTGTATTTTTTTTTGGAGTAGATTGACATGTATTTTTGCTCATTGAAAAATACAAAGACTTGACCAATGCACCTATGTTTTTGCATCACTAATCAATTAATAGATTCACATTCTACGAAACCAAGATGCAAATAATTTTCTATATATAAAAATTATGTGAATTATCCAAAAAAAAACAAGATGCACATGCTTTTGTGCATAATGAGAAGCCTAGGCACATATATTTGCACCCTAGCTAAAATACAAAACACTAAATATATGAGCACACATACTTCTTTAAAGAGCAAAAAGTCTCAAAATTGTCCAATAGATGCACAAATACATGTGCATCTTTACTTTTTTATGCCTATAACATGTGTACCATTATGAACAACAAAATCTAATTAATTTCTTCTTGCATAAAATCTTGTTCAAACTTAAATTTTGCATGCATGTAAATGATTGCATCCTCTATCAATTATTGTTTTTATTATAATTTTACGTGCACCGGTTTTGGTGCTATCATGTTTGGTAAAACGATAAAACCTAACCCACTCGTAACACCACATATGTTCTCATGCATCATCAGCTAAAGTTGTAAATAGGTGCACAAATCCATCACCTTATGTATATATTGTGCACTAAAGTATGTGCATTACCATTATTGAACCGGTTTTTAAAAAATCTTGTCACATGCAGCTGAAATGAATATTTAGCTATTTCTATGCACAATCCGATTCATCTTGTTCACAAGAATAATATGCAAATGAAGAAAATAACCAATTTCTGAGCACAAAAATACATGCATCATGTATATTGAGCAATATAATATTTGCTATGTGCAAGAATATGTATATACTTAGCTACTCGATATTTTTGGACATTGAACGAACGCATACAAATATGTGCATCTCTATTTTTTAATACCTAAATACATGTATACGATTATGGATCGGAAAATCTAATTAATTTCTTGTATGCATAAACAAATTTTATAATGTAAAAGTAATATTTTGTAATAAGTAAAAGAAAAATATTCCACAAAGCAGAGTCATGTACATCTGGTCCCTATCCTTCTTGAGTGCATAAAGAAATGAGTCTCATTTAGATAGTTTAATTATTTATCTAATAAACTAATATTTAATAAATACAGTGCCGGTGCAAGTCTCCAAGTAGCGTACATCACTATCCATCTACAGTAGAAGAACTAACCATGTCCATAAATCAGCTGTCCACTATCAGCTGTCCACGTACTGTGAGAAGGTGCTGGAGTGAATGATTTTTTTTTACCAATTACCGCTCCAATGCCATCCCTCATTCTTAAAAAGAATATAAATCTCGTTTTTCAAGAAGTCAAACACTTTTAAGTTTGACCAAATTTATATAAAAAATTACTAACATTTGTGTTTCTGAATTGACGTAGTATAGGAATATATTACATGACTAATATAAAAATATTTATATTGTAATATATATCAGTACTATTACTTATAAATTCGGTTAAAATTGAAATTATTTGACTCAGAAAATAAAATTTATATTTTTTTTTGGGACGGAGGAAGTATGTCACACGGAGCACGCTTCACGACAAATCGACCATAAGCTGAACCGACCGGACCGTTCGGTTGCAGCTAACAAGTCCGCATACATCCACATGCAACGGCGGTGGTCTAGATAGAACGTGTTACAGTTACAGCTCAAGCGAGTAAAATCCATTTTTGCGACTTAAGGCCATTCTGGCTGTTTTGTCTGTTGGGTTTAAGGATACTCTTTTGGGCTGAAGAAAACGGCAGGATGGATGGTCATCTTCATTCTTTGTTCCAAAAAAAAAAAAGAATCCTAGAGCTGCCGGCTGCCGGCTGCCGGCTGCCGCCTGCAACAGCAGCTAGCTAGCGAGAAGCAGTGCAGGCGCATTGCCGGGCAAATCTTCATTGCCTCATTGGCAGGTGGCCGGCGGCAGGGTTTGCGTAGCACCAGCCAACGGACTGTTGCCCTGCAATGGACCTCCACAATCACACGAACGTGTAACGAACATCCACAATCACATGTACGTGTAACGAACATGACTCTATTTAGCACATTTCGACTGATTTTGGTGAACATATATGTGTTGACGCGAAACGATCACACACCAAGCCCGAGAGCCCTGTACGCCAAGCTCGGACTGCACTTAATTCAAACCAAGACGTGCCAGTCAATTTGACCTGTAAATTGACAAAGAAACAGCAAATCGTCAAATTCAAGAGTGTACCGGCTGGATTTCCGAATTACTCTTACACAATGTATCGGCAAGGTTCTGCCGATACGGGAAACGACAATAGATCGGGTACGAAAAGCGTGTAATAAAAGCGATCTATGAGGGATCGGCAATAAACTGCCGATACAGATATGCAGCTAGACGGCTAGATCTAAAGCCGACACGTGCCAGGTAACAGTGTACAAACCCACGAATGTATGAATCTGGACAAAGCTAATCTTACAACCGATCTAATCAGCTTTACAAGGTTTATCAAGATAAACAAATAGATTACAGCCGATTAAACAGATCACTAAGCCGGGTAGTTTGTGAATAAATCTAAACGAGAAAACAACGATACGCCCGAGATCAAAGTTTAGATAAATTCGATAAATTTTGAATAGATCTGAACGAAACCACAGCGATGCGCCCGGAAGCTAAAACTCAGATTTACTCGGTAAAACGAACTACCAGCAAACCAAATCGCTCGAATGTGAGGCATCCTTGATCAGCTTGAAAGAACTCGCGGAAAAGAAAAAAAAGGTGGCGAAGTCGCCGACGAGAAAGTAAATTGAAAGTAATAAAGTTGTGTTTGTTGGAATGTATATCAATCTTTACAATAGCCGGGGGCTCATATTTATACCCCACGCTAACACAATCCTAGCCGATTACGGCAAATCACGATTCTATCTTAAGAAACAAAAAACTATTCTAAAAATAAGATAACTCTTGCCAAACCGAAGCCAAAATATCTGGTCAATCTCTCCTTCTTCGGTCAACAAGATTTTCAATCGTGGCACGCGACCACTTCTCCAAATCCACCGATTGTACGACGCAGAACTTTTTCTCCTTTGCAATACTCTTCCTTGACACGTGCCAAAATCTGGTGTCAACACATGCCCCCAATTTCGGAGTAAAACGTCCTTTTTACTTTGAAATTAATCTTTGTCATGATTACGCTGCCGAACGGTCCTTTCATTTACTGCCATCTCGCTTCCCGTGCGGGTGGCGAACGAAAATCTCTTCTTTGCCCTTAACCTTTCACCTTCTCATCCGCACAACGGGAATCTGCCGATTCATCTTCCGTCTTTTTGCCCATATGTCCCTCAATTAAACCCAGGGATAAAAGCTGCACCGGCGCACGCAACCGATTCATCTCCCCCATTTTGGGCTATAAATTATCCCATCGACACTGTAGTTTCTCCATCGGCCAGAGCTTTCTTTGCCTTCTTCTTTCTCAAGCTCCTCCAAGAAACCCCAGTCTTCTTTCCTTCCCCCGAGCACATGGCCAGCAACAAGCGTGCCGGTGAAGGCTCCTTCGGCGCTCCTCCGCTGCTCCGTCCTTGCCTCTTGTAAGATGCTTCTCTTTCTTATCAATGCTGCACCTTAGATCTGCATCTGACCACTTTCTCATCTCTGCAGAGACGTCGACGCCGATCTCCCGGCCAACTTCAAGGACCTGGATGAGGGCACCCAGGGGCTCATCCGCGACCTCCTCCGCCAACTTGCCGAGGCCCGCCGTGATCTCGACCGGGCACAGACGAATCAGGTCGTCATCCGCGGCCAGCTCACCAACGCCGACACCAAGGTCGCAAGTAAGTCTCTATCTCTTCTCTTATAATCATCATCGAGTTTTTACTCTAACCTCTTCATCTTCAAGACTTGGATTCGTAGGTCCAGACCCTCTTGGACGCTTCCCGAGTCGCCATAGACTCGGTGAATGCGAGGGGGAGCACCGTCGCCGCACGCCTCCGGAACGTCCCGGCCCGCGTCAAGGAAGTCGCCGAACATGGAGTTCATGCGGGCGCTGCCAGAGCCATCGCCGTCGTCTCCACCATGTCCGAGGCGGACTACCGGCAGTGGGAGCCGGTCTTCCCTGAGTGGGGTGCGGCGCAGGAAGCCTTCGACGGGCTGGTTGACGATCTCAGCCTTGCCGCCGACGCCATTGTCGATGATGTGAGTTTGGATGGAGTCTTCAGCAACCTCTTCGGAGCAGAGTCAAACTAGGTTGTAAATATAATAGCCTATCTGGCTCTTTTGTAAATATAATCAATGGACGAATCCCCTCCCCCTTTCGTTTCTTGCCTTCATCTTGCTTCGATTTAATTTTTTGTCTTGCAATCCACCATCATCGCGCTGAACGAACCAACACATTCCCACAATCCAAAGTCGAATAGAAAATCCGAACCAAACTCGAACCACGCATTTGGATTGTATTTTTGACCTAAGGGCGATATATGTCATATCGGCCATGAAAACACTTGAACGCATCTCGCTACGATCAAGTCCCTTCTTATTTTGCACTAAAGGCGATACCTTTTCTGTATCGGCTATATTTGAAACCAACTGATTGTTTCATCCAATCGGCTACGCATCTACCCATACACTTGGGTAATACTTCTTCAGATACTTGCCATTAAGTGCACTGAAAAATTCTTCTCCCTCTAGTGTCTCCAGAATGTATGCGTTTCTAGAAACACATTTGCTGATTTTGTATGGCCCTTCCCACGTTGGGAACCATTTGCAGAACTTGGGATCTTTTATTCCTATCGGTAAGACTTGTTTCCACACCAGGTCTCCCTGGTCAAAAGATTTAGCTTTGACTTTTTTATCATACCATCGGCCCACTCTAGTTTTATTAGCTTCGATATTGATGAGAGCGTTCAGCCGATGTCCAGTCAAATCCTCTAACTTGTCTTTCATCAACGCGGCATAATCTTCTGCTGTCAACTGATCCTGAAACATAACTCGTCTGGAACCAAGTCGAGTCTCCCAAGGAAGCACATCCTCTTGCCCAAAGACTAACTGGTACGAAGACATTTTAGTAGCCCCATGGGAAGACATTATGTAGGCCCACAAAACTTCACTAAGAGTTGTATGCCATCTTTTTAGTTGTTCTTCGATCTTCCTCTTAATCAACTTAATGATCCCTTTATTGGAAGCTTCTGCCTGACCATTGGTTTGGGCATAATATGGAGAAGAATTCAATAATTTAATTCCCATACTTGCAGCAAACTCTCCAAACTCCTCTGAAATAAACATGCTGCCTTGATCGGTCGTGATAGTTTGCGGAGTACCAAACCGATAAACAATATGCTCCTTCACAAACTCAATCATCTCTTTAGACATCACAATTTTCAAAAGAATCGCTTCAACCCATTTGGTGAAATAATATGTTGCTACCAGTATGAACTTGTGATTCTTGCTGGATGGTGGATAAATTTGTCCAATTAAGTCAATTCCCCATCCTCTGAATGGTCACGGCTTAATAATGGGATTCATAGCCGATGCCGGTGCTCTCTGTACGTTACCAAACTTTTGACACCCTTGACAACCTTTATAATAAGTGAAGCAATCTTCTAACATGGTTGGCCAAAAGTATCCATTTCTCCTGATCACCCACTTCATTTTATAAGCCGATTGATGCGAACCACAAACGTCTTCATGTATCTCTCCCATTAAGACCTTAGCTTCTTCTTTGTCAAGGGATCTGAGCAAAACTCCATCAATCGTCCGGTAATACAACTCTCCTTGAAGCAATACATATTTATTTGCCTGAAATCTGATTGTTCGGCTTGCTTTCTTGGAGGGATCTTCCAGATAGTCTACAATTTCTTTCCTCCAATCATCATTAGGTAATTCCAATGCCATCACACCTTACATGCTTTATGGTTACTTTTTTGAATTCTCTTAGCAATCGGCAACACTCCTCATGATAAACTCGTAGAATATCATCCTTACATTCATATATGCCGATCAACTGATTAACCACTAACATGGAATCCCTAAATATTTCTACTACATCGGCCCTAATTTCTTGCAACAACCGAATTCCTTTAAGCAAAGCCTGGTACTTAGCTTGATTGTTGGTAGCAGTAGCTTCTATCGAAAAAGACAACTCAAATGTTGCCCTCCGAGGCGACACCAAGACAATGCCAATACCAAACCCAACTCCACATGATGAACCATCAAAGAATAACATCCATGGAACTAGATCAACAACTTCCAACTCCGGCCCACAATGTTGAACCATAAAATCGTCCATGACTTGCCCTTTAACTGCATTAGCCGATTCGTATATCAGGTCAAACTCTGATAGGGCAAGAATCCATTTTTCAATTCTCCCATTCAAAATCGGCAACGAGAGCATATATTTGATAACGTCATCTTTGCTCACCACAACACACTCAGCCGATAATAGATAATGTCTAAACTTGGTACAAAAAAAGTATAAGCAAAGACATAACCTTTCAATAGGAGAATACCTGGTTTCAGCATCCAAGAGTCATCTACTGATGAAATATATTACACGCTCTTTCCTCTCGAACTCTTGAATAAGGGCCGATCCGATAGCACGCTCATCAGTCGATAAATATAATTTAAACTGCTTGTGCTTTTGTGGCGGAACCAACACAGGAGGCGATGTTAGATACTGCTTGATTTCATCCAACGCCTTTTGCTATGCTTCTCCCCACACAAATTTCTGATTGGCCTTCAACTTCAATAAAGGACTGAACGGCTGTATTTTACCGGATAGATTAGCAATAAATCTCCGAATAAAATTAATTTTGCCGATCAGTGATTGAAGTTCAACTTTTGTTTCTGGAGCCACTACATTGTTAGTGGCTGTAATAGTCTTCTGACTAATTTTAATTCCTCTTTCATGAACTATAAACCCAAGGAACTGACCAGCCGACACACCAAATGCACACTTGTTAGGATTCATCTTCAATCCATGTCTTCTAGTACATTCCAAAGCTTTACGTAAGTCGGCTAAATGTTCTTGATACCCTTTAGATTTCACCACAACGTCATCAATGTAAATCTCAACAATCTTGCCGATGATCTCATGGAAAATATAATTCATGGCTCTCTGATATGTTGCTCCAGCGTTCTTCAACCCAAAAGTCATGACAATCCACTCGAATAAACCGACATGCCCTGGACATCTGAATGCAGTCTTATGAACATCTTCCTCAGCCATGAATATCTGATTATATCCAGCATTTCCATCCATGAAACTGATCACCTTATGCCCTGCAGCAGCATCCACCAACATATCGGCAACTGGCATTGGGTAACCATCCATCGGTGTAGCCTTATTGAGATCCCTGAAGTCAATGCATACACGTAACTTCCCGTTCTTCTTGTATACAGAAACCACTTTGGATATCCATTCAGTATATCTGCACGGCCTGATGAACTTTGCCTCTATTAACTTTGTGATCTCAGCCTTTATATCTGGTAAAATCTTAGGGTTGCACCGCCTTGAACTCTGCTGATGTGGCCGATATCCAGGTTTGATAGGTAACCGATGTTCAACAATAGATCGATCCAAACCTGGCATCTCATAATATTCCCAAGCAAAACAATCTTTATATTCTTTTAACAGCTTTACCAACTCTTGTTTATACTCTGGATCTAACTTGGAACTAATGAACGTCGGCCTTGGTCTATCTCTCTCCAATGTCTACTTCCTCCAAAGCATCGGCCGACATGAACCCATGCCCCAACTTCCCTTCATCTTCTAGGAACTCATCCATTAGGAATGATTAGGGAAACCGACTACTTGGATCAGTAGAAGCATGGTAGCTATGTTAACAGGTGCAGCTGATGATCCTAATTGCTGCACATCATCGGCCTTTGGCTTGACACGCCAAACTTCTGACCTGACCCCTTTCTTGGGAGCCTCCTTTCTTTCCTCTTCCAGCGCCTCTGTCTGACGCAGCCTCTGAACTCGTCTCTTCTACGATCTGGTCAAACCTACCGGGCACCATCGAGGCCGATCAATGTTATCATGAACAGGCTCTCTTTCCGGATCCCTGCGATGTGGGTATTCATTTGAAACTTGAGCAGCAGCAGCCCGTTCAACCGGCTCATCGGCAGAAATCCGTCCTCCTGCAGGATCACGTAGCATGGTCCTGCCCCCCAGCCGATCAAGCACTGAAACCCTGCTCCCCAGCTGATCATGTATAGAGATGCGTCTATTATCATCTCTCTCTCTCTCTCTCTGATGATCGGCCCTTGAGGCCTCTGGTCGAAACGTGGCTTCTTGTGCGATCGGTCTTCACGATAAAAACCGTTGCACTCTGGACAGTTATCTACTATCGGCAGAGTCAAGTCTTCCTCCCAACAGTACACACAGAAAGGACATATCCAGTGTCCATCATGACGTCGTGTAGACTCTTCTCTATACTGTCTCCTTTCTTGATCACGTTGAAACTTGTTCAGCAACATCTGAGACGTGACCTTCTTCTTTGGTGCCGCTGCTTCGTCTTTCTGTTGCGGCTCCTTACCCTTAGCTTCGTCGGCCGTCGTCTGTGCTTTGGGATCAACAGCCCCAGATTCTTTGGCTGATTGCAATGTGAGCACCTTCATTTGTAGTGCATTCCCTTTCTTTCCAACATCCACCATGTTTGTTGGAAATGGATGCCCATCAATCTTCATCGGCTTTTTGGTCGTCTCAAACTTGAGCCTACTCTGTTCTATAGCTGATTGTATTTGCCGACGTGTTATCGCCATAAATTAACAGGGTTAATTAATGGGTCGCGAGCAAGTTGGGCTTAAAGCAGGAACTAAAGAAGGCTTGTGAATCGGCTTTTGCGTGAGTGTTTGGGCCATGTGGGCCATGTATCTTTTGATTTAGTTCAGTTTGGGTTAGGGATAGAGTCTTATTTGGACGCGTTAGTTTAGATTGTTTTCCAAGTCTCCGGACTATAAATATGTACCCTATGATATTCGTAAAGGAGAGAGAACGTCATCACGTCTTGCAATAACAATTCTCGGCGCACCGCCACCCCTAATCCTAGGGTTTCATCCAAGTAAGCGCTATGCTGCCCTGATCACTTCTTGTGATCAGGGCAGCATTGTTCTTGCTTTTACCTTGGTGTTACTCGTACTGAAGCATTTTTGATGGCGAGTAATGCTAGTTATCCGGATGTTCGTAGCATGACCTTTAGTAGATCTATCATGCTCTTGTTGTTTATCATCTACGAATATCATGTTATCTCTGCGTGATCATGTATTAATCTTACGCTATTTCTCGTTGCATAGGAATTAGTCGCGTAGAGATAACACCCCGCTTCTTTTTTTATCTAGTAGATCTAATCTGTTATGGTTTGTTCTTAAACTTAACAATCGGCTTAATATCTGCTAGGTTAGGCCTTGCAAATGGGTTGGATGATCCGGCGACGTATTAAATGCTTTGCTCTGATCTTAATAGGGATTGATCCGGGAATCGGCTTTCGCTTATTCTTAGGCCTCTTTTCTGGTTAAAGTTTGGTTTTCTATTACGCTCGTTAGACCTAATTACGTGTAGGATGTTCCGATCTAGCAGTGAAACTTTTACCGTTGTGGATTGGATTAACTAGATCTAATTGAAGCAGTTTTTGCAGTTATTTGCTTTATCTATTAACATCCAGATATGCAGATCTGATCTGACACCGGGACTCGATCGGCTCTTTAAAGCCGATGCAAGGGTCGTCCCGGGGAGCCGACCACGGCTCGGACTAATGTTTACATGTGTTTGTGCATGCAGGCAAACAATCGAAAGCACGTTTGCACCTTCCTGATCGGGTATAGGTCAGGTGGCACACCCTGCATCTCCGGAAGCGTCGGCGTGTGCCAGGATCTGGGCCGTTGACCGAGGGACCGGTGCCAGCCAGTGCCCCGGCAGCCTCCCGACTCTTTGTGTTGCCTGTCGCTACTCGCCGGTGGGTTTTGACCGACAACACATTCTGGCACGCCCGGTGGGACCTTCATAAGCAACAACATCCACCGCCGGGATGACTGGACCTCAGAACCAAGCGCCGGTTCCGCCGGTCACCAATCCTGTCACGTATGAAGAGCTGACCCCCGAACACCAGCAGAAGTATGATGAGGTTAAAGCTCAGTTCGAAGCCGATCTCATCGGCTCTTTCGAGAGGACCCGCAGCCACGGCATCAGGTGGAAGGGGTTCTCACCCGAAGGCGCTCTCGACAACGTCGACCTGTCCGTACCATCAGAGGAGCGCACCAGGGCCCTGCGCCAGGAGATGAACTACATGGTGGCTCACTCGCTTCATTGGCACTCAGAAAGCCTGGTGAACGAGCTCGAGGGCGTGGCACATCGCATCATCCAGGAGGTGATCAAGAACCAGTACTCCCCATCGGAACCACTCTTGGGGAGTCATAGGGGAGAAGCCCCACTTCAGTCTAGGCGGCCATTGCCATACTCGCTCACAACTCCAGGGCCGCAGAGTTTGCCGATCTACGTCGTCTACAAGATCGGCGGAGATCCCGGGGAGGGCCAGTTCCTGAGCGAGCTGCCTAAGGAGATCTCACGCGGCTACATGTGCGTGTACATACATGAGAACATCAACCCAACACGCGCGGGACAGTTGGCGAGTACAGGAGCTTCAAGGACAGATGTGGTGAAACAAGCATGGCTAGCGAAGTACGCTACCGGGCCGAGTGCTGAACCCTCGGCCCCAGGAGTTCTTAGTGTGGAACAGATCAGCACAATACTAAGGGACCAGTTCAGCATTCTGCCCAAGAGAAAGGCGATAGGCTATTCTAAGCCGTACCCAAGCGACTACGACTTGATCCCGTTGCCACCCAAGTATCGGCTCCCGGAGTTCACTATGTTCAGCGGGTTAGAAGGGGCCAGCTCCATCGAGCATGTGAGCCGATACCTAACGCAGCTCGGGATGATTTCAATATCGGATCCTCTGAGGGTCCGGTTCTTCTGCCAGTCTCTCACGGGCTCAGCCTTTGGATGGTACACGTCATTGGCCCCAGATTCGATCCGCACTTGGAGGCAGCTGGAAGATCAGTTCCACACCCAGTATCACTCAGAGGCTGCTGAAGCTGGGATTGCCGACCTCGCCCAAGTCAAGCAGAAACGAGGGGAAAGTGTGTCGAAGTACGTGCAACACTTCAAAGAAGTTAAGAATTGATGCTACTCATCGCGCATCACAGAAAAGGAGGCAGTCGATTTGGCAGTTCTGGGGCTCGCTAAGCCGTACAAGGATCTGGTTTTTCAGTTAGATTTCACCTCTCTGGCGCACATGGTGCAGAAGCTCACGATGTATGAACACTAGTGTTGGCGCTCCTTAAGTACCCATTTTATCCCTTGTTTATCCTTGATAATGGCATGAATTTAATATCAAAATCACTAACCGTCCTAACCCCGGTCTAATTATTGGTCATTTTCACATTTGCACATATATTTTGGAGGAACTTCGTTTTTGCAGGTTTTTGGCCTATTTTGGAGCATGAAATGACGAGGCCCGTGATCGAGCGCTAACACAGAGAAAGACGAAGGCCAAAGCCCAAAGGAAGGACCAAAGCCCATGTTGACTCGAAGCCCATTCATGCACATCAATCCTCCAAGAGAGCCCAAAGGACCAAGCCCACGAAGATGAGATCAAGATACTTCGGTATTAAGCAAAGCAAATGAAGATTTAAGGAAGGATTCTCTATCCTATCCTTTCCTCAAAGATATCTCCAAGATAACGACATCCAAAGGGGTGCAATCGTGAAGGACATAAACTCTAGAAGATGCGAGGAGTCTACACGCGAAAGATGAGACCGAGGCGGGCCCGAAAGAGGATAGGCCGGCCGGCCTAGGCCCATGAGCCGGCCGGCCTAGCCCGTTTCCGAGGCGTTTCGGCCTCCCCTTCGACCGGTGGCTTCCTCAACTTATAAATAGCTCGCACCTTATTCAACTCGGGGCATCCATCCACCCAGAACTCGACGAAAACCTAGGGCCATGACCGGAGGGAGATGGCGGCCGCCGCAAGTCTTCGAAGTTGTCTAGGAGATGGCTTAGGTCGCCCCTAGCCGCCATGGCCTCCCTGCGTGGTTGTGCCATGGTGGAGTTCATGAGCTAGTTGGAGTCGTCAATGGTATGTACTCGGTGGTGACGATCCAAACAAATCTATTATGTGAGTAATGATAATCATGTCTTCCGAATCTTTTAGCGACCATGTTCTCTGTTTCGATTTCGTTCTTTTCTTTGGGTTTGCTTCATCCTAGATCTATTATCGAGATAGATCGCTTAGCATGATCTTGTAGTCATGGTGGCTAGAGGTTCATGACGGAACTACCAAAGGGGGTTCAACTTGCTTCAGGGTGCTTTCGTCCAAAGGAGGGTGTCGTGATAGGGCGTTGCTTTAGTAGATGGATTATCGAAGGATCAGATTGGAGATTTTGGATTTAAAGATGCCATTGATTGAGATGCATGATTTATTTGCTCGTTAGCTTGAACTACAACTAGATGACAATAGGCCTAGTCATGTCTTTGGTTTTGCTATGGTTACGCCTATGTTCATGGATGAGATCAACCTTTACACAACACTCATATCTATTAAAGGTTACTCTATATGTGCAATTCATGCTTCATGTTAGGATAGATCCGTTAGATTAGATGGAAAACATTGGGTAATTCTTTGTCGATCCACGGATTGATAAACCTTGGGGGAATACTCTAAGGGAAAAGCTACATGATCCTGTGCGCTTGCGGTATATAAATTGGGGCTCTAAGAAGCGTCAACAACTATCACCCTGAGCTGTACTAGGAAAAATTTAAGCGCCATGTGAATATGGCCCAAGCAGATGATTCTGATGATTCTAGCGGGGAGCAAGAAGTGGCTGTGGCAGAGTGGACCCGGGGGGCAAACCCCGTCCCGTGCAAGTGGGTCAAACAGAAGGGGCTTGTGAAGGCCTTTGACTTTGACGTGACCAAGGCAGAGCAGATATTCGATCTACTGCTAAAGGAAAAGCAGTTGAAGCTCTGAGAGAATCACAAGCTGCCAACGGCGCAAGAGCTGCAGGGGAGTCCGTACTGCAAGTGGCACCACTCGTTCACCCATGCCACGAATGATTGCAAGGAGCTTCATCGGCAGATCCAATCGGCTATTGAGCAAGGCCGATTAATTCTGGCCCAACACACGATGAAGGTTGACAGACAACCGTTCCCACAGGCTAACATGGTGGGGCTGTCAGATCTTAGATCTGAGGGCCAGAATTTTGCGTTCCGGATTAACATGGTGGGATCCGTACGCCGCCGTGAGGAGCAGAGGAAAGAGGCCGATTCTGGCAAACGGCCCTAGGATGAAGACGAGTCGGAGCAGCAACATATTACTAAAGAACAAGTGCGTCACATCCGCAATCAACTCCCAGCTTCCAATCGGCTTCTTGAAAAATACGAGTATCAATACAAGCTGCGTCGCTAGTATGAATCGGAAGAGGAGGAGTACGAGCACCGCATGGGGAGAATGCTGGGGAGGTGCCAGGCTGTACGCGACCACTGGTATTGCCCGTTCTTCAGGTACTGTTGGAATTCCGGCTTGAGCCAATTGCCTACTATCGATGATTGCCTGGAGTGTAGGCCACGGGGACGCCAGTCAGGCGAGACGTCGGTGTTCCGATGCTTGGGGCCCAAAGCATGTCACAACAACCATGTTGAGCGGCCACCCAGGGATGATCCTAAGCTCGAAGGGGAGGATAAGTATTATCGTCCACGATGGTGTCCTGATGGACTTAGTCGCTCGCAGAAGCGCAGAGTGCAGCGCTTGCGCAATCTCGAAGAAGCGGAAGCAAGGTACCTCGACGTGTTGAGGAAGGCGCACCCGGATCTCGCGGGGCAAGTCAGGCGCCTGCAAAGAGTGGCAAGGCACCCTCCAAGGAGGGAGTGGCATCCCAAACATTTGAAAGCCGATGAGAAACCATCGGCTGATGTGAATATGGTATTTGTGCTCCCGTCGGAATTTCGAGCGCCTCATCCGGAGGAGCTGGCCGTCGCACAGCTGGATCTTGGCCCACAGCCGATCATCTTTGAGAAGCCCAAGGAGAAAAGCTACAAGCACCTGAAGGGGTTATATCTCAAGGGTCTTATCGACGGCAAACCTGTTAACAGGATGTTGGTCGACACCGGCGCCGCAGTTAATTTGATGCCCTATTCAGTGCTGCGCCGATTGAGTCGTTCTGCTGCTGACCTTATCAAGACCAACGTAATGCTCAATGATTTCAATGGGCAGCCATCGGAGGCAAAGGGCGTCCTCAATGTGGAGTTGACAGTCGGCCACAAGACCGTCCCAACTTCGTTCTTCATCGTCAATAGTAAGAGTCCGTACACAGTGCTGCTTGGGAGGGATTGGATTCTTGCCAATTGTTGTGTTCCTTCCACAATGCACCAGTGTTTGGTTCAATGGGATGGCGACGAAGTGGAGGTGGTCCGTGCAGATGACTCCAGCGAGGTTTTGCTCGCAGACATGAACGCCTGGGATGCGGAAGGACAAGAGCCGATCTCAGGGATTGCGCTGGAAGACTGTGATCGGATCGAAGCGACAAAAAATGGATTGAGGCTGGTCTTATCCACTGGCCTCACAGAATAAATACATCCTGGCACGCTACGGAGTTCAGCAGGTTTAGAGAGGCCGGTCCCAACGACCGGCCCCAAACAATAGCCTGCTCTGGCAGTTGAAACTGTTACATTATGAACAAACAATAGCCTGCTCTGGCAGTTGGTTAGTCAATGAGTATTCAGTTTCGAATGGTAATACAGAAACGGCCAGCTCGTGCGGTCGGCCGAAAATTTTCTTTTGTTATCTCTTCGTATTTTCTGTCGATGTGGCAGGTGACGATGAGTTGCCTGCGTACACAGTTGATTTTACAGGCGACGACAAGTTGGGGTACGGGTTGACATCAGCTGACGAGTTGGAGGAAGTTGATATCGGTCCTGGGGATAAGCCGCGACCAACATTTATCCGCAAAAAGTTAGACCCGAGCCTGCGTGAGCCGATGATAGCACTATTGAGAGAATACCGGGACTGTTTCGCGTGGGATTATACTGAAATGCCCAGTCTGGATAGAAGCATCGTCGAACATCGGCTCCCGATTAAGAAAGGATTTCGGCCGTTTCAACAACGAGCGCGACAGATGAAGGCCGAAATCCTAGAGGAGGTCAAGAAAGAGGAGCAAAAGATGTTGGATGCAGGGTTCATAAGGCCATGTCGGTATGCAGAATGGATCTCCAGCGTGGTCCCTGTACAAAAGAAGGATTTCTGATGGTGAGTCTGTGTGGATTTCAGAGACCTAAGCAGAGCAACGCCAAAAGACGAGTATCCGATGCCCGTCGCGGAAATATTGATCAACGCATTTGCCGGTCACAAAATGGTGAGCTTTATGGATGGTAATGCCGGCTACAACCAGATCTTCATGGCCCCAGAGGATATAAGTAAGACCGCGTTCAGAGTACCAGGCACGGTCGGCTTGTTCGAGTACTTGGTTATGACCTTTGGATTGAAAAATGCCGGTGCAACATATCAACGCACCATGAATTACATTTTTCATGATCTCATCGGCAAACTGGTAGAAATCTACATTGATGATGTCGTGGTCAAGTCCACATCGGCTGGGGGACATCTGGAAGATTTGCGTCAGGTCTTGGAGTGGACTCGGAGGTTTGGGCTCAGAATGAACCCGAAGAAATGCGCCTTTGGTGTATCGGCCGGTCAGTTCTTAGGATTCCTGGTACATGAGCGAGGGATCGAGATCGGCTTAAAAAGTCAGGAAGCTATAAGGACGATGAGGCCGCCTACTACGAAGGAGTTGCAGAAGCTCATCGGCAAAATCAACTTTGTCAGACGATTTATATCCAATCTGTCTGGGCGTATCGAGCCGTTCATGGGTCTGGTGAAGATCAAGTCTGAGGATGAATTTCACTGGGGGGCAGAACAGCAGCAGGCTTTCGACGAAATCAAGGGATACTTGTCGAAGCCCCCAGTATTGGCTACTCCTCAGCAAGACATGCCTTTCTTCATGTACCTGTCTGTGGGAGACACTTCCATCGCCTCGGTGCTGGTTCAGAATCATAACGATTAGGAGAGGGTTGTTTTCTACCTCAGCAGACGTATGTTGAACACTGAGACCAGGTATCCTGAAATTGAGAAGCTTTGCCTTTGTTTGTTCTTTACATACACAAAGCTTCGTCATATTTTGCTCTTGGTGGAAACAATCGTTATCTGCAAGTCGGATGTCATAAGGCACCTGCAAAGGCAGTCAAGGGACAGGCACTGGCGGATCTCATCGTAGACAGGGTCAACACTGACGTGGCCGCACTTTTCATATGTGCTTGAGCCATGTTTTTCGACGGATCGGCGTGTGATGATGGGTGCGACGTGAGAATTCTTTTGGTATCGCCTCGAGGGACGACTTATTCCTTTTCCATCAGGGTGACTACTCCATGCACCGATAATTTAGTAGAGTATGAGGCCGTTCGCAAGGGGATGGAATTATTCCTGGAAGCTGGAGCAGAAGTGGTGGAAATATTTGGGGATTCGAAACTGGTGATTTCTCAGCTCACGGAAGAATATAGATGTGAGAGCGAGGCTCTTTTTCCGATATGGATGCAGTGCCGTGAGTTGATGTCACAATTCAGGTATATTAATTTCCACTGGATACGCAGGACTTTGAATAATGAAGCCAATGACTTGGCACAGACGGCTTCCGGATACAAGGAAACATCTGATGGGTCGATGTAGAGGTTCAGCTTCTAGAACCTAGAGATTGGAGAGCCGATTTCTTCAATTATTTGAATGATTCAGCTCTGGGGGCACCCAGAAGGATAAGATTCAAAGCTATGAAGTATGTTCTGATAGGGGACGATATGTTCTACAGGACTTTGGAAGGAATGCTGCTTAATGTCTGGGGCCTTCGGAGTTGAATCGGCTTTTGCATGAGGTTCATGAGGGAGCCTACGGTACTCATCAATCGGCTCATAAGATGAAGTGGCTGATTAGGCGATCGGGATATTACTGGCCTACCATGCTTGAGGACTGCTTTAAATATTACAAGGGATGTCTGGCATGTCAGAGATTCGGCAAGATTCAGATGGTGCCGGCATCAGTAATGAATCCTATCATTAAGCCATGGCCGTTCAGGGGTTGGGCCATGGATATGATTGGCCGGATCAACCCGCCATCCAGCAAGGGTCACCAATGGGTGTTGGCTGTCACAGATTTTTTAACGAAATGGGTGGAGGCGGTACCCTTGAGGTCGGTGGCATCAAAAGATGTGATCAGTTTCGTTAAAGAGCACATCATTCATAGGTTCGGGATTCCCCAGACCATTACGACCGATGGAGGATCGGTCTTTATATCGGAGGAATTTAGGAAGTTCGCCGATGACATGGGGTTCAAGCTGATAAGATCATCCCCATATTATGCCCAGGCTAATGGACAGGCTGAAGCATCCAACCAGAGCCTTATCAAGCTGATCAGAAGGAAGATCGATGAATATCCTAGGCACTGGCATGAGTTGTTGTCAGAGGCTTTGTGGACATATCATATTTCGTGTCACAGATCCATCAAGACGTCACCATACCATCTGGTCTACGGTCAAGACGCTGTGTTGCCATGGGAAATCACGGCCGGATCGAGGCGTGTTGAGTTCCAGAATGATCTGTCGGCTGAGGAGTATGCAGCCTTGATGAGCGACAATGTGGAGGATCTCATAGAGCTAAGGCTTTGGTCACTTGAGAAGATCAAGGAAAACAAGGCCAAAGTCGCTCGTGCATACAACAAAAAGGTCATGCCAAAAAAATTCTAGGTTGGAGACTTGGTTTGGGAGGTAGTGCTACCATTGGGAACTAAAGATAGGAAGTATGATAAATGGTCTCCAACTTGGCATGGGCCGTACAAGGTTGATCAGGTCCTGCCTGGAAATGCGTACATGCTTGAAGAATTGGACAGTGTCAAGTTTACTGTAGCCGTCAATGGCCAACACCTCAAGAAATATTTCCCGAGCATGTGGGAAGGCGAATAACAAGAGCCGATGAAATCCATCTGGCTGTATTATAAAAAGCCAACACGTTGAGTTGGCCAGTAAAAAAAGTGAGAGAGGCCAACACGTTGAGTTGGCCAGTAAAAAAATATATAGATGAGAAGCAAGGCAGCCGATGTGTAACCATCGACTTAAGATATTATTAATAGGTACGAGTTTCAGATTTAACAAGCAACATTAAATGTTCTCTGAATTATTCTACTAGTTCAGGAACCCTTCTATGGCATGAATGGCTTCTGCGCGTATGGCGTCGGCACTTGCTATGATCGCTTCGTCGTCTTTGTCATCGCCTGTTACTATCTGTTGACTCAAGGTGCTTATCTATGCAAACTCTGCCTGTATCTGCTCGGTCATTTCTTGGGCCTCTTGCTTGGATTTTGCAATCGAGGCTTTCTCCTCTTGGATCAGTCTCTGGGTGGTGCGGACCTTTTCTTCGAGCTCCACCAGTTCTTTCTCAAGGAGATTGAGTCGCCTTGTACTCACAGAGATATCGGCTTTGGCGTCCAGAGTTGCTTTCTTCTGGTTGAGCATCTTGCACCTTTGAGCGATGTCTCTGTTGTGCTGCTTTCACCTCTGCCCGAAAAAAGGGAAGATGGCCGGCTGGCCAGAGCTTGACCTGAAGTGACTCTAGGATTTGGGATTCTATCTGGTCGAGGATTTTCTTTATTTTGCTGGAATCGTCAACCAGGGTACTGATTGGAGCAGATAGCAGACCTTTGATATGTTGTAGCTGATCCGCGAGGTCTATCGGCTGCCGTGATGATGGTACTTTCTCTCCAGGGGCAATCAGTCCCATTGATGCTGGGTCAAAGGAGAGCAAAGCTGAAATATTGAAGCCCTGTGGAGATAGTGGAGTTAGTTTTGGGAACAAGGTGCATCAATGGAATTATCGGCTGACTTAGAATCGGCTCATGTACTGTTACCTGTTTTGAGGAAGAAGCGATGGTCGGTCCAGGTGTGATCGGCTCAGTTGGGTTTGAAGCAACAACAGGGGCATCGGCTATGTCAGCCTGTTCGTCACACACCTTCATCGGAACATCGGGAGTTCCGGGTTGAGCTTCCATCAGTACATCAGCTGTTGTAGTTCCTTCGCTGCGAATTTCTGCTGAGACGATGGTTGATCCTTGCTGTTCTTGGACTTCAGTTGTTCCAGTGTCGGCTTCATGAACGGTGGTTCCCTGTCGTGCTGGGCTTCCAGTACTGAGGGTGTCTCCAGCTGCGTCCTGAAAATAGGATTACAGTCAACCAGAATATATATGCGTAAGAAAGAAGTTTCGGAGAGATGAATTACCTGGTTGGTGTTGGATTCTGATAGATTCGGGAAAGGTTGTACTGTTTTCTTGATGACTCGTCTTGCGATGATCTTCCTTTTCTTAGTCCGGACTCGGGGGGCAGCACTTCCAGAGATTTGTCTCCGCTTCGAAGCCGACTAGGGTGAGTTTGGCTGAGCAGTCATTATTACTTTCTTCATTGGCGGTGACTCCTTGCAAAAAAGAACATCAGGGGCAGTTGGAAGGAAGTAGAATGGCTCCCCGTCACTGGTCATGGGTTCTGGATCATCTTGTTGCTGTAAGCAAAGTGAGCAGTGTTAGCCAAGTAAAGTGGTGCACGGATTCAGTACCTCTTCCTCGGGGATTGCGTATTCAGGATCAATTTGCTGCTGTAGAGGGCCTAAACCTCTTCTGAATACATGAGTTTTCCACATTCCCCACCATGTGTTAAAGTCGGTTGACCAGGGAGTAAAGGACAGATCGGCTGGTATTGGAATGTGGAGGTTGTCAAACATGCTGTAGCATCTTGAGCTGGAAAGACCATCGGGTAAATCGGCTCTACTTTCCACCAAGTGGTGAATATGGAAGTGGGGAGAGACTTGTCCTAAGCCAAATTGCCGAGCTGCTACGACTGGTTGATAGGTTTCATAACCTGGTTTGATGATTCTGTTGGAAGTACTTATGCCAACAGGGAGGAAGCCAGGTCGGATCATGTTGGCGCTCCTTAAGTACCCCTTTTATCCCTTGTTTATCCTAGATAATGGCATGAATTTAATATCAAAATCACTAACCGTCCTAACCCCGGCCTAATTATTGGTCATTTTCACACTTACACATATATTTTGGAGGAACTTCGTTTTTGCAGGTTTTTGGCCTATTTTGGAGCATGAAATGACGAGGCCCGTGATCGAGCGCTAACACGGAGAAAGACGAAGGACAAAGCCCAAAGGAAGGACCAAAGCCCATGTTGATTCGAAGCCCATTCATGCACATCCATCCTCCAAGAGAGCCCAAAGGACCAAGCCCACAAAGATGAGATCAAGATACTTCGGGATTAAGCAAAGAAAATGATGATTTAAGGAAGGATTCTCTATCCTATCCTTTCCTCGAAGATATCTCCAAGATAACGACGTTCAAAGGGGTGCAATCGTGAAGGACATAAACACTAGAAGATGAGAGGAGTCTACACGCAAAAGATGAGACCGAGGTGGGCCCGAAAGAGGGTAGGCCGGCCGGCCTAGCCTGTTTCCGAGGCGGTTCGGCCTCCCCTTCGACCGGTGGCTTCCTTGGCTTATAAATAGCTCGCACCTTATTCAACTCGAGGCATCCATCCACCCAGAACTCGACGAAAACCTAGGGCCAAGACCGGAGGGAGACGACGGCCGCCGCAAGTCTTCGAAGTTGTCTAGGAGATGGCTTAGGCCGCCCCTAGCCGCCATGGCCTCCTTGCGTGGTTGTGCCATGGTGGAGTTCATGAGCTAGTTGGAGTCGTCAATGGTATGTACTCGGTGGTGACGATCCAAACAAATCTATCATGTGAGTAATGATAATCATGTCTTCCGAATCTTTTAGCGACCATGTTCTCTCTTTCGATTTCGTTCTTTTCTTTGGGTTTGCTTCATCTTAGATCTATTATCGAGATAGATCACTTAGCATGATCTTGTAGTCATGGTGGCTAGAGGTTCATGGCGGAACTACCAAAGGGGGTTCGACTTGCTTCAGGGTGCTTTCGTCCAAAGGGGGGCGTCGTGGCAGGGCGTTGCTTTAAGTAGATGGGGTATCAAAGGATCGGATTGGAGATTTTGGGTTTAAAGATGTCATTGATTGAGATGCATGATTTATTTGCTCGTTAGCTTGAACTACAACTAGATGACAATAGGCCTAGTCATGTCTTTGGTTTTGCTATGGTTACACCTATGTTCATGGATGAGATCAACCTTTAGACAACACTCATATTTATTAAAGGTTACTCTATATGTGCAATTCATGCTTCATGTTAGGATAGATCCGTTAGATTAGATGGAAAACCTTGGGTAGTTCTTTGTCGATCCACGGATTGATAAACCTTGGGGGAATATTCTAAGGGAAAAGCTACATGATCCCATGCGCTTGAGGTATATAAATTGAGGCGCTAAGGTGCGTCAACAGATCATCAGGGAATATAGATGCCGAGTGCTGTCGTCATCGGCAAAGCTGTCCAGCCTGAAGGTTGTTCTCAAAGGCTTCAGATTCAGTGAATAAAAAGTAGAGGGGATTGTCTAGACCTTTGTAGAAGACTCTAAACCAGTTTGCTGCATCTGTCGAGTTCAGTTTGCTGCCAGGGAGGCTGAATAGGGCTTGGCCATAACTAGTGCATCTAATTGGCTTGCCATTCTCGTCGGGGAAGGAATTCTTGGCTAGACTTTGAAAGTTTGGAATCTGATGCTGGAATTAGAGTTGTGCCCATAACTGAATAAACCACCAAGGGCCTCCAGTTCTGAGTTTCCTTTGGTTGAGCAAATTAGTTGTCATCAGATGGAGACATCTATATGTTTCTTCGAGAAAAAGTTTGCCTAGGCTAGTGCGGTTGCCATGGGCCAGATGGTAAGCCAAAGGAAGGTAATTCTTAGTTGGAGCCAGAGGAGGAGGACATCGCCATGGCTGATGTGGGCTATGGGAGGAAGGTGAGTTTGTGGTGAAAGGAGTCGATTCAGGGTGAGATTAAATAATAAAGAATGGAAGATGGATCGGCATTTTCACATTTTGCGAGGAGCCGGCTGCAGAGACGCAGTCTTCCGTGATGGTTGTAGTGCGTTTTTAATGAGCATCAACAGGAAGATGAAGCAATGAGATGGTTTTGGAATTATTATTGCCAAAACCAGGGGAGCATGTGTTACCGTTGTGGATTGGATTAACTAGATCTAATTGAAACAGTTTTTGCAGTTATTTGCTTTATCTATTAACATCCAGATATGCAGATCTGATCTGACACCGGGACTCGATCGGCTCTTTAAAGCCGTTGCAAGAGTCGTCCCGGGGAGCCGACCATGGCTCGGACTATTGTTTACATGTGTTTGTGCATGCAGGTAAACCATCGAAAGCACGTTTGCACCTTCCTGATCGGGTATAGGTCAGGTGGTATGCCCTGCATCTCCGGAAGCGTCGGCGTGTGTCAGGATCTGGGCCGTTGACCGAGGGACCGGTGCCAGCCAGCGCCCCGGCAGCCTCCCGGCTCTTCGTGTTGCCTGTCGCTACTCGCCGGTGGGTTTTGACCGACAACACGATGAAACACTTTACACTCATTTGTATTATGAGATGTTACATTGTGCCACTTGCAGTACTTGATATTCTTCAACTCTTGATCTGTCGGGATCTTATAATATGGCTTTAGCTTAATCTGCCCTTCTGACAGCAACATGTCGAAGATTTTGTCAGCTTTGGTGATATCAAACCCATACTTTTCGGGTTCTTTGTTACCAAAAGGACATGAAATCGGCTTTTTGTTGTTCTGGACCCATTCAGTCGATCCCACCATCTGGTCATCATCTGAATCAGAACTGTCTGAACAGTCAACAAAATTGACTTTCTTCTGAAAGTTGCTTCTCTTCTGCTCATACAGTCTGGCCTCCCATGTCATTCTGTGATGAGGACATCACTCCTATGGATATACAAGAGGTTCCTCCGCTGGACATTCAAACCATTCAAAGTCCAATCACAAGAGCTCGCGCGCGACAATTAAATTTAGAGGTGAGCTCGCTCCTAAGCGTTTCTATTAATAATTATGAGAATGGTTTGCTACCTAATTTTTACAATGTGATTAGGAACCAAGGAGAGGGCCAGGGAACACATGGAGAGGAGCATGGAGGCGTGGAGGAACAGCAAGGGCCGCCAAGCCACATGGAGGCCCAATACAATTTAACTTCGAGTCCACCTCGGAGTCCAGGAGCAGCCTGACGTAAATTGGACGCCCAGGCCACATCCGAAGTCCGATTTTGACGATCCACATATGGATGGAAAGATAATTTCATGGAGCTTCTATTGGCGCTGGTTTCAGGCCAAAACTCATTCTGAGTCGTCGGGAATTGTCCGAGGAATTTGGCGTCCAGAATCTGTTCCGGTGCTGCGACATCGTAATTTGGCCTTTGGGCCGTGTATCTTCGTTGAGCCCATTAGGGGCACATCCAGGGGGGAGCCACGCCCCTAACCCCTATATTTCAGTAGCCGCCACCCTCATTATGGTTCGGGTTTTGCTTAGATTCATTCTGTCAAGAACAGTTGTCGCCGTTCATCGGTTTGTGAAACCCCAACTCGTGAGATTAATCATTCATCTACAGAGTCACTACATTTGAGCTGTGTTTGTTTTGAGTTCTTGCTTGTGTTCTTCATTGTGCTTGCAGGGATTAGCCTTCTTGGCGAGGTCAACCGGGTTGTGACACAGTTGATAACCAGAGGAGTTGTGGTGCTAAGATTGCTGGATTCGGGTCTTAGGATCTGAAGCCGGATCGGTGTGTCTCGCTCCGCCTACAACGAGAGTTATCCAGAACCTGACGGAAGATCGGGAACCCACGTCCCCATCATTTGGTAATCAGAGTTTCAAGTATACCTTCAGGTTCACATCTATCTTTAGTTTCATCAATTTCGCCTTTGTCCCACAGTCCACCAAAAAGCCCTAGAAATTTTTGTGTTCGTGCTGTTTTCCCATCTCATTAGCCCGTTTTGCCGCTGAAATTTTTCTTTTCATATTGTTTTTCTGAATTTTGGTCCCTCGCCGTGTCGTTGTGTTTGCCGTGTCTAGATCTTGTTCTAGGATCTTAGTGTCGATTGCCTGCTTGCTGATTTGCTGGTGCATGTATTTTGGTGGAAGCAGTAAGTTGTAAAAGAAGTTGGCAAGTTTAGTCATCGTGGAAGAGAAAGAGTCGTCTTGTAGTTCTTTTCCTAATTTTAGGTGAGTAAAAAAAGAAAAGGAAAGACTGCTGCGTGGGAAAAAAGGAAAAGAAAATTTGGCATGTGACGAATGGAATATTAGTTTCCTTGTATCTCTAGTAGTCGCCTGGTCCTTTTTGTGTTTAGATTAGAGAACGTGCAGGTGTATCACCTCGAATTCCTTTGACTGCGATCAAGTTTGAGTTGATCTCTGTATTGTGGCACTACATGTCAAAAGGCTAAGTCACACTTGAATCCATATGGTTTTTATATGCCTCTTCCTGTTCCTTCTATTCCTTGGGCGGATATTTCTATGGATTTTGTGTTAGGATTGCCTAGGACTAAGAGGGGGAGAGATAGCGTTTTTGTTGTGGTGGATCGGTTTTCTAAAATGGCACATTTTATTCCATATCATAAAAGTGATGATGCTGTTCATATTGCTGACCTCTTTTTCCAACAGATTGTACGCTTGCATGGTATGTCTTCTACTATTGTTTCAGATCATGATGTGAAGTTTTTGAGTCACTTCTGGCGTACTTTGTGGAACAAGTTGGGTACAAAATTGTTATTTTCTACCACTTGTCATCCGCAAACTGATGGACAAACGGAGGTGGTGAACCGTACCTTGGGGACCATGTTGAGGGCTGTTTTAACGAAGAATTTGAAGATGTGGGAAGAATGTTTGCCTCATGTGGAGTTTGCATACAATCGGGCAACACATTCTACCACCAAGGTAAGTCCTTTTCAAATAGTGTATGGTTTTAACCCCCGCGCTCCTATTGATATTTTACCTTTGCCTACTAGTGAGCGAATTCATAGTGAGGCTAAAGAATGTGCTGAGTTTATATTGAAAATACATGAAACCACTAAGCAAAATATTGAAAAGATGACTGAAAAATATAGAGTTGCTGGTAGCAAAGGTAAGAAAGAATTAAAGCTTGAACCGGGTGATCTAGTGTGGTTGCACTTGAGAAAAGAACGTTTTCTAGATTTGAGGAAGTCTAAGTTAATGCCAAGAGCTGATGGTCCATTCAAAATACTTGAGAAAATTAATGATAATGCATACAAACTTGAGTAGCCTCCCGAGTTCGGGGTTAGTCCCACCTTTAACATTTCAGATTTGAACCCTTACTTGGGAGAAGAGGATGTGCTTGAGTTGAGGACGACTCTGATTCAAGAGGGGGAGGATGATGAGGACATCACTCCTATGGATATACAAGAGGTTCCTCCGCTGGACATTCAAACCATTCAAGGTCCAATCACAAGAGCTCGCGCGCGACAATTAAATTTAGAGGTGAGCTCGCTCCTAAGCGTTTCTATTAATAATTGTGAGAATGGTTTGCTACCTAATTTTTACAATGTGATTAGGAACCAAGGAGAGGGCCAGGGAACACATGGAGAGGAGTATGGAGGCGTGGAGGAACAGCAAGGGCCGCCAAGCCACATGGAGGCCCAATACAATTTAACTTCGAGTCCACCTCGGAGTCCAGGAGCAGCCTGACGTAAATTGGACGCCCAGGCCACATCCGAAGTCCGATTTTGACGATCCACATATGGATGGAAAGATAATTTCATGGAGCTTCTATTGGCGCTGGTTTCAGGCCAAAACTCATTCTGAGTCGTCGGGAATTGTCCGAGGAAGTTGGCGTCCAGAATCTGTTCCGGTGCTGCGACATCGTAATTTGGCCTTTGGGCCGTGTATCTTCGTTGAGCCCATTAGGGGCGCATCCAGGGGGGAGCCACGCCCCTAACCCCTATATTTCAGTAGCCGCCTCCCTCATTAGGGTTCGGGTTTTGATTAGATTCATTCTGTCAAGAACAGTTGTCGCCGTTCATCGGTTTGTGAAACCCCAACTCGTGAGATTAATCATTCATCTGCAGAGTCACTTCATTTGAGCTGCGTTTCTTTCGAGTTCTTGCTTGTGTTCTTCATTGCGCTTGCAGGGATTAGCCTTCTTGGCGGGGTCAACCGGGTTGTGACACGGTTGATAACCAGAGGATTAGCCTTCTTCATTGCGATTGCTGGATTCGGGTCTTAGGATCTGAAGCCGGATCGGTGTGTCTAGCTCCGCCTACAATAAGAGTTATCCAGAACTTGACGGAAGATCGGGAACCCACGTCCCCATCATTCTGTGGGCCATCTGACTGATTCTGAAGAACTCCTGAGAAGCATATTTTTCCCTGATGTGTGGCAGGAGTCCTTGGAAGGCAACCTCTGCAAGCTGCTGATCAGATAGAACCAGACTAAAGCACCGGTTCTTAACATCCCTGAACCTCTAAATAAAGGCAACGACCGATTCATCATTCCTTTGCCTCAAGTTGGTCAAATCGGTCAGCTTCATCTCTTCTATGCCAGAGTAGAAGAACTGGTGGAACTGTTTTTCCAGATCGGCCCAGAATATAATGGAGTCGGCTAGCAACGTCGCGAACCATGTAAAGGCCAATCCAGAGAGAGACATAGAGAACAATCGCACCTTCAATGCATCGTTCTGAGCTACTTCTCCACACTGCATGATGAATCTGTTAATGTGTTCCACTGTGGAGACCTCCCTCTGTTCAGAAAACTTGGTGAAATCTGGAAGCTTGTACTTGTGGGGCAATGGCAGTTGATCAAGCAGCTGGATATAGAGTTCTGTACATTAGATTATGCTGCTTTGGCATCAAACCAAACTGATCTCTCATCACCTCAGCAATCTTGGATGCCCTATCAATCTGCTAACCATCAGTTGATGCTGCCTGTGGCGCTGGTGGAGTTATCGGCAAGGTTGCTGATGCTGGCTGGACATTTGGTGTGGTCGTTGGCTGAGCAGCCGATGCGGTTCGTGTGACTTGCTGAGGGGATTGAGTAGACGGTGATTGGTAGAGCACCACCTCATTACCATGACTGATCTACACTGTCTTCCGACTAAGCGGTTGTTGTGCCACAGGAGGTACGTTGGGCATGTTCATGTGACGCACGAAACCAGTCGCAGGATCATGGAAAACCCAGGTGACTCCATTGGTATGGGGAATTCTATTTGCCAGGACTTCCGTAGGAGACTTGGGCTACAGTATCATCACCAGGTTCTGTTGTTGAGGCGTCGGCCATGAGGCCGACATGTTGCTTGGGCTCGCTGGCGAATGTACTGATGTAGGTGTAACCGATGGCTGTTAAGCCGGTGCGGCATCTTGAGGTTGGGTTGCATGAGGAACCGACGTATTGACTTGCTGATTCATCGGCTGAGAAACCGATGTACTTGGTTGCCCTGTTGGAGACAGAATCATGTATTCTGGAGGCATACCAAATCCAGTGGTAGGATCCCAACCAGTTGGGTATCCTGACATGAAGCTTCCCTGTGCATATGTAGCCATTGGCGTGGAACTGGTGTACACAGGAGGAAACTGAGTTGACGCCACAATACTAATCGGCTGTGCATCTATGACATTCCCATCTGCCTGAGCTTGAGGGTCAATCTGTGATGTCCCAGTAGCCGATCCAGTAGGAGAAAAGACCATCTGATTGGCCTGTTGATAGGCCGGTCCCACGAAACCAGGTGTTCCCCTATCTTGCAGTGTTTTGTGCACAACATTGTGAACATAGTTAGCCATGACCGGAGCATGATTCACAAAAGCTTGTCCGATCGCTTGATTCATCAGATGTATAACCCTGTCCTCCTTCTGTGCCTCATCATAGGGTGGAAGAGTAGGAAAATCATACTTTTTAATTATCTCTCCACTCCTATTGGTACTGAAGGATAAAAGGCACCTCTGTTCGTAGGCATCAGTGGCCACCTTAAGTTCTGCTTTTTGCTCCTCCTTTAGCTTATCCTTGTCGATCGGGATCTGGTTCTGCGGAGAAACCTTTCCCTTCTCTTCAGTTGACATCTTGATGTTTCTTGTCCCACCGGACATGCCAAAAGATGTGTTGACGCGAAACGATCACACACCAAGCCCGAGAGCCCCGTACGCCAAGCTCGGACTGCACTTGATTCAAACCAAGACGTGCCAGTCAATTTAACCTGTAAATTGACAAGGAAATAGCAAACCGTCAAATTCAAGAGTGTATCGACTGGATTTCCGAATCACTCTTACACAGTGTATTGGCAAAGTTCTGCCGATACGGGAAACGACAATAGATCGGGTATGAAAAGCGTGTAATAAAAGCGATCTATGTGGGATCGGCAATGAACTGCCGATACCAATATGCAGCTAGATGGCTAGATCTAAAGCCGACACATGCCAGATAATAGTGTACAAACCCACAAATGTATGGATCTGGACAAAGCTAATCTTACAACCGATCTAATCAGCTTTACAAGGTTTATCAAGATAAACAAGGAGCTTATAGCTGATTAAACAGATCGCTAAGTCGGGTAGTTTGTGAATAAATCTAAACGAGAAAACAGAATACGCCCGAGATCAAAGCTTAGATAAATTTGATAAATTTTGAATAGATTTGAACGAAGCCACAGCGATGCGCCCAGAAGCTAAAGCTCAGATTTGCTCGGTAAAACGAACACTTACCAGCAAACCAAGTCACTCGAATGTGAGACGTCCTTGATCACCTTGAAAGAACTTGCGGAAAAGAAAAAAAAGGTGGCGAAGTCGCCGACGAGAAAGTAAATTGCAAGTAGTAAAGTTGTGTTTGCTGGATTTGTATCAATCTTTACAATAGCCGGGGGGGCTCATATTTATACCCCACGGTAACACAATCCTAGCCGATTACGGCAAATCACGATTCTATCTTAAGAAACAAAAAACTATTCTAAAAATAAGATAACTCTTGCCAAACCGAAGCCAAAATATCTGGTCAATCTCTCCTTCTTCGGTCAACAAGATTTTCAATCGTGGCACGCGACCACTTCTCCAAATCCACCGATCGTACGACGCAGAACCTTTTCTCCTTTGCAACACTCTTCCTTGACACGTGCCAAAATCTTGTGTCAACAGTATGACAATGCAATCAATGGGACTATCGAGTTTGCAAGATCTTCTTTTTAGGATTCTTTAGGTCCCTTGGATAGAGTCCAAGCAATATCCGAGACGTCCAATGCACCGTCGAGACGAGATGTCCAATGCACCGTCGAGAAGAGATGTCCAATGCACCATCGAGACGAGGTGTCCAACCCACCGTAGAGATATATTTGGAGTGTCGAAATGACCGCTGCGATGAGTTGGACAAGTGCAACAAAGAAATAGAAAAATCTCAGTAGGTTCGGATTATCCGACCAATGCACTCGGTTAATCCGACCAATGCACTCGGTTAATCCGACGGGTTGGAAGAATGGTCGGACAAATGACCGGAGTATTCTTCAGAGAAGGCTGTTTCACAGAGCTCAGAATCCCTTCAGGGACGGTAATCCGACGCTAGGAAATTCAACGTCGGACTATACTCCAGAGAGGATGTTTTCTCGAGTTGGACTTCTTGCTTCAGGATCGGATGATACGACGCTGTCAAGGTGGACCATCGGACTAATGCACAGGAGCAATGATCAGAGACGTTGGCTCAGAATTTAATTCAGCCTTAAGCACCGAATAATCTGACGGCTTATGCAAATAGCGTCGGACTAATACGTCAGACAAATGATGTCAGCAAACGGTTTAAAACTTAACGGCTATTGTGGAGATCACAGTGGGGTCGGATGATCCAACGCCCTGATCAATGGACAGGTCGGATTATCCGACGCCTACGCAGAAAAAGGCATAATGGCTACTCAACGGCTAATCTGAGTTGGTAGCCTATATAAGCGCATCTCCCCGGCCATTTTGAAGTTGCTGGAGTTCAGAAAGACCCTAGACACATTGAAAAACATCTCCAAGCCAACCAAAGAGCAAATTGATCACATCCTTAGGTTTAGTATTAGTTTAGCTCTTGAGTGAGTGAGTGAGCAAGGTTTGTGCCTTGTGCCTTGGTTCTAGGAGAGAACCACATCTTGTACTCGGTGTGCCGGCCACTTGGAGTCTTGGTGGCTCGCCGGCAACGTCCTCGACCCTCCGGCTTGGATTGGAGTGGCGACGACATCTTTGTGCGGGGGACGTGGAGACCCCCACCCTTCTTGGTGAAGCTCCTTAGTGGAACCCGGGGCCAAGGTGACCATGATTGTGTTCACGGAAGAGACTTGGTGGCCGAGAAGCAATAGTCTTTGTGAGTGCTTCAACAACGTGGATGTAGGTGTGCCTTTGTGGCTAACCGAACCACGGGATAAATCCTCGTGTCAAAGAGTTTGTTTTCTCTCATCCCTCCTTTAAGCTTCCGCATTTCATATTGCAACTTGTGTGCCTTTACTTTCATAGAGTAGTTCCCTGATAGGATTGGCTATAGGTTGCATAACTCTTTTGGGATGAGGGTTTTCACACTAGTTAAACCATAGTTCACATCTAGATAGCATGATCTATTTTACGTTTTGTGCAAATTAGTTGGAGTTTGAGGTTAAGGTTTTTAGTTTGCCTAATTCACCCCCTTCCCCTCTTAGGCTACGAGCACCCGATTCCTTTCAGTACTATAGGCATGTTTGGATCCAAAGATTAGAACTATTTTTAGCCTAAAATAGCCTAAACTAGCCCAAAATCTCCAAACATGAGGGCTAGAGTTTGCTATTTGGAAATAGCCCATCTCAAAAATTTAGCCCACCCAAGAGGTGATTATTTGAGCTATTTGATGTGGGTCCCACTAAAAAATCATTTTTTATCCTCTCTTGTGGCCGCATCGAGCCGGTGCTCCATAGTCCCATCCGCTGCGTCGCCTCCTGCCGCCGCCTCCCCGCGTCACCTCGAGCCGCCGCGTTGATCCACCGCCACAAGCCCCATCCGCTGCCGCCGGCGATGACCCACCTCCTCCCCTGCGTCATGTCCGCCGCCACCCTCCAGATCCGCCGCCGCCGACCATGACCCGCCCCCTCCCCTGTGACATGCTCGCCGCCGCCCTCCCGATCCGCCGCCGGCGGCGACCCGCCTCGTTGCCTCCCCCACGCACGCCGCCCCTCCCCCACGCGCCGCCGTGTCCCTCCACCGCACCTTCAAGTGCTCCATTCGCTGCTTGGTCTATTCAAACGCTTTGTTGCTTGCTTGTTCATCTAGGCACCACTTGAACACCTCGTTCCCTTTCCTCTTTCCTCGTTGCTTGCTTGCTGGAGTTCGGCGGCCACTCCCAGTGCTGGCAGACGCGGAGGCTGGTGGCCGCGCCGTGGACCTCCAGGACGTGCGTGCTTCCTGTGCTGGCCGACGCGGTCGCGGAGGCCGTTGGCTGGGCCGTCGACCTCCATGACGTGCTCCCCGTGCTGGCCGACCCGGAGGCCGGTGGCCGCATCCATGGAGTCCGCCGTCATCTCCTCCATGGAAGTGGCAAGTTCAGTAGTGGTGTGATCGCTAGCTAGCTAACTAACACAGCTGGTCATGGCGGCGCAGGGTCCGGACGTTCCTGATCGAGGCGTTCATGTGCCACACGGAAGGCCACAGTGTAGCAAGGCGGCGTAGGATCCGGCAGGAAGAGAGGTTAATTGGATCCAAATGATTGTGAAGGTACAAATAGTTCTAAATAGCTCTTGGATCTAAACATGTCAAGAGCTATTTTATTGGAGGGATATTTACTTGGGCTAAATAGCTCCAGCCCAAATAGCTCTAGCCCTTGAATCCAAACACGACCTATATCACAATCTTTGTTTTTTTTTCAGCTCACACGGTGCAGCTGAACCCAAAGTTTGCTTCACTAATTCTAGGAAGTGGTTCTACTATACATTTTTTGGAACATCTGTGGAGTGGAGCTGTGGAGGAGTTCCAAATAGAAATTTCCAGAGCTTTATTCCTTTGCAAAATACCGTAATATTACTTTTCAGAAGGCCGTTGAAATCTTTGAAGACCTAAATACGGTGAACATTTCGAGCACACAGATTGGGCCACGTCACCTTGATTTATTGGCCGGTGCTCAGTTAAATCAGGCCGTTTGGTCTAGGCAGGCGTCCAGCTTTAGCGTTCTCCCAACTCTTCGCGAGCAGCTCGGCTCCTCCACTGCTCCTCGATCGTACTTGAATCACTGAATGCTCACAGGTTGTGATAGGGGTAGGGGCCAAAGCTTGGCTCGCTCTTCCTCCGCCTGTCGCCGTTTCCCTCTCACTGCTGCAACCATCGATGGGCTCACACACTACACGGCCGACCTGACCCTCCCGCTCGTACTCGCCCATCTCCACCGACCAGAATTTCCTATGGCACCGCACCTTTGTTTCCCTGCTCCGCTTCCCCGGCACCATGGGGCACTGGGGCCAACCTCGTGTCCCTCTCCCATGTCCCCCTGATAATGACGATGGCAGCCTCGCCTTCGTCCTTCTCCAAGGGGCAGGTAGAACCGTCGAGATTGCTTTGGTAGTTTGGTTAATTGATTCTAATGCTTTGATTCCAAGGCATGCTTGGAGCTTTCTTCCCTGCCACAACAAGAAGCGGGCATTGGACGGAACATAACTGTGGTCCTTTTGTCTCATTTGTTTTGATTCCAATACCATAGTCCTTTATTAGATCTTGCAGCAGCTTGATTAATTAATGATGACCTCGGCCAATTGTTTTGCTACCAGAACAGTCAACTAAAACATCTTACATGTGTTTGATGAAGTGTTCGCAAGGAACATCCACTATTATGCTCATGGCTACCAAAGGCCATATTCAAGTTATCGCAGCTCTGATAATATCATTACATCACTCAAGGTCCTATGTGCAGAACTGCAAATACATGACCAGCTCGAGGTAGTGCTCTATGTCAAGAAGTTCACCAGGCATTGTGTTTTGTGTTGATTGAATCCTTCTAAGGTGAATCCTAGAAAGTCACTTGCTACATATGGAATATAAAAGAAAGAAGTATACAGTTAGGCTTGCAACTCATTTCAGATCCTGATGGTTGTTGATAATTAAATTGGCTTCATGCTTTAAATTCTAGGCTTAATAACTAATATATCCGCAAAGAATCATTAGTTACTATATGATAATGAAATTTAGGATTTTTTTTTTCTATTTGATTTCCTTGTGTCATGCTGCAAACATCCTATTTGCATGGCAAACTTCCATGTGGAGAGTTGCAGCTTCTGATCAAGAGTTACAACTACCTGTTATGCCATTCTCATATCATTTCTTTGCCCAGTTTATCCTGAGGATTTCCCCCTTGGACCTGTCCTTAGATTAATGTCCCAAACTAGAAAATTTGCTCAACATTTCAACAAGGAATTATGCTTCTATCTTTGAAAAGAAATAATTAGCTAGTATATATGTTTGCATCACGCCCAAATGTATTTTATATTCTGTTTGTTTATCTTGTAGTATTATTGCTTTCCATTTTTGCGACTGACACTCTTGAGCGCTGCTATTACCATGAACTTTAATAGTTTTGTCAATTTACCTACATGGTTAAATTATCAAGCCTACTTGATTGATTACTGTCAGACCCGGGGCCACGAGATGCCTGATGTGGCACGGTCCTATACGAGATATAGGGTAGGGAATATCATGTACATATATGTCATCTAGCTACCCGAATCATATCTTGTACTAGTGGATCGGATAGAAACCACCCGAGTAGCACTCGGGAAGGACTTTAGGCGCCTCACCGACCTAGGGTTCCATGTAACCCTGCTCCCCCGGCCTATATAAGGGCGGGCAGGGTCCCCTCCAACCCACCGACCCTCTAGGGACACCAAAGCATTCCTCATAAGCAATATAAACCACACAAGACGTAAGGTATTACGCAACTCTCGCGGCCCGAACCTATCTAACACCTTGTGTTGTTTGCACTATCGTGTTCTTGATCTCGGTTCCTTCCCACGGTATCTGTCGGTGTTTAGCCGCCAAGTCTGCTCAGGGATACCACAAAGCAGTAGGATTGTAGGCAAGGGATCGACTAGTTCTGGAACTGATGGTGCAAGGAACACAAAGATTTAGATAGATTCGAGCCACGAGGTGCGTAATACTCTACGTACTATGTACTATGTGCTTGTCTGTATTGCCTTGCGATGCCAGCCTGATCTCGCCATGATAGGCTGCCTTCGCTGCCGTCGACACTTAGCCTCTCGCTGTGCTTTTGCCGGCCCTCGCCGCACCGCCATGAGTCATCAACATCCCGCCGGCACGCGTGCACGTACCCTTGCCCATGCACAGCACTGGACACGCCGCTGAGTCCCTTCGAACATTCGGCCGAGCATTTGGTGGGCACCAGTACACTGCTGCACACAAACACACACACACCGTCTGCTTATCTGGTCGCCACACTAGATCCCACCCTAGGCCGACACCCGGGCCCCGCCGATAGCGGATGTTCTGGGAGTGCGCGGGCCCTGCTAATAGCGGATGTTCTGGGAGCACGCTAGAAACAGCGGAAGGGCGTTCGTCCACTTGGATAGCAGGAACTTTACCGGATGCTGGTGTAGCTCCCAATACGGATAGCCTTAGGCTAGTTGCACACGTCATCCTCTATTTCATTGCTCTAAAAAAAATATTTTATACTGGTCATCGAGATTCTCTATTCTATACCACTTTCTGCCGTACCCATCCATCGTCTATATTTTTACTCTATACCAACTACCAATCATGAGATCTACGTGTTAGAATTATTTTTCTTTTTTCTACACACCGTAGCGCCCTCGCGCCCTCCCTCCCTACAACTCTCTCTCTCTCTCTGCCTCCATCTCTCCACCACCTCAGCCTCCTTCTCCCCTTCCTACTCCGCCCCGCCGGCCGGATCCGCGCGCGATGGCTGATTGTCTCCCTTTTTCCTGCTCCGCTGGCTGGATTCGCCGCGGCTGCGGTGCATTGGCCAGATCCGCGCGCGGCGAGGGGCCTCTAGCGCCGACGAATCTACTCTGGTCACGAGAAAATCGGGCACACGCCGCTCTGAATCTCCTCCCTCCTCCATCGTAGCGGCCCTTCTCGCCCTCCTCGTGGCATCCAAGCACGTCGGCTGCCGCTTCCTCCTCGCCCACCTCGTGGCATCCAAGTTCGCCGGCCGCCGCCGCCTCCTCCTCGACTCGTGTATGGGCGCGGAAGCTGCTCGGCTCCCTCGGTCAGCCCGTGTCCGGCTCCTTCGACTGGATCGGCCCCAAGTCGGCTTCTCCCTCTCCTCTCTGCTCGTCATCGACGGTCACCGCGCGCGCCGCCGCTCCGGCACCGAGCGGCTGTCCTCACCCTCGCCACCGTCCCCTTTCCATCTCCAGGCGCGCAGGAAAGGGGGTTGGAGCGGGCGTGTGTACGCATGGCGGACGTCCTCCAAGCACACTAGGAATAGCGGAAGAGAGCTCATCCGCTATGCTAGTGTAGCGTTTAGCGTACCTCGCTGCAGGCCTCCCATCCGGTAAACGCTACTGGGGGACGGTAAACGGTCAGGGCCGGCTCAGAGCCTAGGCCAGAGGGGCAACGGCCAGGGGGGCAGGCCACCAGGGGGCCCATGAGTCCGTACACAAATAAAGGCATAGCTGCACAACCAGCAGACTTCAAATGTCAATCCAAATTCAGCTCCCTGCTATGTCGTTTTGATCTGAACTCATGGTCGATTGTGGTGTTGCGCATCTCGCACACGCTATCGATCATCGCGGCACGACCACTCGACGATAGCGGCAGTCACGATATGTGCAGCCGTGCACATCCAGCTCGAGTCGACCGTCCTCCTCACCCCATCACTGCTTCAAACAGTAGGAAGTGAGTAGACGGTCGCTTGCTCCAGACGTGCCCTCACGGCCTCACGTACGTAGTGAGTCATCATTCAATGGCTCAATCCATTGCTTTTCAGTCTTTTTAGCATGCTAGATTGTTAAAGTTCTAAACTTCTATTCCCATGCATTTATTTTTCTCATAATTTAGGTGTTAAAATGGTTTTTAAGAAGCAATATTTGTCCGATGCTTATAAAAAACATACATAGACATACATAGCAACCATGGTGTTAACTTTGCCCTAGAGCCCTCCAAAATATAGAGCCGGCCCTGTAAACGGTTTACCGTCCTCCGGTGCGTACAACCTTAGCCTGTTTGCAGCGGTAGACTCCAAAATTCATCCCCTAAAACAATATTTAGAGTCTCCTTTAAAAAATTTCACCCTCAAATAACATTCTACTGCAACAATGGCCTCTAAATTTCCACCCCAAAAGAATATTCCAACTCCTCCTCCATCACCGATGCGGCTGGTTGGTTCATCAATTGATTTCACTAACGCGTTGCTCATCTCTGCTGCTCGATCGTACGCGTGCAAGGATTCCGCAAGGTGAGCCCGGACACGTGGGAGTTCACGCACGCCGACTTCCTCGCTGGCCAGCGCCACCTCCTCACCAACATCCACCGCCGGCGCCGCGGCGGCGCCGCTGGAGGATCATCCAGGACGGCGAAGGCCAGCGCGGCAATGGGGCGGCGACCGGGAGGAGGAGGAGCTCGAGAGGCTGCGGCGCGACCGGGAGGCGCTGGCGCGGGAGCTGGCGCGGCTGCGGAGCGAGCAGCTGGAGGCGTGCGCGCAGCTGCTGGACGTGGAGCGCTGCGTGCAGGGCATGGAGCGCCGACAGGCCGCCTTCCTCGCACGCGCCGTCAGGGAGTCCGTGGAGACCGGCAGGAAGCAGCGGCAGCGGCGGCTCAATGCCGAGTCCACGTCGGACATGCTCGTGTTCGTGGAGCTGGCTCTCGTGGTGGCCGCCGAGGCCAAGGCGGCTCCCATCCCGGCCGCGACCGCGGCCCAGAGCACGGGCGCGGTGCTGGGCCGGTGCGGGTGGAGGACTTGGGGGAGGCGGCGACGACGAGAGGGAAGTGGCGACGAGGGAGAGGCGGCAACGGCGAGAGGGAGGTGGCGAGGAGGGGGGGGGGCGGCGATGGCCAGAGGGAGGCGGCGATGAGGGGGAGGCGACGGCGACGGGCGATTTGGGGGACGCGGCTCGCGCCTGAAGATTTGGGGGAGCCGGCGCCGGCCCTGGACAACCGAGGACGGGATCCAGGTACCATTGCAGCTGGATTTTTAGGAGAAAACCTGAATAATACCGGTTCAGGTCGGTTTACATAACCCCATTGCAAATAGCCTTAGTCCGAACCTACGCTAGTTCGGGACATCACCAGGCAAAGACTGAAAACGAAACAAAGAAAAATGAAGCTCTCCAAAGCAATCATTTGTATCACCTGCTGCTCAAGCACGTGCAAACTAAAATAACGATTTCCTCTGCGGCTACAAACGCTCTCCTCTCCAAGGAGCAAGCGACACTGCGCGCGCGCGCGCACACGCAACACCCGCACACCTAGCTACAACCCTGACGAGGCTGGATATATCGTCATGCTGCCGGCGGCGTCCATGTTCGCGGTGGGCTTCGTGCTGTGCCCCTTCACCGCCCTGGCGCCGTCCGGCCGGAACCTCACCGCGCTGCTGCCGGAGCTCAGCGACCTCCTCGGCTCCCTCTACCGCCACTGCCTTCACGAGTTCTTTCAGCTCGTCTGCGCTCGCCGCCGGCGCCAGCGGCAGCGGTCTTCGTAGCTGGCGGCCCGGCTTGATCCCCCGACGAATCATTTCATCTCCAAGTTCGTCGCTGTACTCGGTGTGTGTTCATCTAATTTTTCACGCAAATGTGCAGATGTGGGGTTAGTTACCTTAAGAGTTGCTTTGATTGGAAGAATTGTGATGATGCGGTCAAAAGTCCAGCTCTTATGGAGGGGGGAAAAAATCCCCTTTTCTCAGTTTTTACTATGCAAACTAAGAAACGGCATAGAGTCACTACACCTCTCTTCTGCTAAAGTTATTTATTCAATATGCCATTCTGTTGCTCACCTATTATCTCCACATCGCAAGCCACCATCACTACTGCCCTTTAGTTTTAGGACTAAGGCCCCATTAGATTCTCGATTCTAAGAGTTTTCTAACTTTTAAATTTTATCCTCTACTACAGAAATGATTTGTAGCAACGTCTAAATTTATTTTCAGGAGCGAGTCAAAATGTAACTTGTTGTTACAAATGGGGCGGAGTTATTGTAGCATTTGACCCACCCCTACAAACGAGCGTTACTTTTAGAGGCGAGTGATGTCGTCATCCACCTCTAGAAAGAGCATTTTAAGGGGCGTATGATGCCATCATCTGCTCCTAAAAATTGTGGCATTTATAGGGGCTGGTGATGGCATGAGCTGCCCCTTCAAATGGCACCACATAAAATAAATTATAACTTTTTGATAACCACTACAAAAAATTGATTAACCACGACCTTTTTTAAACACCTTCGAGGCGGGCAGGAATTTCAACCACCTCAATTAATGCCTCGGATTAATCGAGACGGTTATTTTTCATTAACCGAGGCGGTCAAAAAACCGTCTCAATTAATCGATTTACGGAGGTAGTTAAAAGATAACCACCTCGTAGCTCTCCTGCGTGTTCGAGAAAAAAAAACCACCTCCTAAAATCTATTAACCGATGCAGGCCTTATAAGAAACCCGCCTCCAAAAAATACCCCCATTTTTAGCGGCGGGCCACTTATAAAAGCCCGCCTTAGTTAATATAGCCGAGGCCCATAGCTGACCCATTAACTTAGCCATGCATATAAGGTGCACTTAGGGTTGCTCTCCCTCTCAACTCACCTCTCTCTCATCTCCACTCCACGAGCGCGCGGCCCTTCCTCTCCACCACGGCCCTCCCTCTCCACTGTGCCTCTCCACCGCGACCCTCCTTCTGGTGGCGACTTGGCGTGACGTGGGGTGACACGGCCCCTCCGGCGGCGGTGCACACTGCGGCCCTCCCTCTGGTGGCGGCCTAGCGCGGTGTGAGGGGAGCGGCCCTCCATCGGCGGCGCAGGATGAGCAACCCATCCACCGGTGATAGCGCGGGATGAGCGACCCCTCCACTGGCGGGGGGTGGCCCGAGACGGCGTGGGGGGTGCGGCACCCCCGGCAGCATCCCGAGGCAGGCGAGGCCAGATCCAACGGTGGTGCGGCTAGATCCGGCGGCAGGGAGGTGGATCCGGCGGCGGCAACACTTGGATGGGCTCGGCGGGCTTGTCCACGGGTTTTTTCTTTTTTTTATTAACCGTGGCTGGCACGTAGCCCACCTCGGTAAATCGTTTGATTTTTCACGACCTTGAGAGCGAGGCGGACGAGATTGCCCACCTCGGAAAATTGATTTTGACCGCCTCAGAAAGATTTCTGTAGTAGTGACATGATTGCAGATGAAGTCAAACTTTATATAGAAATTGTAGAGAATGACGAGATCTAAAATTTTGTAATTGAAATTTTTTTCATTTAATTTCAGCTAATGGTTCAAAAAATTATTATAATTTCTCTAATAGCTATAACTATATAGTATCTCATATAACTTAAATCATACTTTAAGGTTTCCACAATCTTAACCTTTATATACACTGAAATATACTTGTTATATTTTTTATTTCTATAGTTCACAATAATCATAGTGTAGAATATTCACTTTTTTAATTTATTTTGCTATATGGAAAGATTTAAATGAATTTTTGAATAAAATAGAAAAATTGTTTAAGGGTGGGTGGTGGCATCACCCGCCCCCTAAAAATGATTTTAAGGGCAGGTTTGATGGCGTCACCCGCCCTACAAATCAACTTTAGATTTAATATAAAATAATAGCATACCCCATAGAGTTACAAGTGACTATGCGGTGTGGTGGTAAGAAGGCACGCGCGAGGCTTGAGGTAGACGGTTCGAATTCCAAGTGATACATGTGTGCATATGTAACACCCGGTTTATAAAAGGACATAAACCGAACAATCATATACGTGCCAGGATCAAGTTACATGTATATACAACAGAATGAACAATATATCATAGCACATATCACGTAAAAAGATATATTAAAGCGAATACGAATGTTATTTATTACAATATTGACAAAAGTCTGGTACAGAGTATGTGGAAGCGTAATACATAAACGATAACTCTCGTCGGAAGCTGAGCAAGGCGCCATAGGGACGTCGACTGAGAGATGAATGCCTAGAAGTCCTCGTACTCCTGGTAGCTCCGGGTGAACTCCCTCGCATCGGCAGGAACTGAGCAGTAGTAGAGTATCCCTAAGAGGAAAAAGAGTAGAGTAGGCAAGAGTGAGTACACAACTTGTACTCAACAAGTATAACACAAACTATGAGGCTTTAAGGTTGGCTGACTCAACTGCATTAGCTTTTAATCTTGGCAAAATTTTATTAAAGCTATTTACTACAAGTTGATGAATTACCATAAACCCAGTTACATAGTAATTAGTCAAAATTAATCATGATACTACTGAGAACCAAACCAAACCAAGCCACCCGGGGAAACCTGCCTCGTCAAAGGAAGATAACCCCACTAATCAAAAGGAGGATATGGGCCGCTCATGACCGTGAGCACGGCTAGTATACCAGTTTTACACTCTGCAGAGGTTGCACATCTTTACCCACAAGTCGTGAGCTACGCTAGTTGTTCATCACACTTCCTTAGGTGAGATGGCTAGCAAGCACACTATGAGGCCTTTACAAAGAATCTCGTTGGTAAGGAATAACCGCGAGGGTTGGATCGGCGACTATGGAGCAGGTCTAGTGGGCGTCAAGAATACCACAGACGAGGCCACTCAGTACGAGGGCCATAGAAGCTTACCACCCTTGCACCGCAGGTAAGTTACTCCAAACCAAAAAGACCTAATTATTACGCCAAGACCATCCTATTCCAGTCTTGTGGTAGCGATATTGTCCCAGGTTGTCGCTCTATGAACCGGTTCTTATGGAGAGTGGCCAACTAAGCACTAAGCACCGTGCTGCCCTCCTAAACCATGTTTCTAACAAAACCATTTTATAACGAGACGTGAGCCCCTCAAACGGGCCACTCCCAGAATTAAGTTGCATACCATTAATCAAATTAATTAAAAAGGACCAAGTGTGTTATAGCGCGGCACCTAGCACAACTAGCCACAATGCAACCCAAGGTAATTATATAAAGGATAAATGTGGCTAGGAAATCCTTATAGGCATACAGTATTAAAATACAGTATGAAAGTGTATTTAAAAGTGATAGGTTGTTCATGTTATACTTGCCTTCCTCAAACTACTCTTGCTGCTGCTCAAACTGATATGAAAATGGCTGCTCCGGGTACTGGTACTGGGCTCCTCAGATGGATCAACGTCTACTCACGAACACATGGCCAAAAACAATACACAACATAAACATACAAGCAAATAAGTGCAAACACTAAGAAACAGTACAACAATACATGAAAACAGCAAAAAAAACTAGGCTAGAACTAATCTATGCATTACAACGATCGCGTGGACATAAAGAACGCCTAAAACGGAGCTAGAACGCGAAAACTAGAGCAAAAACAAGGTCTAGGGGCTTTTCTGCAAGAAAAACTAAGTTTCTGGGGTTTTTTTTGTAAAAACTAGGGACTAAAACATAATTAAACATTAACTCTGGGGTCTAACTCGCAAAAACAGCGAGTCTGGACGGCGGGTTCAAATTCTAAAAAGGTAAGGGGCTTAAACGATAAAAACAGGGCCTATCTGGAAATTGTTTTGAAAAGACTGGGACTGCGGGTTGATAACAGGAAAGTCGGGGGTCTCTTTTGCAATTAAACCAGGCCGAACCGGTATCCTCAGATATCGGCCGCTGGATCGCGATCTGGCGGTTCAGATACGATTGGGCCGTGATCTAATCTTATGCGTCCAAAACAAATCGAACGGTTCAGGTGGAAAGGGTCAACGGCGGCGGCACGGGTCGCCGGAAAACTCTTTCCCGCGGCGGCGCCTCGCCGGAGATGGTCGATTCCGGTGTTCCAGGTGCCAAAACAACTCGAGTTTGGATCTGGGAGATGGTTCGCGACATGGGTAATCCACTGGAGCCAAAAGCGGGGCTTGGCAGGTGTCTGGGCGGCGTGAGCGACGGCGCAGGCGTCGAACCTCGCCGGAGCGCGGCGTGCAGGGACCACGGGGTGGCCTACGACTCCAAGATCTAGCGTAACTGGGGTAAAAGGTCAATGCGGTGCTCACCGGGGTCTGGGAATGAACAGCGTAGCCGTGCAGGAGGGCTGTCGACGTAGACCGGCGGCGGCGCACGGTCGGAGCTCGAGGTCCGGGCGCTGCTTGGCTCCTCCGGGCGCCTGGATCCCTCGGGCTGGCTCATGGTGCTCCTGCGAAGATGCTACGGAGGTTAGGGAGGACAAAGGACCACCGGCGGCGAGCAAATGCTCGAGTCGGCGATTACCTGCGGCGACGGGATCCGAGGAAATCCCGGCGCGGGTGTAGCTTAGAGTCGGGGTAGCGGGCTCGGGTTGTTGTGGACTCTGAAGCGAAGCTACTGCGCAGGCAAGGGGATGGCGGCGCAGCGTGGAGCGGCGTGGCCGCGGCGGCGGGGTGTCCTGTTCCGAGCGGAGGCAAGGCAGGGCGATGCACTAGGGTTTGGGCGGCTGCGGCAGTGAGGTAGGGTCCGGAGGGGTGTTACGGTTTGGTTTAAAGGAAACAAGGCGGGGATTGCGGCGTGGAGCAGCGGGATAAGGATCCCGGCGTCCTCACCAGTGATCTCGGGCGCGGCGTTGCGCTGCAGGGACAAAAGGAAAGGGAAGGGGAGCCGCTGACGTGTAGGCCTGCGGGTCAGTGACAGAGCGAGCGGGTCGCGGGGCGCGCACGCGGGCTCCGTGCTGCTGCGTGGGCCGGCTGAGGAGGTTGGGGCGCGCGCGAGCGGGTCGGGGTGCGCACAGCGTGGGGTACTGGGCTGTCCCTCTGGGCCGAGCGAGGGGGTGGAAGGTCGCGGACCGGGCCGAGAAACTGGGCCGCGAAGTGAGGAAGGGAGAAGAGGAGGTGGCGGGCTGGGCTGGTAGGGAAGGAGTGGGCCGAGCGGGTTGGGTTGTTTTCCTTCTTTTTTTTTTTCCTTCCTCTTTTCTATTTCTAAACATCACTCAAACTATTTGAATTCAAATTTCAACCCTAGCTCTCAAACAAAAAGAACAATGCACCAGCATGAATGCAACAACAAACTTTAAACCTAGAGAAAATTTTAATTACTTGTGGAACAAAATTAGATTAAATGCAAGTCTAAACATAATAAGCCTTAGAAAATTAAACAAAACCAATTAAATTTATTATTAAAAGCTGAAATTTAAATTAGGGTGTTACAACATATTTCATAAAAAAAAATTGTAGCTCGAAATGCTCATATGTTGTGAGTTGGATCTTATTTGAGCAGATTTGTGCATTCTTGCACTTTGCCCCTTGTGTTTATGCAAAATTATGAATAGGTCCCTACAAGAAGGAGTTGACCGACGACCCGGACGTTCCGAAGGCCCTGGAGGACTACCTCGACACCCAGGAGATCCAGGTGGATATCCCGGATGATCAGAAGCCAGATCCGAGAAGACTATGAATTTCCAGGTTCACGCCAATCTCCGCTTTACTTACTATTATATTGAACCTGCATGACCTACTTGATTGCCTATCATTTGATCACCTACTCTACCATTTATGAATGTTCAAGAGATCTTGCCTTGCTGTGTATGTGTATTTGCCGGATGTTGTGATGATAGTCTTGGCGTGAGTAGAGATCCACATATGAGAAGTTGGTGGTTAGGATTATCCAACGGGAGTGGGCGAATTAACTCGATCGTTTGATTGAGGGCTAGGGGCGTGTGTTGGGCGCGCCCTGCGAGTACCTGTGGCGGGTACCAGTGTTTCCTATGGGGAATCGATCCTTCGGGATCCGTGGTAGTTTTGAGGAGGCGTTTGAGGGGTGATACCTACAATGGGTGCCATTCACGGACCATTGCGGCAGAGATGCATTTGTGATGAAGATGCTTGTTTCGGCAAGGAAGGACCGAGTTAGCTGGACCGGTTGAAGTAACTATGTCAGCATGCACACCACTTATCCTTTATGAGGAAGGATCTGCCCAAGCTAGCTACGCGCGGCAGCAAACCTCATGAGGATAGATATCAGTGGAGGGGGAGGTCCAGTATTAGCGTGAAGGGGTACTGGTCCTCACGATCCCCTCGATATAGCAGGGAGAGGCTTCACAGTCCCAGGACGATCTCTTGTGGGAGATCATACCCAGACCCGGGAAAGTAGGATGGTGGTCGTGCCGTTAGTTTCATGACTGTAGACCAGTGCCTCAAAGTTAGTTGGCTGATCTCCGTCTAGCCTCGCGGCGAGTGGGTCCAGGTGTACAATCCCTGCAGGGTGTAAAATTATACGTATAGCCGCGTACTCGATCATGTACAAGTCTTGATCTGGCTTCACTAACTAGAGTAGTGTTACTTGATTTCTACCTTCCTGTAGTCCATCTGCCTACTTGGATAGCAATTGAGGTGCGTGGAGTGGGAGTTCTCAGACCGCCTTGGTGGGGTATACTTAGTCTGGAGGTGTGAGTAGACCGGGACTCCGGGGTGCCGGAACAGCCCGAGTCTGGAAGTTTGGATGATAAACTTGTGTTCCTGCTATTGCGTGCATAGGAAAACCCAAGCTCAATCCTTAGCTACTTTTCTCACTATTGCATCCACTTAAACCTGCATACGGATGGTGACGCGAACCTATCCCGTCCTTGGGGATAGATTTATAGATGCAGGATCCGACGTGGAAATCAAGTCTGACGATGAGGAATGAAGCTAAGGATTCGACGTTTCAGTTGGTACTGACTTGAAGATCCAGCCTGACAAAGAAGTAAGAGACTAAGGACGGTTCGTGCTACACTCAAGGTTGCTTGTGGAGGAGAAGTGTTCACGAAGGATGGCCCAGAAGATTAGCTACTACATTTCGCTTTCTGTTTGTTTTCCTTTAGCCCAAGGGGTTGTGTCTGGAATCTCGTATCACAATCCTTTGGATTATGTAATAAATAAATTCTTGTAATGACTTTGTCAAGAAGTATGACTGTGATATGTAATTGAAATGAGTTATATGTGATGGCTACTAATCCAGGGACTATTACGAAGATACAAAGGTGTCGGGTTCTCCTTATGGAAAACTGGTTCGTTTAACAGGAGGCACCAGGAAAGTTCATTGCAAAGGAGGTTGATGAGCTACTAGAGAGGATCAGCAATTTCCAGTCAGGTTTGAAAGACGCAGGAAACAAGAGAAAGCATGGAGAGAATGGGGAACGAGTAATTTAGAACAGCAAAGCTGGGTGGTGGAAGCTGCTGTATTGAAAATTCATGGTGCTGCCCCACAATTCTTGCTGCTGCCCCACAATCTTGATGTGATGCACATTGCTGAAAATGGAGGCCAAGACAAAGGACACAATGAATGCTAGGCTAGATTTGGCCGATAGGGGCATAAGACATCATTTACACTGTTACCAGGATGGTAGCATGGTAAAAACTCTACCAACTTTTTATGTGTTGCAACCAGCACAATGAAGTGTAATTTGTAAGTTCCTCAAAGGTGTAAAGTTTCCAGATGGATATGTAGCCAACCTAGGAAGCTACATCACTCCAGATGGTTCAAAGGTCCATAATCGGATGAAAACTCATTCTTGTCATGCCCTTTTACAAAGAATCATACTTGCCGGCTTAAGGAGGTTGTGCAAGCTGATGTATATGAAGCAGTTATAGATGTCATGGAACACCTCAAAAAAGAGATCCCATTGATTCTATCCAAGCTTGAGAAGATCGTCATTCCTGCCTTCTTTGATGTGATCGTGCACTTGGCAGTCCATCTACCTAAGGAGGCATGTAACATCGTAATTTTTACACAATGTTATATATTCCGAAAATACGAGTTTTCAAAAACTTTTTGTGTGAATGTGAAAATAGCTAGGATAATATAAGGTTGTCCTCTAATTCCCTCTAAATTCCTAGATTTTAAAAGCTATTTAAATATAAGGACAATATTGTTAGTGTGAAATATTTGGATTTATTTGGGGTTATCGAATCTACGTTGTTTAAAATTGTTTGTTGGATTTTATCCAAATTGTTTTCGAGCTTGTTTGAAATTGTGTGGGGAATTATTTGAATTTGGCCATTCAAATGAATTCCCAAAAGCTAACCTAAACCTGCTAACCAAACCCACTTAGTTCCCTGACCAGCCGGCCCAGACTTCCCTTATGAGGCCTAAACCCGCGCTCGCGCGCACCCACGCACGCGGACGCCCGCTCAGTCCAAGTTGGCCCGTTTATCCCACGCCGGCCTGCTCACCCCTCACAGCCTGTTAAATGCCGCTCCGGCCTGCTAACGCCGGCCTGAAGCCACGCACCCCAGCTCAGTTCAGCATCACCGCCCGTACGACTTTCCCTTTCACCCACGCTGGCTGGCAGCCCGGAACCAAGACCGCAGCTTTCCCCTCTCTCCCCTGTTCTTCTCTCTCGCGTGGACGGCGCCGCACGACCCCGCCTCCTCTGCTTTATCCCGCCGTCCGCTCGCTCACGCCGCGTGCACCTCCCATCCCCCGCTCCACGACAGGGCACCGCAACTGCCCGGTATGCGCGCCGCGATGCCCGCCGTGAACCGCGCTGCCCTGTCCCCCTTTTGCTTGCGCGACAAGCCCCCATAGCGGACCGCCTGGATGTGCTCCACGTCGCCCACACCGAGCCCATCCCATCCGTGCCGCTCCTAGGCGTCCGGGCCCACCGTGAGCCCCAACCCTAACCGTGCCTCGTATAAACCCCCGCCGCGGCCGCCACAAACCCTAGCCGTGGGGAATTTTTCCCCTTCTGCCGCCGCCACAGTCAGAACAGAGGAGGAGGGAGCCCAAGAGGAGAAGGAAGGAGGAAGAGAGGAGGACGACGCCGCTGCTCGCCAGAACTTCGTCGAGCCTGCGCCCCGTACGACTCCATCAGCGTAGTTGCGCGGCACTGCACTGCGTCGACCCATCACGGCAGCGCCTCGCCACGGCATCGCCCTTCTTCCCCAATCCGACCCGGTAGGCCACCGTCCGTCCTCCACCTCGCCGCTGTTGAGCCGTATGAACCCTAGGGCCCAGCTACCCCCTTGTGTGCAGGAGCCCATCGTGTTGTCGTGACCCGCTCACCACCGTCTCCGTTCCACGCCGCCGCGTCGCACCGCAGACCTGGGTCGCCGATGTTCTGCGAACGCGGCACGGCCACGCTGCGACCCTGGGATCCCAGGAGCTCGCGCATGAGTGCGTTCCCGTGCCAAGCCAGAGCCTGGCCTTGCCGTTGCCCAGATCCTGTCGCCGCTGTGTCGTTATGCATGCCCGAGGTACCGGTGTCTCGCACACAGCACGACCGTGCGTGGCCTTGGAACGCTGAGGGCCCGCGCACGAGCACGAACATGGCCGCCTCACCCTCACCTTGCGCACGCACCAGGTCACCCGCACACGCACCGTGTGAAAGTGATCGGGTGCTCTAGCCTAAGAGGGGGAGGGGGTGAATTAGGCTCTAATAAAAACTTTGACCTATGGCTCCAACTAGTTTGCACAAAACTTTAACTAAAACAAGCTATCTAGATGTGCAACTAGGTTGTTCTAGTGTGAAACCCCTATCCCAAAAGAATTATGCACCCTATAGCCTTTTCTAACAAGAAACTACTCTATGAAAGTAAAGGCACAAAGGTTGCAAGTAATAAATGCGGAAGCTTAAAGAGCGGGATAGGAGATAGCAAACTCTTGACGCGGGTGTTTATCCCGTGGTTCGGTTAGCCACAAAGGCACACCTACATCCACGTTGTTGTAGCACTCACTAAGAGTATTGCTACTCGGCCACCAAGTCTCTTCCGTGAACACAATCACGGTCACCTTGGCCCCGGGTTCCACTAAGGAGCTTCTCCACAAAGGATGGGGGTCTCCACGTCCCCCGCACAAAGGTGTCGTCGCCGCTCCACACCAAGTCGGAGGGTCGATGACGTTGCCGGCGAGCTCCACGCTCCAAGGTGCCGGCGCACCAAGCTCTTGTTTTGGTTCACTAATGAACCACAGCACAAAGGCTCTAAGCCTTGCAAACTCACTCACTAAGAGCTAATCCTTTACACAACACTCTCAAAGTGTGCTAAGGGCTAAGGATATGATCTTGATGCTTTTGTATGGCTTGGAGATGTTCTTGGGTGTGTGTGGGATGTCCAGCAACTCCAGCAATCTTCAAATGGCCGGGGTGAGGCGTATATATAGGCCACCAAGTCTTGTAGCCGTTGCTCCAACGGTTAGCTGAAAATCTGCGTACCACCGGAAGAACCGATGCCTCTTGGCAGGGTAGCGTCGGTTCATCCGGTCACTCATAACACGAAGTAGCCGTTGGACTCCTGATGGCTGACGCAGAGACCACCGGTTGAACCGATGCTTTGCACCGATGCCTCACCGGTTCAACCGGTGCTGAAGGAATCTTCTCCTGGACGCTGACGTCATTACACCGGTGGTATGCACCGATGCCCCATCGGTTGAACCGGTGCTGAAGACACTTCTCCTGGGCACCTGACATCGTCTCTGGTACAAAGGACGGCCAATGCACCGATGCCCCTTTTTGACCCGTCGGTTCAACCGGTGCCTATAGGCTGACTTGGCTTCTGCACCAAAGTACCATGGCGTCGGTTCTTCCGACTACCATCGGATGCTCCGATGCCCATGGCGGAACCCCCGTAGGGGCTGCCCTTCGGGCCTTGCTACGCCTATTTTCTCTTTCTCTTTGTCATCACTTGAACCTAAAAGCCTGAGAATGATCATCTTAACAATCATATTAGTCCAAGTGTTGTGTTGTCATTCGATCACCAAAAACACTCGAAATGGCATAAATGGTGCCATGTTCGTTACACCGTGTCATCGCCGTGCCATCGCGAGCCTGGAACGCCAGGGCTTCGCGCGCACGCCCGCTGAGCCGCAGCCCTGCTCTGCTTTGCCTTGACCTTGCGAAGCTCGGGCCTCGCTTCGCCGGGAAGGATCCGCCCCGCTGCCCTGAGCGTCTGCTCCGCCTGGCCTTCACCTTTGCCCGCGGGACATCGAAGCCGTTTGTATCCTTCCGCCTTGCACACACACGGAGCATCACGTACACGCCCCGCCTGCGCGAACCGCCGCCCTTCTGCCCAGCCGAGCTCACCACCGGCCTGCTTGTGCTCGCCGCCGTTGCCCTGACCAAGCTTGCGCGCCGTCGTGGCCACGCCATGCGTGCGCCGCGCACGGACGCGTGCACTAGCGCTCGAAGCCGGGCCTTTGCCCTTCTCGCCGCCAAATCCCCGACCTCGCCTTGCATTGCCCTAGGAACCCAGTCGCCGCCGCCCGTACACACCAGACCGCCCTGTCCTCGCAAGATCCCTGTCGCCGTCGCCACCGGAGGAAGCCCACAGCTGTCGCCGCCACCAGGTACCGTCGTCATCGACCACGGAAGGAAAAAGAAGAAGGGAAGAAGAAAGGGAAGAAAGGAAGAATGGGCCGCCAATGCCGAAGCCGGCCCAGTCCGCGAGCCGGCCTGCAAGCCGCTACACAAGCCAGTCTGAGCCATCCCGAGCCGGCCCATTGAGCCGTGGGCCGAGCCGACTCACGAAGCCAGATCGCAGACCGAGCCGAGTAGTTGGGCCTTTGAGCCGGCCCGCTATCCTCTTTGAGCCCAGTACCGCTTCGGCTTTTCTTTTTCTTTTTCTTTTAACCCGACCTGACATGCGGGACCCACTGGTTTGTGACATGCGCCGCTGACATGTGGACCCCACCTGGACGTGGACCCAGTTTGACCGTTGACTTGGTCAACATTGACCCGGTCAATGCTGACGTCATCAAAGGCCATGATGACATCAGCATTTGGCGGACCCCGTGCTGACGTCAACAGGACACGTGGCACTCTCAGGTACGTGTCAAGCTGTGTGTGTTTTTGTTTTTCCGAAAACCTTTATTCAATTCCAGAAATTGTTTTAAGCTTCAGAAAATCATAATAAATCAACCGGAGCTCCGAAAATTATGAAACCAGTTTCATAATTCTTCTAAAATCATGATCTACGTGTTAGAGTAGGTTTTGTTGTGAGTTGGATCTTATTTGAGTAGTTTTGTGCATTTTTGCACTTTGGCCCCTATAGTAATCTCTAATTATGATTAGGTCCTGCTGCTGAAGAGAAGACCGACGACCAGGACTACCAGGAGGCCCAGGAGTTCTACGAGGAGCACTCAGGTTCACGCCCATCTATGATTTGAATTCCTATTTAGGCATTGCTTGCTAGAAATGCTAGTGCTCTACTTGTGTGTATGTGATATAGCCTGCACGGCCTACTTACTTATCCTATTCCTTGTACCCTATGACTCCTTGATGGATTCTTGAATGCTTTGTGTAACGACCCGAAAAATTCACCAAATAAATCACACGCTAAAAATATTTTTTTCAAAACCCTTTTTCATCGTTGAGCTCAGTGATCCCTAAACCCTAATTCCCTCCCAGTTTTTCCGCTATCCTGTCATCCGATTTCAAACGCCGACCGAACCCTCCTCTCTTTTTCCTCTCCGCCCGTCGCGATCGTCGCCGCGAATCTCTCTTCTCTTTTTCTCTCTCTCCTTCCTCCCCTTTGTCCCTACTGCATGCACCCGAGCGCCGCTTGGCCGCAAGCGCCGCGCGTGCCCCACCTCCCCTGGCCCACGCACGCGTGCCCAACACCGAGCGAGGCCGACCGGGGCCGCGATTGCCGCCGACGCGCATTCGCCCCCTTTTTCTTTCCCTTTTCCTTTTCCCATTTTTCTTATCTTTTATCCATTTCTTTTTTTTCTTTTTTTTTATTTTCTCCCCCTTTTTTTTTCCTTTTCTCCATTTTCTTTTCCCTTTTTCCATTTTTCCTTTTCCCTTTTTCCATTTTCCCCCTCCCTTTTTCCATTTTTCCTTTTCTTTTCTTTTTCTCTCCCTCTCTCTCTCCTTCCTCCTCTTTCTCCTTCTCCCCTCTACCACGCACGCCCGGCCCGGCCCCTCCTCGCCTCCTGCGCGCACGCTCGGCCCGCTCCCCGCAGCCCGCTTGGCGCACCGCCCCGGCTGCGCGCGCGCGCACCAGCTCGGCGCCGCCTACCCGCGCGCCCCGAACGCCCGCTCGCCCTCTGACCCGCACCCCGCCACCGGCCGCCCACCCTGTGAGCACGCCCGCCCCTGCACCCCTGCCCAGCTCGCGCCCCGTCGCTGCCCGCGCCATGCGAACCGCCGCGACGCCGCGTGTGCACGCACGCGCGCACGCTCGGCACGCCACGCCGCGACACGCACCCCCATGCTCGCTCACCGCCACGCCAAACATCGCCATCACCACTAGGCGCCCCGGTCCCGCTCACCCTTGCTACCCACGTGCGCGCCTGCCCACGCCGCGTCACCTCCCTGCTGCTCGCGCCACCACAGAGCCGCCGTCTCGCCGCTCGCGCCAACCCGCTTCGCCGCCGGCCGTCCCAGAGCCTGCACAGCGCCGCTGGCCCGCTCACCAAACCTGCCCGAGGAGTCGCATCACCTCTGCCCGCCCTCGCCAGCCGCGCCGCCGCGTCCCAACACAAGCAAGCGGCCGGAGCGCCATTACTCCGCCCCGCACCGCTCGCCGGCCGCCCCACCGGCAACCACCCCACCCCGCGCTGCTCCACCGACCTAGCGCGCCTATAAAAGACCCCCCAGCGCCGCCCCTCCGCTCCACGACCGCCTTCCCGACCTCCTAGCGCCACCACCCACCATCGCCGCCGCAGTCTCCTCCACCCGCCGCCGCCCGCTCCCGTCGGCCCGCCTCTGCGCACCGCCCCAGGCCGAGGTGAGGACGGGAATCACACCCGCACACCTCCCTTCCCCTTTTCCCCTAACCCCGGTCGCCGCCGAGCCCTGTGGCACCGCCACCGCGAGCACCAGAGCCGGCCACCACCCACCGCCGTGGCGCTGCCTCTACGGGCCGCCACCCCTCAAATCGAGGGGGAGATCGGTCCCCAGTGCCGCCCTGCCCTACTTCCCCCAACTTCCAGCCGCCGCCATGGCCCAGGGGCCGCCGGCCAGGCGCCGCCGAGCGCCGCCGCCCTCAATTTTCCCCTCCCCTGTTTCTTGCGGCGTGAGGGGGAAGGAGACAGGGCACTTTTGCCCATAACCCCCTCCCTTCTATTATATTTATTAAAGAATCCCTCCACCCTTTGGCTTTTTTGCAAAAACATCCCTGCTCTTTATTATATTCACAAATAAACCCTCCACCATAGGAACTTAATACTAATTAAGCCCTTACACTTTTCAGAAAGCCACAAATATTTCTAGAAATTACAACTAAGTCCTTTTCCATTCCAGACAAATTACAAATGAGCCCCTGGATCCTTATAAACCCCATTGACCTATCATTTCATGCGCCAAAACATCTCCGATTGACCCGAAACTTCACCACGCCTTTTCTAATATAGTTTTGGGCCGTGCCATTAGAAAACAGCCCGAAAATATTACTCCAAACTCCATATCCTAATTATTTCCGATTCGAGCTCAACGATAAAACTTTTATTTCTTTTTTCTTGATTGTGTGTTTGTTTGTACGTGTCGTAGACCACGGTGAGAACGAAGGAGAGCCCGTTGACGAGCAGTACCGCGATCCCACAAACGAGGACCAGTTCCACGACCCCGAGCCCCAAGGACAGTGATTCGACCGGGACCTCCCCGAAGGCTTTGAAGACGGCAAGTTCAATCCCATCCTTTGATGCATGCTTTTGTCCTAGTTTTTATAAACACAACCTATTGACCTGTTTTTACAAAATTGCATATGTTTTGCTTGCATGAAAACACGGCTGGATAGCCACCCCTTGATTTGTGATAACCATTCCTTGACCACCTAGATTAATGTCTGATTTTGCTTGGACGTTAATCGATATTTGAACGCTTAGGATCTGCTACCTATACAACTTGTTTTATAAAGAAAAGGTGTGTGTGTGTGGGAAGGGATAGAAGTGGATTTTCGAAAGATGAGTCTAGACGGGATAGATGGCATTTCAGTGTGATTTGCCGTTTGGTGTGCTCGTGCCGGTGTGGTAGGGAAAGGAAGGGAGATATCCATCTTGTCACCCCTAAGGACCGAGTTGGTGTTACATCTCACCTAACTCCACAATCGTGCAAACCACTCGACCGTTGTATGGGCAACGGCTTAGCATAAATCCCACTAGTTAGTCTGATAGCCATCAGCAGAGCTGAGAGCAACGGGTGACTAAGGAGTAGGGATAAGTCCCGAGTGACTTATGCCCCGGTTAAACCAAGGTGAACGGTCGTTGACCCCTTGGTGCATCTCGTGATGGCTAGTCAGGTCTAGCTAAGGTGGGTAATGGCTTTGCTGGGATCTGCACCGACACTAAGGTGATCCTGTTGTGGTACCCCTCTTGTGGGTAAAGTTGCACACCTCTGCAGAGTTAAAAACCTATTCGAATAGTCCGTGCCCACGGTACTGGGCGAGTTACGGTGTGGTCTCACAACTAGTGTTTACTATGGGATGGGTTGGCGTGACTTGTTTTGGAAAATGTGTTCCGGTAGTTGTGCCGTGTGCTACGGCGGATGAGGAGTCCGGTAGCAACTTAAAACTTGGATCCTATATGGATCAACCCCTCGTGTTACTCGGTACAAGAAAACTGGTTTTGAAAATGCTTTCTTTCAAATGAACCCCTGCATAGAATATTGCTTTTCGCAAAACCCTAGCCTTTTCCTTGAATTACCCTGTGCATTATATTCTGTTATACCCCCTCCGTGGGTGTGGTTGGACTTGCTGAGTACGTTTGTACTCACCCCATTCTTTATTTTTACAGAAGAAGATCCAGACTTTGTACCCGACGACGTTGAGTAGGGGTTCCGTCCTGCACCCAGCCTTGCCTGTGGATTAGGGTCACCCGCAAGAGATACCGCATGGCGCAAGACTCTGATGAATTTCTCTTTGTATTTACTATCGTTGCGTGTGTATGGATTGTAATCCTCGCGATTGTGGCGCTTCTCTGCTCACTACCGCGTAGAGTTGTACGGTAATGAACCATCTGATGTAATAAATGTGTCATCAGCCTCCTGGGGCTGATGTTTGTAACACATTTAAGTCTTCTCTTATGAGGGGACGCTTCACTTTGGCTACTATGAGAGTGATTGGGTATGGGAATGCCATGATATGATAGTCTTGCATGCTTGAGGACCTACTTTGTGAGGAGCCAGAGATAGGGCTTTTAGTGGGGACAAGCTACTAGCCGGGAATGTGTATTGGGCACATTCTGGGGAGCACCTGTGGCGGGTGCGGGAAGAGAAGGAGGGGCGATACCTGTTATGGGTGCCCAAGGAGAGGCGAGACCTGTTATGGGTGCCTTTGGCGGACCACTGCGGAGGACTGCGATGAGTGCTTGCCCCGGCTTCTTATGGACATATGTGGTATCTGTGATTTGTAGGACTTTTCGTGCATGCCACTTACCCACTGTGATGGTGGATCCGGTTCGAGCTAGCTATGCGCGTCACCAGACCTGTCAGGAGTAGGGTAGTGCGGGGGAGGCCCGATGCTGGGGGAGCATGGGCGCTTGGTGGAACTTCGGATGGCAGGCGGAGAGCCACACAACTCCAGGGCACCCCAACCACGAGGGGGTTGCATCCCAACCTGGGGGGACAGGAATGGTGCCGTAGCGGTTAGTCTTGTTTCGGTGCTTCGGAGACAGTTGGAGTAGCTTGCCGGCTAGATTCGGGGCGAGTGGGTACAGGTGTACAATCACTGCAGGGTGAAATCTATACGTATAGCCGTGTACTCGGACATGTATATTTTCCTACACTTCTGTTACTTCATTTAGAGTAGTAAACCCAGCTTTCTACCTCTCTCTAGTCCACTTTCCCCTGTGGAGTTAGATGAGGTGCAGGCAGAGGGAGTTCCTGCACCGACCTGGGATGGGTGAGAGACATGTTTATGGATGTGTGTAGATATATAAATACTTGTGCTTGCATAGGAAACCTCAGCCTATCCTTGGCTACTTTTTATACCTTTGCATCCACTTAAAGCTTGCATACGGATGGTGATGTGAACCTATCCCGTCCTTGGGGATAGTCTGGCAAGATACATGATCCGATCAGGAGTTCGACACCAACAACGACGGATGGTAAGATTGAAGACTTAGAAGCCCGTGCTACGCTCAAGTGCTGCCTGTGGAGTTGAAGTTCGAGATGAAGGATGGCATGAAGACCAGCTACCGCTACCGCTTCCGTTTTCTGTTTGTTCCTTTTAGTCCAATGGGCTTGTAATAAATTCATATTGCAGATCCTACGGATCTTGTAATAATTAAATCCATGTTCGAACCTATTTTAAGTGAGTATGAACTGATTTATTGCCTGAAATGAGTTCTGTATGTGATAGCTACTGATCCAGGGACTATCACGACGATACAGGGATTCGGGTTCTTCTTTCGAAAATCCGGGTCGTTTCAAGGCACTGCTTAGAGGTCATGTACAGTATGGCTAGATGTATCCAATTGAACGGTGGCTTGGCACATTGAAGAATCTTGTAAGGAACAGGGCTAGACCTGAAGGATTGTTGGCACTCCTTAAGTACCCATTTTATCCCTTGTTTATCCTTGATAATGGCATGAATTCAATATCAAAATCACTAACCGTCCTAACCCCGGCCTAATTATTGGTCATTTTCACATATGCACATATATTTTGGAGGAACTTCATTTTTGCAGGTTTTTGGCCTATTTTGGAGCATGAAATGACGAGGCCCGTGATCGAGCGCTAACACGGAGAAAGACGAAGGCCAAAGCCCAAAGAAAGGACCAAAGCCCATGTTGATTCGAAGCACATTCATGCACATCCATCCTCCAAGAGAGCCCAAAGGACCAAGCCCACGAAGATGAGATCAAGATACTTCGGGATTAAGCAAAGCAAATGAAGATTTAAGGAAGGATTCCCTATCCTATCCTTTCCTCGAAGATATCTCCAAGATAACAACGTCCAAAGGGGTGCAATCGTGAAGGACAGAAACTCTAGAAGATGCGAGGAGTCTACACGCCAAAAATGAGACCGAGGCGAGCCCGAAAAGGGGTAGGCCGGCCGGCCTAGGCCCATGGGGCCGGCCGGCCCAGCCCTTTTCTGAGGCAGTTTGCCTTCCCCTTCGACTGGTGTTTTCCTCGGCTTATAAATAGCTCGCACCTTATTCAACTCGAGGCATCCATCCAACCAGAACTCGACGAAAACCTAGGGCCAAGACCGGAGGGAGACGACGGCCGCCGCAAGTCTTCGAAGTTGTCTAGGAGATGGCTTAGGCCATCCCTAGCCGCCATGGCCTCCCTGCGTGGTTGTGTCATGGTGGAGTTCATGAGCTAGTTGGAGTCGTCAATGGTGTATACGCGGTGGTGGCGATCCAAACAAATCTATTATGTGAGTAATGTCTTCATGTCATCCGATCTTTTTAGCGATCATGTCTCTCCTCTTTCGATTTCGTTCTTGCTTTGGGTGCGCTTATTCCTAGATCTATTCTCGAGATAGATTGCATGGGGTGTTCTTGTAGCTATGGTGGCTAGGAGTTCATACCGGATCTACCCAAAAGGGGTTCGACTAGCTTCAGGGTATCCCGTTGAAAAGGGGGGCGTCGTGACAGGCCGTCTCCACAGAGTAGGTTGGGTATCGAGGGATCGGATTGGAGGTTTTGATTTAAAGAGGCTTTGGATGAGATGCATGTTGAGCTTACTCGTTTAGCTAGAACTACAACTAGAATGCGTGTGATAGGTTTATTCATGCCTTCGGTCATGCTTTATCCTTACCAATGTTCATGGATGAGATCAACCTTCGTACATCATTCATATCTATCAAAGGTTCACCTTTTATATGCAATTAATGCTTCATGTTAGGATAGATCCATTAGATTAGATGGAAAACCCTAGTAAGTTCATTGTCGATCCACGGATTGATAAACCTTGGGGGAATACTCTAAGGGAAAAGCTACTACGAACCGTGCGCTTGCGGTATACAAATCGGGGGCGTTAGTGAACGTCAACAAGCTTTTCTGGCGCCGTTGCCGGGGATCAGCAACTCGAACCCTAGGGCGATCTATCTAATTTTTTGGGCTAACCCTAAATTTTATTATTTCATATACCCTTGTTTTCTTGTTCGTGTCCTTGAAAGCAGGTGGAAAAAGCTAGACACCAAACTTGGGCTTCGAGAAGTCCACAACCCGCTCCAACAAACTTCGACAATTGACGACAAGACAATCGAGGAGTTCTTGACATCAACATCGAAAACCCTAGATCCACTTCGACAAGATGTGAATAACATCAAATTTCGCTCTTTAGTGGTAGGTGCTAACTTTTGTTAGTGGCCCAGCATCCGCTATCGAGTCCCCACTCCCAAGAAAAAAAAGTTGATAAACAAGGTATGCTGCCGTGTCAATTAGTTTTAAAGACTAATGTTTTTGGGAAGATTTGTTTGCTCAAGCAATAGGTATGAAGTATGCCCGCGAAGAAAATCGTGCGATTGGATCATCATCATCTCCAAAGTGTTACTGTTGTAGTGAGTTTTTCGTCCAAGATCAGAGAAGTACCATGAGAAAATAATAGATTATTTTGAAGCTCCATCATGTCTACTTTCCAACGCATCAAGAATCATAAATTTTGGAGATCGGTGTGAAGAGTTATGGTAAAATCTTTCAACGCTGCGCGTTCTGAAATGTCTCAGGACAGAGTGTAGTACCGGAGTAAAACGATCATAACTTCTTCATCCGGAGTCCGTTTGGGATCAATGACCACTCGTTGAAAAGGTAATTTCATAAGGATTTCCATGGAGTAGAATTTTGGTACATGTTCTGTGCAGGATGATCAAGGAATTCAACGAAGAAAAGGCAGCAACAAACAATGGAGAAAGTGATGACGATGTCGCAAGATGTTTGGAGAACCTTGTGCACAAAAGTTGATGATTTGAAGTTGACCAATGCTAGAGGCAACAAGATTAGAGGAACCATGATGCCAGCCATCTTCTCCATGGGGTGCTCAAGAAGCTTCTAGTCGAGTGCAATCAAAGAAAGAGACCGCTCTGATCATCGACACAAAGCACGGGAGCCTCCTTCGATCCCGACACCTTAGGCAAAGCAAGAACCATGGAGATAGACCATTGGAGCCATGCTACTCGCTGGTGAATCAATGGTGATGACCTTGAAGCCAAGGACGCACGACAAGACGCTCCAAAGACCACATGATTGAGATCATTGACATCTTCGGATGAATTCACAAGAAGATACTATTCTCATCAATATTCTACTCGACCTCAGAAGAAAATTGCAGTATATTTTTGGATATTCAAAAGATCCACGAAGTTCCGATTCCAACGAATCAAGAATGAAGTCAATCGAAGTTTCCCACAAGAAGTTATGGCCAAAACATCGAAAGTCGTGCACTCTGAAATTTCTGGACAACACGCAGCGCTAAAGTAAAACGGTCATAACTCTCTCGTTTGGACTCCGATTAAAGCGAATGACCACTTGTTGGAAAGGTAATTTCATAAACATGTCAATAGATCTATATTTTGGTATATGTTCTGTTGAGTATACAGGAGATATTTCACGAAGAAGAGGCAGGAGCAACGCGATGAGAACGAGATAGAGAAGATGACGATGACAACAATGAAGGGGAGCTTGGGCAATGTTTTCATCAAGCGTACATGATAAAATTCAGAGGCTTGGAGCAGAGGAAGAACCCCAATGACATTGGAAAATGAAGGCATAAGTGGTCGACCTTCGACAAACAAGGATGTTGCAAACAAACCACGTCGGATTACAAGAGCGCAACATCCAACACATGGAGACGTGAGAAGCAAATCACGACGGACCACGAGGAGTGCATCAAGATGACATCTCGCACAAAGCACCACGACTCCAATGAGTATGAAAAAGCTCTGAGGCTAAGGTATACAGTGAATTCTCAAGCTTCTATTGGTTTTGTTGATAATCGTTAAAAATCTCATGCTCGAACCAATAATCGGAATGAAAGTTTAAATTCTATGCCTTGTTCTTTTCATGATAATAGGCTAGAGTTTCTTGAGAAGGTTGATTTCATGCTTAAAGAACCTATGCCTAATAATGAGCTCTGCGCTATGCAAGAAACACATGCTGCATTTAGTTACACCATGCCTTGTTGATGAAATTTAATTGATGATGTGATTATGTTGCATATGTTTACAAATAATTGCAAATCTCGATCTTGCTTTGCGCTTGGTCAAGCTCATGACCCTAAAAGAGCACATGTCGGGAGAAGCCCCGAATTTCACTAACCATGCAGGACATGAAACTCAAATGATGAGGAGGGAAACTATGCCCAAAATTTTGAACACCACCATCAACATCTTCAAGTTTCAAGAACGGAGGTCGCTAAGCCTCATCAATTTTGTGCACAAGTCCAAGATTTGCAATGCAAGAAAGTTGAATATTCAGGATCTCCATCAAGTCCTCGGTTCAACGCATCCATGATCGATACAATTGAAGACCCACGGGAGGAGCTATGTCTCAAACATCGGAGATGCACGTGCTGAAATCAGCACGAGGCAGATTGCAGTAACGGGGAAAAAGGGGCATAACTCCCTCAATTGGAATGCGTTTTGAGCAAATGAAGACTTGTTGGAAAGAAGATTTCGTGCACCTTGCATTGGATCAATTGGTTGGCGCAACTCCCAATCTGGACAGATAGGAAAATCCGTGAAAAGAAAGGTAGCGACGAAGGACAACAAAGAAGGAGGTGACGATAATGTGAGAGACGATTGGGCAAGTTTTCCATTAAGCGTAATTGATCATGTCCAACATGGGAAGTGGAATAAGAGCTGCATGGAACACCTTCACCTCTTGCATGAAGGACTATGGCTTCACATTAATTTGAAGGTAAGAAAGTCGAGCTCTATGACTCTAAATGAAGCGTTTTGCGGGAGGCAACCCGATCTTTTATTTTATATATATTAATATGACCGTCTACATTGTACTCTTTAATCGGAATATCAAGTAACATTGTACCATTGCTCTAATAAAAACCACAACTTCATGTTGTTCTTTCTAAATGTTATTGAAGGAGCACTTTGTTATTTGATCTTGGGAAACTTGTAGACCTTTTTGTGTGCCTATTAGTGTTTAGAGTCTTTTTCTTTGTGTCCCTTTTAGAGAGATTTATGAAGCATTGTACCACCCTTTGATTCTAAACTTGTGGCTAGTTAACTTAGGCTAACTTTTTGTTTTGTTTTAGACCACCTCATCATGTCATATCATTTTGTTCACCCACCCCGTGTTGCATTGCATACCATGTTGTTCGTCTCACCCTTGCATTGCATTGCATGTTGCATTTAAAAAAACCTTTTCTAAAAACATTGACTAGCCTCGCTTTTGAGATCCTAAAACCCTTAGAAAAACCACTCATAGAGCAATCCTAAAACCATAGGTTATGTTTTTCATTCAAAAAAAATCTAACTTTTGTTTCTCTCTAGTTTTTTTTGAAACCACCTTAGATAGAATTTCTATACCCAACACTCTCTCTCTTCAAAATTTTTGTTTTAAGCCAAAAATATAGGAAACCCATAAACCCACTTCTAAAACCTTGTTAGCTCGGTTGCTTGATCCTTTTTCGATAAATAACCTTTTCATTGACAAAAGCCTCACTTCTTATGAAGTGTCGCGAAAGCTTTTTGTCACTCTTAGCAATTGTTTTTGAATAAGCTAGTTGTGGAACAACATCAAAAGGTCCTTTCAACCGTGCTAACACTTGTTTTTGCTAACTTTGCATTTGCACTTTGCATCCATTCCATTGTTCATGCACTCATTTTGCTAGCTTGGTCTCAACTTTATTGATGAAAGCTTTCATATCCATGTTAATGCTTCACGTGAGCATTTTCCTTTGTGCAATCTTGTGTAAACATGGTGTTTATACATGACTGAAGACCATCATCATTTAGTTACCAAGCTATGCGGTTGCATTTGGTTGGTTTATAAGCTTTGCAATGCGCTTTATTTTTTCTTGTGCTATGAAGGCCTATTGATCTTGGGATAGACATGGTGTTTTGACCTTGGTTAAATAAGTCCTTTTGGCTATGGAGAAGTTCGGCAACCTAGTTGTAAATATGGTATTTAGAACTAGGTGTAAATATTGTCTTTGTTTATATACCTTCCTCTCATTTGCATTTACACTAGCACACACGTACACTCACTAGTTTCGCTAAGCTAGTTATGCCACAATTTGAGATCTTAGGAATGGTAGGTTTGTTGGCAATTGTCTCTACTCCCGACTGTCACCTTGGGGGTAGATTGTGCACTTGAATTGTTTTGCAGGCATGACAAAGTGTTCCCGTGAATTCATGATCAAAGAAGAAATCAAATTCGTCAACATCTCCAAAGTTCGAGAGCAAGCCCCGCTGTTTTCATCAAATTTTGCACATGTTCAGAGCTGTACAAAAAAGCAAAAAGTTGATATTCAGAAGCTCCATCAAATTCTCATTCCAACGCATTCAAGATCAATGAATTTGAAGACCCGTACAAGGAGATATGACAAGAACATTGGACGTTGCGCATTCTGAAATTCGTCGGGACAGATTGCAGTGCTGGGATAAAATGAACATAACTCTCTTGTTCGGAATCAATTTTGGGCGAATAAGGACTCGTTGGAAAGGAAAATTCGTGCACTTCGCAATGGAGTAATGTTTCAGTATAGGTTCTGTTCTGGAAATTGAAAGAAAAAATTCGTGAAGATGAGGCAGCAATGGGACAACGAGGAATTGAAGGAGGCGACGACGACATGAAGCAATGATTGGGACCATGACTTAGTACAAGAAGAAGTTGAAGGAAATTGAGGCAACAAAGGTGAAGATACATTAAAGATGATATTCATACACATGAGGGAAGGACTTCAAGAATTTCAAGATGGTCCATCTTCTCCTTCCACGCCTAACATCATGCTAAGCATGGGGGAGGATTTCGTGGACAAAGAAGAAAGATCTCATGGAGTAAGATAATCACGGTTGCCACAAGATGCTCATGATTCTTCTTCCATGCTTAGGACAATGCTTAAGTATGGGGGAGGCCGCGCTACACTTCATTACGAGCATCGAGAAGGACGGTAATTCTTCCTCAACTCTCTCTTTTTCTAAATGCTTGTACATATATGCCTTCAACCATAGATGCAACCTTTGTATATATCTCTCAACCTATCACATGGCTTCTAGGAGGACAACCTAGTTTTGTTTTTGTTTTCAATAAGTGTAGGATCACCGTCACTTTGTGCTCACCACATTGATATATTTTGGCAATGCCTTATGCTTATGGAAAAATGATGGAAGTTGCCGCTTTGTTTTACCTACGCTATGTTGTATATGACTTGACCATTTGCTCTCAATTAAATGGAATTAAAATGATTAAATACCGGCTCTTTTATTTGTGGAGGTTAAATGACTAAATTCTAAACCCACATATTATATGTTGCTCTTTGATTTAAGTCTACCGATGACCTTAAACCTTGTGTTGTTTAATTTGAAAACTTAATTCCTATGCTATCTACATTTGTGAATCTCTTGCAAAGTTCTACCTACCAAAGCCTATAGAAGCATATTCTTTCATGATGAAACCTTTAGATTGCAAACTTATATTTTGATGAGTTGGATTAAGATTGATTTCTTTGGTACGAGACTAAGAAGCTGGTCATTCCATTTTTTTTTTTGTGTAACCTTCTTTTTGCTAGCCTATTTATCCATGCATTGTGAGTTTCTACTTCGGAAATTTTACAAACCTCGCTGGATATCCACCCTAAACCAAAAATATCTTTTTGTGATTACCTCCTTGACCACAACCCACTTTGAGTATGGATTATCATTTCGACGGAATCAAAAGAATCAAGGGCATCATATAAAGAAAAGTTTTGGGAGACAAGGCTCCCCGAGATTCAAGTGGTTCTACGAAGAAGAAGGTGAATTTGAGATACTTACCCTAGCTAGTTTGTTCTCCCACTATTCATACTCGAGGACGAGCATTCGTTCAAGCATGGGGGGATGGCTGGGTAAGTATTCTATGTTATCAAAAGTTCTAAGGAGCAAAAAGAAAGAAAAAAATGAAAAATGAAAAAAAGGGGAGAAAAGAAAAGAAAAAAAAGAGAAGAATAAAATGCTCCTTAGTTCTTTTTGGTTTCATTAATTTTCCAAGTTACTTTCAAGAATTATTCCATACTCAAATCTTCCAACCATGTGCAATCCGATAACGAGAACTTCATTTGTGTCTCGGGATCATCCATTTTCTACTTGCACATGTCCACCTATCTAAATGTGTGTATTTCATCTTTCCCCCTCTCCAACATTATTTTCCAATGGCCTTTTTGACTAGTCTCAGTAAATCCAATAGATCTCTCTCTTAGTTTGACAATATTTTAGATATAATGTTTTGCTAGGATTGTTTTTACCTACCAAGCTCCACATAAGCCTTCCACTTTTACATATGAGTAGAATAGGTTGAAGACAATCTAATGTAGTTTTGAGCGACTTGATGAGATGAATATTTCCATGATCTTTTGCAAGAGAACCTCACTTATGTTTGATATGCATTCTTTTGAAAACTTTTCACGATGAAACAAGGTAAAGGTTTGAAGTTCGCTTAAGTTTGAGAGCATTGCATTTATTTATTATTGTGGCTTGTTCTTTAATTGCTAGTCTATCTTCCATAATGAAAAAGTAGCCGGTCACAACATGAACTTAAATGCTAAATACTTGAGAGAGCAATATGTCTTGTTATGTATGACTAAGTGCAGAGAGGACATTGAGGGGCAACGCTGATTTCTTTATAAGCAAAGCTCCTGGACTTACTCGAGGACGAGCAAGGTTTAAGCATGGGGGGAATGTTGGCGCTCCTTAAGTACCCATTTTATCCCTTGTTTATCCTTGATAATGGCATGAATTCAATATCAAAATCACTAACCGTCCTAACCCCGGCCTAATTATTGGTCATTTTCACATATGCACATATATTTTGGAGGAACTTCATTTTTGCAGGTTTTTGGCCTATTTTGGAGCATGAAATGACGAGGCCCGTGATCGAGCGCTAACACGGAGAAAGACGAAGGCCAAAGCCCAAAGAAAGGACCAAAGCCCATGTTGATTCGAAGCACATTCATGCACATCCATCCTCCAAGAGAGCCCAAAGGACCGAGCCCACGAAGATGAGATCAAGATACTTCGGGATTAAGCAAAGCAAATGAAGATTTAAGGAAGGATTCCCTATCCTATCCTTTCCTCGAAGATATCTCCAAGATAATAACGTCCAAAGGGGTGCAATCGTGAAGGACAGAAACTCTAGAAGATGCGAGGAGTCTACACGCCAAAAATGAGACCGAGGCGAGCCCGAAAAGGGGTAGGCCGGCCGGCCTAGGCCCATGGGGCCGGCCGGCCCAGCCCTTTTCTGAGGCGGTTTGCCTTCCCCTTCGACCGGTGTTTTCCTCGGCTTATAAATAGCTCGCACCTTATTCAACTCGAGGCATCCATCCAACCAGAACTCGACGAAAACCTAGGGCCAAGACCGGAGGGAGACGACGGCCGCCGCAAGTCTTCGAAGTTGTCTAGGAGATGGCTTAGGCCATCCCTATCCGCCATGGCCTCCCTGCGTGGTTGTGTCATGGTGGAGTTCATGAGCTAGTTGGAGTCGTCAATGGTGTATACGCGGTGGTGGCGATCCAAACAAATCTATTATGTGAGTAATGTCTTCATGTCATCCGATCTATTTAGCGATCATGTCTCTCCTCTTTCGATTTCGTTCTTGCTTTGGGTGCGCTTATTCCTAGATCTATTCTCGAGATAGATTGCATGGGGTGTTCTTGTAGCTATGGTGGCTAGGAGTTCATACCGGATCTACCCAAAGGGGGTTCGACTTGCTTCAGGGTATCCCATTGAAAAGGGGGGGCGTCGTGACAGACCGTCTCCACAGAGTAGGTTGGGTATCGAGGGATCGGATTGGAGGTTTTGATTTAAAGAGGCTTTGGATGAGATGCATGTTGAGCTTACTCGTTTAGCTAGAACTACAACTAGAATGCGTGTGATAGGTTTAGTCATGCCTTCGGTCATGCTTTATCCTTACCAATGTTCATGGATGAGATCAACCTTCGTACATCACTCATATCTATCAAAGGTTCACCTTTTATATGCAATTAATGCTTCATGTTAGGATAGATCCGTTAGATTAGATGGAAAACCCTAGTAAGTTCATTGTCGATCCACGGATTGATAAACCTTGGGGGAATACTCTAAGGGAAAAGCTACCACGAACCGTGCGCTTGCGGTATACAAATCGGGGGCGTTAGTGAACATCAACAAGGATCAATTGCTAAAGCCTACATAGAAAGTGAAGTCTTGCCATTTTGTTCTATGTGCACGGAAGATGATGGTGACAAAAGTCCTGATTTTTAAGGGCCGTTAGATGGTGATACCTCTATTTTCATGCATAGTGTTCAACTTGGCAAGGATTGAGTACAATACATCGATAAGAAAACCTTTAACAAGCTAGTTTGGTATGTACTAAGTAACTGCGAAGATGTTGAGCCGTATTTGGAGTAAGTATTGTTTACTTTGTCCCTATTTATTATATCGACACACATATGTTGGCCACTGCTAATATATTGCTATTGCTTAAACATTGTCATGACTGAAGCACAAGGAATTGTTGGCGCAAGCAGGGGTACGTGATTTTGAGAGAAGGGACAAGACAAAGTTTGCCAAGTGGTTTAAGCAAAATGTATGTTAATGGCATCCTATCATTTATGCAAGTCACTGACATTATCTTACACTAGGCTCAACTACTGTAGATCGAGCAGCGACGCAAAGAGGAACCTAATGCGGTCAGCGATGGATTGTACACACTCTCTTGTGGTCCTGATCTCCTAGTGAAGACCTGTGCAGCTTGCAGTGTCAATGGAATCCGATATAGCACACTTGACCGTGAGAAAAACCTAAAGACATAGAATAGTGGTGTCATGGACGAGGGGACACATAGAGGCCACCAAATTGAATTTTATGGTGTCCTCAAAAAGCTAATTGAGTTGCAATATAACTCTACATTGGAATTCCATCGGTCAGTGGTCCTATTTTGATGCGATTGGTACAATCAAGAAGGAAAGGCTGTAGGCATTAGAGATGATAAATATTTCAAGTCCATCAACATCCAGTCAATGCGGTACAAGTTTGACCCCTTTATCTACAAGTCTGACCCCTTTATCCTAGCAACACAATCCACAAAGATATTTTCCTGGCGGTATAATGCTTTAGGCAAAAATTTGAATATAGGGGCATGTACAATGTGCCTGAAATGGATGATGACGTCATACACCAACACGATTACTGTTTGGATACTACATTCCATGAGGGTGATGAACATGCTGCTGATGTGCACCATGTAGTCAATGGAGAAGATACCATCATCATTGAAGGTAATTTAGAAGACCTTTTATGAAACAAAGAAGGTAGTCCATGAAAATGATTTTGAGGAAGATGAAGAAGATGACACTGTCTTTCAATATTATAGTGATGCCAGTGACACCAATAGGAATGGTGTAGATGATGATGGTGATGTAGCTGTAGACGACGATGATGATCTATAGTAGTGGGCATCGATTTTGGCTGTGTGTGTCGTTGTTGCCTTTTTTCAGACATGCAAATACAAGTAGGTGTTATTTATTGTTATGTTGTTGTATTGTAATAATATTTATAATGTTGATTGCACTGTGATGATGCTGTCCTGGAAGAATAACACATTTACATAAGCAAAAGATTAGATTATTCATTCATAATCTTCCAAATACAATCTAATCTTCACTGAGGAAGACCTTTTTTTTACAACACTATCGGTGCAAACAAGGAAGACAGGCAACATGAAACTATATAACGATATCATTGAAGCCTGCTCGGTCTTCTCCTTCAAGGAACACAGGCTCCAAAAGGTGAAGCTTGTGCCTGGTACAAGTTTGCGCCACAGCCAGAGCAGCTGCAGCCCCCTGGCGGACCCTATGGGTGGCGATGTCCCTCGCGTGGTTGGGGATATCCTGCAGTCGGTCCACGAGCAGGTTGCCTCTGGCATTCACTATGGTGGCGGCGACGTTCACCGCTTGGTGGAGGACCTGAATTTGTGCCTCCAGGGCTTTCCATGCAGAAAAAAGAGAGACAGTTATTATGGAATCTTTGTTGGTTGAGAACAAATTATGCTTAAAGAGAAGAACCGTACTTGCAACTATGCCATCTGCATCGGACAACATATCCTGAGCGGCAGATATCTCATCCTCGGCGGCTGCTAGGGTGGCCTCCAAGCGGAGGCGGAGATGCCCAACCTCACGAATTGCCTCGGAGTAGTGGTCGCGGGTCCCCTTCCACCAACGGAGGTAGCGCCGAGCGTCGTCTCTATTGTAGGAGCTTGATACAGCTGTAGATTCGGCGCCACGAGCACCACTGCATGCCAAGCCGCCATTGAGGTGGCCCTATATGATCAGAAGAGAGTTAGTTGTACGAACATGCATCAGGCCATGCACGATAAAGATCTTCTTACCCTTGGCGGTGAAGGTTGGCACAGAGCGACAGATTGCCTTCCGGAGCTCCTTCTGCTGGGCGCTTGTTGTTACCCATGCTCCTAATCAGAGAGACTAGAGAAGATGAGAAGATAGAGATCGATTTTCTTTGCTCTACTTGGGATCTGTATTTATAGCCACAAAGGAATTGATGGAGAAGAGGAAGGGGCGCCATTCAAATTCGTTGCCGGGAAGTTCAGGAGGCGCACGTAGGTGCACGGGAAAAGGAACCGTCACGCAGGAACTGGCGAAATATCGTCAACCAAAGATATGTCGTATGCTGTTATAAAAAAATACAAGTGCGAAAACAATTAACTAGCACAGTGGTTTATAGATACTGCCGAACTACCCTGTCCCGTGTTCGAACCCGTGTGGCAGAAGAATTGTTTCTATCTTTTAGGGCTCGTTCGGCACAAACCGTGCACGTGTTTGTCTTCCTGGGCCGGATCAAGTTGGATCCTAAAACATCAATTTCATTTTGGGCCTAACATTGAAATAGGCTGAGGCCTCCACCACGATCCACTAGACCCCACTGCATGTACACGTGGACCTCTGGGACCCACCCAACGGGGACTACAGTTACGTGTGTTAGCCACGGCGGCCTAATGGGCCCGTAGTGGTACACGTTGACGGCCAGGGTCCACCTATCCAGTGCAACCCTCATTGACATATTTGACCCACAACCCTGACACATCAACCTTGGGGTCTAGTCAACACATGTTGCTGCTACTGGACCAGTCAAACAGGACCTACACTTGCACGTGTGAGCCACGTTAGCCTGCTGGGCCTGCACTCGTATACGTGGATGCCCGGGCCACACCTCTCCAGTGAACCCGCATTGACATAGTTGACCAACAAGCGTGGCACGAGGACCGGCGGGTCCACGTCGCTACATGTGGTAGCCATTTTGTGATGCTATTAGATGATGTTTTGCGACACGCGTCTTACTTTCGGCACAGTTCTGCATCGGATGAGGGATGCGATGATGCCCTATAATGAGATAGATGTTGTTCTGTGATGTTGGTTTTATTTTCATCATAGTTGAACAGGGGTTGTGGACCGTCACCGAAGAGCTATGACAAACCCTGTTTTTTCTTATAGATAGGGTCTATTCAATGATGAATTTTTGAAACGTCAAGAGCAAAACATCATTGGAGCTACTATTTCTACTAGTGTTTCTAGTTGATGACCTTAATGTCCTTCTCCACCTCCCAATCTCTTCAGATGCTTATGCCCAACTGGAAGTTCTTCTGGATGATATGGATAATTGTCATCTACAGCAAACACACGATAGCTGGACATATATCTGGGGATCAGCTAACTATACATCTTAAAAGGCTTACTAGTTCATGAAAGGTCACAGAGAAATTCATCCCTCTTTTAAATGCTTCAGAAGACCTGTTGTCAGTTTAAACATAAGGCCTTTTTTTGGTTGCTTCTAATAGACAGATTGAATGTCCGAGGAATGCTAAGAAGATGAATAATGCATCTTGATGATTATAGCTGTGCCTTGTGCTCTTATCAAGGTGATGAGACTATTGAGCACCTTTTCCTCACTTGTCTCTTTGTTCAAGCTTGCTGGAATTCAATTGGCTTACAAGCAAATCCCGACTCAGCTATATTCTTCATGGGAATTCTGATCATAATGTCTTGGACTATCTGGAATTCAAAGAATAATCTTATATTCAAGAATAAAAGTTTATCAATCCAAGGGGCAAAAAGTTTCTTCAAAAAAGGGTTCGCCATGGTTATCCATAGGGAGAAACCGAGATATCTTCTTGCAATTATACACTGCTGGCTAGATGCTTTGTTATAATTGTCTTTTTAGTTTTTTGTTCAGACACTTGTAAACCTTTTTTCTCTTTACGTGCCATTTAATGTTCCTTCCATCAATCAACGATATTATTTATTTTCCTTTCAACAATAATACACGACTTTTTTTCCTTCCATAAAATAATGATTCAATTAATATTCTTCCAAAACAAATAATGACACGAATTATGAGTGAATACATGTGCGAAGAAAAGTAAAATATGTGCTAAAGAAAAGTAATACGCGGGATGGGTATGTAGAAGGATTTGGTAAAAAAAGGTTTTAGCTTTTGGTGATTTAAAACCAATCTCCCCCTTCCTTTTGTTGGCCTGATAAGTGGCACCTCCGTGAGGAATACGGTGGACCTAATTTTAATGAGAAAATATTTCAATTGTTTCAACTTTTTATGGATAGATAGATAGATAAATGAAAAAATTCTTTTACACCAATGCCTCGTTATCTTGGTTCCTTCCGTGATATATAATTAATTTGATGTACCGAAGGGTATTATAGTAATTTCGCCCTTCCCCATCAGCCCGACTTGTGAAAGCCTCCTGACTTGTGAAAGCGACTTGGCTGTTGTCCGTTTGTCATTACAGGAACAGATGAAATGGAAGGTGAGAGAAGAGGTCGCGCGATCCCTTTAACCCGCAACATCGGTCCATCCAAAATCCCTATTTCACATTAGAATTGAGTTTCAACGTTGAATCGGACTCGAACTCGTCTTCGACTCGGCGTCGATCGATCCCAGTTCCCGCGTGTCCGTGGGGCCTATATAACTAATGGAACGCAGAGGATGTCTTGTCTGCCGCCGCGGTATCGTCAATCACAGATCTTATTCACAGTTAGTAGTTCCCATCAAGCTATCGATCGATCTGCTAGGTATTTGGATCCGAGCAGCAGTAGCAATGGCGGCGGCAGGCGGAGGACCGGGAGGCCACGGGGAGGAACCGGCACCGCCGCCGGTGCAGTACCACATGTCGGACGACGAGGAGGACAAGGCCTTGTACGCAGCAGCTGACGGGCCACAAGTTCCGACCTCGCCGGTATACAGTCGCAGTCCCGCTCCCATCTGGGACGACAGCGACGACGACATGGTGGACGCCGCAGCAGGCGGGTATTCCTCGTCGGACGACGACGAGGCGGGGCCGGACGGCTTGTACGAGTACGAGGAGCTCCCCTCGGACCCCGCCGCGGCGCAGCGCCAGGCGGAGAAGCTGGCCGGATACGCTCTGCACCACTACAACGCGGACCCGAGCAACGCGATCAAGTACGAGCTCGTCGAGGCCACCGAAAGCAACTACATCCTGGCCGAGCAGTGGTACGGCCACGTCAACTTCGTCGCCCGGCCATGCGGCGGCGCCGGCAAGGAGCGCCTCTTCTTCGCCGAGGTGCACGGGCAGCTGCACAGGGACACCATGGTCCCGACCTGCCTCCGCTCCCTCGACTCGGAGGACGACCGGGTCGGTGGGATCGACGACGAGCCGTGGGAAGTTCGCATCCGTGCTGATGGGGCCCGCTACTGCTTCGCGTGCCACGGCGCCATCAAGCACCCCAAGGACGGGACTTGCTACAAAGCCAGGCATAGGATGGATCAACTGCCCTTGGACTAGAGATCTTTCAGTTTCAATTCATCAACATGGGAAAGATCAAGCTAGGCAAGGAGGGAGAGAGAGAGAGACCTGAGAATCTTGGCTCCACGGCGCCTTGTTGCTCCGCTCCCTCTAGCTCGTTCTCTCTCCTCGGTACACTACTCATGTGCGAACGAGGCTCTGTGGTAGCACGCTCGGGTCGCACCGGTGCCGGGCTGTGTTGTTGTGCGTGGGTGTACGCAGGTGAGTGTGTGCGTGCGTGAGTCCGATGGTACTGTTTCATCTGCGGCCCTTAGTATTAGGTTCAGTTTTAGCTGGTACTAACACTCACATTTAATACCATGTCTAAGCAACCGTGTCTTTGGGAGCTGTCTAGTAGCGGCTGGAGCCACTAGCCAGCACTAAAGTGCGCAACGACTAGGCTGACCACAATATGCTCCAAAAACAGTTCATATAAGGATTAAATTATTTCATTCAACCTACCTCAACCATTGTGGAGGTGATACTTAGAGCAGTTCATAGCTAAAGGTACCCATATACATATGGGCTACCCATAAAAAAATATAATATCAATTTATCTCACTCCCACCTCCTTTCTCTCTCTCCTTCCTTCTCTTTCTCCATGTCAGCTCACTACTACCTACTTTTACCAAGAAAATTGTGGACTTTGCAATAGCTATTGGCTACTATGAAAAGGGTCCACCACTATGGAGTACATGATCTAGGGTTGGCAACGGGCACAAACCCGTCGGGGTTTGCCCACCCAGATCCATGCCCGCGACGTTGGAATTAGACCCGCTAAAAAACCCATGCCCGTCACGAGTTCATTTTGATGCCCAGACTCGTGCCCATTCGGGTCTCGGGTCGCCCACGGGTCGCCCGTGCCCATTAACCGAACAGGATACTACAGTCATCGAACAAACCAAAAATCAACGCAGCAGAGGGAGGGTGGCCAGCGAGCGGGCAGCGCACGGCGAGATGCGAGCCCTGCTAGCGAGGCGAGAGAGGGGGGCCGCCGGCACGTCGCAAGAGCTGCAGCCTGCTGCCTGCAGCAGCAGCGTGCAGACGCACGCGAGCGAGGGAGGTCGGGAGGGGCAGGTGGCTGGCCCCTGGCCGCCAGGGGGGCGCCGCCACCGCTGCACGCAAGGGAGGGAGGCCGGGATGGGATCAAGGGGCCAGGCCGCCAGGGGGGGCCGCGCAGCCGCAAGGGCCTGGTCGGCAAGCGGCTGTTGGGGTTGGGGAGGAAATTTATTAGGTTTAGGGTTTGGGATGGCTTGGTGTCTCTTATATACTCTCTATATTGGACTAGGTTGAAATGGGCTGGGAATTGGGCTGAGAAATGGGCTGGTATACAGACTAATATGACTATTGGCTCGGGTAAAAAAACCCATGAGTTCACGGGTTCGGGTTCTACGATTCCAAACCCGTGCCCGCAAACCCGATGGGTCTGAATTTTTGCCCATTAGCAGACCCACGGGTCGAAAAAGTGGCCCAGACCCGTGCCCTAATAGAGTAAAAATCCATCGGGTTTCGGGTTTCGGGTACCCGTTGCCATCCCTAACTTGATCCATATACATTGGTATTGCCCTTTTAGTACTGGCTAGAGCCACCAGCCGGTACTAAATGGCGTCAAGTTCATTTAGTATCAGCTGGAGGCTCCAGCCGGTACTAAGTGGAGAGGGGTAATACCGGCTGGTGGCTCCAATCGGAACTAATACGACTACTATAAATCAGCTCGCTTTCTTACTCCCTGAGTTCGAGCCAAATATTTGATCGAGCTCGGGCTTCATCTTCTCCATGGCGTTTTAGAGAGGAGTTGCTACCCTTTTTTTTCAAGATTTGTGGGGATTTTACTCATCCAAGTGTGGTAAAGGTTTGCAACTTCAACCTCTCTACTTTGATGGTCTTTATGCTTGGTTTAATGCTCCATAGTTCGAGAAATTTGTGACTTTTAGAAATGGTGAGAAAGAGCTCGATTTTTTTATTTATACATTGATTTGAGATGTATAGAACCGAGGACTTGAATTTGAGAGAAGATTTATTGGATAGTTTGAATGTGGCTAATTTCTAGTGATTTGTTTCAATTATTTTCATGTGACACGGTTAATTTGGTAGTTGGTATGCTTTGTAGGTAGAGAAATTTACGATTTTTGGAATGAGAAATTATGTTATTATTTTGGTTCATAAGTGTATATTATAGATAAATTTCAATTGAAATGTTTATGTGAATGTATTTATTCAGATTATTGAAACCATCGATAAGTTAAAAATGAAATAAAATTGTTTCACCGCATTTATTAAAATAAAGGTGTTTTCCGGTAAATATGGCTTCTACAACTGGAGAGAGTGGCGCCGGTGGGCCGGGGGTGATCATTGTCCTTCGAAGGGGAGAGAAAAATTCCAATAGGCCCTCACGTAAGCTCGAAGAAATCTAGCGCATTTGAGAGAGGTAGCACTCCGTTATTTGGAAAAGGAATATAAAGAATGTGTGGCATGGGGCGAGGAACCTCCTAGTTGAGGACCTATGTGTTGAGTGCATTTTTAAGTTGCATGTTGGTTGTTGGGATATTCGTGTTCGTTTTCGAATGGAGTCTATATATGTGGTGTTGGCTAAATTGTGCTAGATGGTTGAAGACTTATTTGTTGTTGACTAAATTATGCTGGATGTAATAATATTATGGTTTTGTCATATTAAGGAAGATGTGCATCTTTCATTGTAGTTCTACTGAAATAAATTGCTCATCCAATGAAATTTTTTTGTTATAGATGGACCGACAATGGATGTACAGCGACAGGTGTACCATGGCGTGGATTAATGGTGATGTTGATGCCCACAAGTCATCAAAATGTTTCATGTACTGTTCACACCGCATTTGTGGAAATAAAAAGGAATTCTTAAAAAGAAACACTCTACACATCCATCTTTATGAAAAGAGTTTCATGGATAACTATACTCTTTGGACCAAGCAAGATGAACCTGGAGTTGTGATGGAAGATGATGAAGGAGATAATACTGATGATAACAACATCGCATACTGGGCTCACTTGTATGAAGCGGGTGCCTAGTGCCTTGGAAGGTGAACCAATGGATGAGGCTGGGGAAAACGCAGCAGAAGATCAACCTCCTGTCGAACTAGGTCAGTTTTTAGTCGATGCACACAGAGACAGTGAAACTGCCAAGGAGTCAAAGAAGCTTGAGAAGATGTTGGAGGATCGAAGAAAAATGTAGTATCCAGATTGCAAGTAGGAGCTTAAAAAGTTGGGTACCCCACTAGAAATGCTGTAGTGGAAGGCAACTAATGGTGTTACCGATAAGGGATTTGAGGAGCTACTAGGAATTGTAAAGAACATGCCTCCAGAGGGGAACAAACTGCCCCCTACACGATCTTGATTTCAAACTTGACAAGCCGGTATGAATCCATATCGCACATTTACTGTCATTTCTTTAAACACCATGAATATGCCATAACCCATCTATATATAGTGTTTGAGACAGAAGCAAAGAAACAATCTGTGTGGCTACTATGTATGTGAGCACATGCATTTTTTTTAAGTGCTACAAAGAGGATGGCACAACAAGCATTTGATGTACCTATAACATAAATAACAATTTCTTGCATTTAATTCTATGCATGTATTAATTAAAAATATTGGTGTTTGCACTTGATAGATTTGGACAATGAGGGAGGATCTCATCGAACAAGAAAGAATCAGGGTAATTCAAGAATCAATCTGTGGATTCCTACTGGATGAGATCATAAATCCAAATGGAGAATTTTATACGAATTCTAGGATAAGTGTGGGTCGAGTTGATCCAACCAGGAGCGATGAAAACGACAACTAGTATTGTATACAAATTTGTCGGAAAAAAAACTTATGTGCTTGGCAACTTGTAAATATTTTTTGAACTCCAAGTGCGTTATTATATATTAGAAATAATTATAATATTTCAAGTGTATACAAATATAATATATCTAGTCTTTGCTATGCTAGATACAAATACAGATGCCAAATATGAATACGAAGCCCCGAATACGAATACGAATTAATTGAAACTAAAAAAAGGAAAAGAATAGAAACCTAATCAAACAAAAAAAAACTTAGTACCGGTTGGTGTTACCAATAGGTACTAAACCGCCGCACCAGACGTTGCTGCGTGACAGGAAGTTTAGTACAAGTTGGTGTTACCGACCGGTACTAAGTGCCGGCACACTTAGTACCGATCGGACGGTACCGGACGTAGAACCGGTACTAACCGGGGGTTCTTGCCCGGTACAAATGCTAGTTTTTCTAGCAATGTAGGCGCATCTCCAGACTTCTCGGTAGGCGTTTGAGCTTGCAGTCGGCATGGGTGGGCGGGTATGGTACCGGCTCCTAGTTTTCACAGTTAAAAATACTATTTTAGGAGCAGGTAACACATCCACCTCTAAAAATTATTTTTAGGAACGGGTAATAAAGCCAGACCGAAGGACCTCTAAGATGACGCTCCAAGATGAAAAACAACATCAAAGACGTGTCGTCACCTCCTCTGGCAAGCCAAAATTAGGTTTTCACCTGGAGATCCATCAAAAGCTGCAGGAGATACAACAACAATGCCTCAAAGGGAAAACGACGCAAAAAATTCCACCGTTGTTGACACTGACATAAGATCGGGAAAGACTTTCGCTCAGAGTTCCTGGCTGAAAGCACCAAGCGGCATTGAGCGATGGTGATGCCACTGTCGAGTTCAGCCTGACCGATGGGGCCGTAAACCACTAGCCACGGCTTGCACATCAACGCAGCCCTACGAGCCGATGTGACACTGCGTGGCGGCGCTTGGGGAGGAGGGGGCTCACCGTGGGCCGTGGCGGCGAGCGACGCGGGGCTGCGTGGTGCAGCCGCCAGGCCAAAGCGGCCGCCTGACAAGTCCTTCCGTGTGCCGCCACCAGCCACCCACGCCTTTTTTATTTTTATATTTTGAAAAATGTTTTTTACATAAATAAATTTTTGGTTTCACAATTTACAATTTTATACCTCTACCCCACTGCCGGGCGGTAAGGACCTATATGTAATTAAAATTTGAGTGATATCGCATGGAGGCTCCTACCGCCCGGCAGGGGGGCGGCAGGCAGTCCGACCGCCCGGCAGGGGGCGGCAGCTCCCCCCCAATATAAAAAGCAGAGGTCCCCCCACACCTGCATTTGCAGCAAACAACATCTATAGAGTGAAAAAGGAGAGACGTGGGGTGAGAGAGGGAGTTGCAACAGCGAAGCCCTGCCGGATTCCGCACTTATGATCTGCAGGTAAGTTACGTATGAATCCATTAATATTGTAAAGCAATTTAATTTAATTAATGCTATAGTATTAAAATTTTAGTTTATTACAGACTTGTTTCTAAATTAATTATAAATTAAAATAGAATTAAGTTTTGGATAGTGAAATATAGTATTAAACTTGTTTCTAAATATTGCAGCATAAGGCAATGGCTGCCTCCAATTTTGAAGGATTTTCATGGACCGAAGAAAAATCTAGTATAATACTTGATATCAAGACACATCTTGTAATCAGTAAGAAATTGGATCTATTAGCGGATGATACGATAGAGATGGTGTTGTCAAAATTAGTTGAGTTTAAAGATTTCACATTGTTTCGAGGTATTACAACGCAAGATGTAAAGGAACACATGCTAGAACGTCGGAAAATATATATGAGGGTATGTCAACTAGCGAATCATCCTAATGTTATTGGATTCTTACAAAGTACTTGTAAGATATGGATGCGGTCAGAGGTGTATGAGATGCACATTAAGGTAAGTCTTATTCAGTTCTAATCTCGTCCGTCATTTGTAATCCATATTTATGAAATAGTAAAATTATTGTGTAATTATATGCTAGGATTACCCCGAGGACACGGAGTTGATTAACAAATCGATACAAAATTTTTATAAATTGGTATGTATCTTCGGTGGACTTATGCCGCAAACTAGACGAAGGAGGTGGAGAAGATCTTCGGGTGATAGTTCTTGGCCTCCGCAAGAACAGATGACCGGAGGTTCGTTAAGTCATGCTGCACCACCTCAAGCACCAACTTATATTAACTGGGATGACGATATGGATGACTTCATGCCCCCCAAACCATGGCCTCCAACACATGATGTTCCTCCCCCTGTACACGAACCTAGAACCAGAAAAGAGAGAAAGAGAAAGGTAAGAGGTTCGTCAAGTAATGTTGCACCCCCTCAAGCACCAACTTATGTTAACTGGGATGACGATATGAATGACTTCATACCCCCAAAACCATGGCCTCCAACACATGATGTTTGTCCCCCTGTACATGAATCTAGAACCAGAAAAGAGATAAAGGGAAAGTCGAGAGGTTCGTCAAGTAATGCTACACCACCTGTACCACCACCATCTGTCAACTGGGATGACGACCTAGATGATTTCATAACATGATCTATAACATATGATGTTCATCGGTTTTAGATTGTGGTGTAAATTGTGACGGGACGGCAGACCTCCTGTACCTTTAATTGCAATACTTATATGTTTGCTATGTTTAATTGCAATGATTATATTTATTTGTGAATCTTGAACCTCGTGTGGCTCTATGATACAATACCACATAAGATACAATGAACGAAATATAAATAGAACGCTAAACAAAATACCACATAACATATTACATTGAAGGTTTCATTCGTTACAACCAAATTCGAGAGAAATACGCACTGCCAACTAATTAAACAAGAAATCTAGACATAGTATATACATAATATACTTAGTTTCGTACACACAAATATATTGCAAGCTGTTGCGTGCACAACTAGATGCGGCGAATTCTTGTAGGTGGAGCCGATCCATCCGTCGGATTCCCGGAAGGTCCAGCCTCGGTAGTAGCAGTGGGTACTGAAAGCTGTGGGCACTTCTTGTAAGTGTGATCGTCTGCTCCACACAAGTTGCAACGTTTTTTCTTCTTTCCAACATCGGACTCGTCCATTCCGTTCTGGATACGATGCGTCTACCATCGGCCTATGCCCCTCTTCATAGCTGGATTTGGGATGAGCATTGGATGAGAATTTTGTTGAGTGAATGGTTCTAAAATACCGATGCCGTATATCTCATGACATCAAGTCTGTGCAGCGGCTTCCTTTGTGAAATAGTGAGAAACATATGACGCGGCATCTAACATAGATACAGAACAAGCCGCGATGACATGGGAGCATGGTAAGTGATGCACCATTGGCTTCTGGCATCTGCAGAACACCCTCCCATCAATGGTTATCAAAACTTTTTAACTACCCTTTGTCTGCGGACACCCTGTCCGGCCCTGTCCCTGCATGATACCTCAAATCTTTGCTCTTTTGTGCCCATCGATATAACTGAGTGAAATCGAGCCTTTTCCATCTTTTTTTTCCATGTACTCATTGACCCTTCCGCAAAAACGCACTCCTGGATCATGAAGTAAGAAAGCGGTTGATGCGTACCGCTCTCTAAAATACCTTACACATCCATACATGATGAACTCAACAATGCCAACAAGAGGAAATCCACGAATACGACGCATTACCATATTGTAACACTCAGCATGGTTGGTCGTCTCGATCCCGTAACGCCTCCCATCTGTGTCATACAGAAGTGACCACTTCTCTTTAGGTGCACCATCAATCCACTGTGCTCGAACTAATAAATCTGTAAAACGTCTCCTGCCGGATGATGAGGCATGGCTCTTAAGCAATTCGGCGCTCATGTCATCAATTATGCCCCACAAAGCATCGAACTTCCTCTGCTAATTCTGAGTGCACAATCGCTTGAACAAATTCATCAGATCCTTATTCTTGAACCGCTCATAAAATTTAGCAGCCATATGCCTCGCACACCACCTACTGACAACATCTGGCATATAGGAGGTGAAAATGGACTACCTTCTTGGAGCTGCCTTATAGCTACAAGGAGACCTGCATGCCTATCACTGATAAGGCAAACATTAGGCAAACATTAGGCCTTCTAGCAACAACGTGATTCTTCAGACGTTCAAGAAACCAGTACCAGCTTTTTGTGTTCTCATTCTCAACAAAGGCAAAGGCGATGGGAACTATCTTCTTGTTGCAATCAATTCCGATCGCCGTCAATATTGTTCCCTTATATTTCCCTGTCAGGAAAGTGCCGTCAATACACAGAACAGGAAGGGAGTAAATGAAAGCCCTCACACATGCACCAATGCAGAAGAAAACTCGCAGCAAAATGCTTGGCCCCCCTGACAAACTCGGTACACTGTATGTATCAAAAGCACTTTCAGGATTTCTGTGCACAATTGCTTCAAGCATACGAGGTAGGTTGTCATATGAAGCCTCATAAGTGCCAAACCGCATATCAAACACTTTTTGTTTAGCCCGCCAAGCCTTTGCATAGCTGATCACATACTGGAAATTCTGTTCAATGTCCCTAATTATCAATGCAGGCTCGTAATCCATTTTGTCAAGAATCACCCCATACATCTTCTTGGCCACAAAAGTAGATGTGATATTACGGTGATGTCCCACAACACCTGTCAATCTACAAGTATGTTGTTTAACAATTGAACATTCCCAGTGTGTTTTGAACTTCCTCTTGTAGGCATGCACTCTGTTGGAAATATGCCATAGCGGCAATCATATTTCCTTGTATTCATGGTTAATAAAGTGTACCTTCAATATTCATGGATGACAACTTGTATTGATTAATGCTTATGTGAAGTATTTGTGAAACTCTATACTTGTATGAATATTCTAAAATATTCCTAGTTGGAGTTCATGTGAGGAAACACATGAATATTAGACTAGCACATGTATTAGTTGATTGACTACGTTTCACAAGTCATGGACATGGGGATGTCAAACTAATAATGTGGGCTCATGTGAGACATGAGACTGAACTGACCCAACACGAGATGATGATTTCTCATTACACAATATGTACGCTGTGTCCTAAGACCTGAGATCGTCGTATGTACTCAAGATGTGAACCAACTTACTTAGGAGCCATCAAACGCTGGACCGTAACTGGGTAGTTATAAAGGTGGCTTTCGGGTCTGTCAAGAAGTATGCTATGAGACATGGTCGGTCAAGATGGGATTTGCCCCTCTCTACAAGAGAGATATATCTCTGGGCCCCTCGAGTGATTCGGATCAAGAAATGCATGACCATGCTAGGGTTAAGAGTTAACTAAGGATTCCGAATCACGGGATCGAGAAAGAGTGGTCGGCTTTAAGTTAGACCAAATATCGTGAGGCAAAGGGAACAGCATGTATATGATATTGTGGCGGCTCGTCTGATATGATCTTTGTGTGCGTATAGGAGTTGACATGTCTTGCTAGAGGCCATTGTCTACTATTGGGCCGAGTAAGAGTACTCGGGCCATTTCTATTCGCATGTTAGCTCATAGGGTCACACACTTAAAGCAAAGAAACCTGGTAAGGATGAAATCCGAATTATACTGGGCTTAGGTACACTAATGGTCCATTTAGGTGTTGCGCTCGGCGCTGGCTCATGCGACAGGCTCACCCTCTCTCTCCTAATTTCTCTCTGCCATATCCGAATATGCTGATGTGTTTTGGCTTTTCGACCGATGATACGTCTTTATTGTACTTGCTCTTAGTTTACATTCCATATCTTACAAAATTATCTTTAAATAATATAAAAATTACACTTGAATCCTTGCAAGATAATCTGCGGTGGCGGCCTGGCGGGAGATGGGCGTCGCGTCGAGACTCGAGAGAGAAGGATGGCGGCGCGAGGTTCAATGAGAGAGGCTTTCGTGGGCCTGTTTGGGCTTTAGAAGACCGTCTGATAGGCCGTCTTTGTTGAATTAAGGCCATACTGGCTGTTTTGTTTGTTGGGCTTAAGGATACTTTGTTGGGCCGAAGAAAACGGCAGGATGGATGGTCATCTTCTTCCTCGCTGCAGCCTGCAGCAGCAGCTAGCGAGAAGCAGTGCAGGCGCATTGCCGGGCAAATCTCCTTTGGCAGGTGGCCGGCGGCAGGGTTTGCGTAGCACCTGCCAACGGAGTGTTGCCCTGCAATGGACCTCCACAATCACATGCACTATATCACAATCTTTGTTTTTTTCCTTCCAGCTCACACGGTGCAGCAGCTGAACCGAAAGTTTGGTTCGTATGCTGAAGCCATGGCCGGTTTTGAATGGTGGCCAGAAGGAGGCGCGTACTTATACCATGCCGGAAACGGCATATCCGGCAGGACATGCTCCGCCTCCTCCTTTCGCCGCGTCGACGACATGTGAATGAAGCAAACAAAAGGCAGCCAGCATCCATCGCTTTATTCCGATCGAGATAGATCTTTGCCTGTTACGCGACGAAGGGCCGCTGCGGGCACCTCCTGCTTTGTCCCTTTTCCTGAGGGACGAGTAAACAAAGTGCAAATTGCAAAAGAAAATGCATGCGGGTCATGCCAACTTGCCAACCTGCTAGAGAAGATATGTACAGATAGCTTAGAGGCTTGCATTTCTCAGTTGCTCTTCGAGAATTCAGAAAGGAATCGTTTCAGATTGGCAATGGACTTGTTGCTTAGCAGAGTACAGATTGTTGAAGAGGTCCCAAAGCTTGAAACCAGAAGTTAATTTGGACCCTTGAAACACAGCCTCGTTTCAGGTCCCCAGAATTTGCGAGTTTCTGCATTTTGCATTGGTCGGTTCAGTCTCTGTAATTCAGCTACATGTGCTGATCCGGCACCTAAATGCGGTTCGCCTAAATGATCAGGCGGCGGCCCTTGGGAGCCCCAATAGACAGACCCTTCACCTGAGTCTATTGGCAATGCGAATTCGTCGCCCTTTGCAAGGTTCTTCGAGAAAGAAAAAACAACAACACCCCTTTTCGAAAAAGAAAAAGAAAAAAACAATAACACGAGAAACCGCAGAAGATCCATGCGAATGTTCTTGGACAAAGCCACAATGTCACACTTGGGGAGGGAGAGAGAGAGAGAGAGAGAGAGAGAGAGAGAGAGAGAGAGAGAGAGAGAGAGAGAGAGAGAGAGAGAGAGAGAGAGAGAGACTAGACATTGTTTCCTTTTCTTTGACGAGATGCGATTCACCCTGCATGGTCCACGGAATGCGATGTGCTCCGTTTCTGCGAGTACAACTTGTACTACGCTGCTCCTCGCTACTACTCACTCACTCCCCTCCCCTTCAGGGCAAAATTAAGCAACGACCTCACATTGTTTCAGGGTCCATTTTTGAACCCGATCAGACTAGGCGAATCGCGTCACGGCATCATCTCTACTGCTCTCCGTAGAAGCCCACGCATCGAATCTTAATCCAAGCAGCGCCGGCAGTTCGACAAGGATTTTCACTAAACTATTAGCAAGCTAAAGCCAGGAGAATACTGAAGAGCACCCTGGCTAGCTTTCGGATGGCATGCAATGGCGCCATCATGGCGAAACCCAGAAAGGGGGAGAAGACGAGAACCATGCACTTTTCAGCTCCAATATATGTTCTAAGCCGGTGCAAGGAGAAGAAAATAAAGGAGGTGCAATGCATTGGAGAGAAGGCGCTAGCATAGCACCATCTTGCACCTATTGCTTAATTTATTAGCACCGGTGCTAGCAATATTTTGTCTTCTCTCATCCACTCACCACTCCTTGTGTGACCATCCATACGCTCATACACTGAATGTCCATCCATTCATACAATTTTTATGTGGTGTGGGGTCCACCATAATATGTGCTAAGAAGTTTATACACATGAAACTTCTTTTCTAGCAAAACACCTGAGGTGTCACATGTTTGCATCTTGACCAATATTATACATTGGAGTTACTTGTGAGGCAGCGGGAATGGCACATCATGCATGTAACACAGCACAGCCGGCTGAAAAGAGAAGCTTCCCGGGCCCGGACCGGCCGGAATGGTTTCGATTTGGTAGCATATGCCGAGCATATCCAGGTTTCGTCTTCAGGTCTTTGCTCTAGAATTTGCAGTACATATAAGCAGATTGGTAGCTAGGAGCCTGAGTAGCAATGCAAGGTGAGGGAGGAAGAGGAAGGAAGCAAACAGAGGGAAGAATGGCCAGAAAGAGCAACAACAGGCGTGTGTCCCTGGGTGAAGAGGGTGAGAATCACAGTGCGGTTCTCCTCTGGCACGGAGGACGGAGCAGCCTGCCACATGGCTAGGCCGCCGCCGCCGCCGGCGGCCCTTCCTTGCCAAAGGAGAATTGCCCTGCTATTCATAGCCCTCTAGTAGATGTTCAAAGGCGTTGCTTCAATCTAGTTGGAAGCTTTGGCACTAGCTTTTTCTTCCTTCCTTCCTTTTTTGGAGTCCTTACCATTAACATTATTGACTTGATATAAAAGGGAGAGAGATCCGTAGGAGCTGCTGACTGAAATCTGCCTCGGTTTGGATTTCTTTTCAAAGAACGGGATTTAAATTTTTAGCTACTTCAAATCAAAATGCTGAGACTTCCTCGCAAAAAAAAAATCAAAATGCTGAGACCGTACAATACTTGTCTCCATTGGCCCATTGCTAAATCATATTATTTCGGGGTCTCAATATGAGCATCCATAAAAAAATTTTAAAAATAAGTACTCAGTGGAAGTATCACCGCAACTATCAAAACACTATGAACTACGTAAGAGCAGGTACAACTAGGGGTGGTAATGGGCCATGACCCTAATGGCCTCTTCACAGCCCAATAAGGCCTTTAAAATTTTTAGTTCAAAAATACATATGTTTAGAACCCGGCTCTTTTAGGGTTCGATCCTTAGATTTTCTAGTACAAAATGTTGGGCTCTTTACCACCGTACAACGGACAGTCGACCCGTCAACATGCATATTTTTTTTTGCGAAAACCCCCTCGTGGCTGGCAATTTTGAGGAGAGGGAGCAGCATCGTCGGCTGTTCGTCGCCAGCTTGCGCGCGTGGTCTGAGACGAATCGACAAGGAGCGCGAGCGCTGAACAAAGCGCTGCGGCTCGGCGACGGCAGCGAGGATCCGGTTCGCGCGCGGGGTATCGTTTGGCGCTAAAGGTGTGCGCCATCTTCCCCTGAAAAATCCTCGCTGTGCACCACTCCATCCCCGTCCCTATCCCGCGCTGCCCCGTCCTCGCCGCGCCGCCATCGTCCGCTACTGTGTCGCTTCTCCCACGGGCTTCCAACGGAGGCAGTAGGCCGCAATGTGCACGCGCTTTCGGCTCCCCCTCTCCCCAGCTCCGGCCAGGGCGGATCTGGCTGCGGCCGACCTGCACAGCGTGCCCCCGCCGCCGGAGACCCTCCCCCTCCCACAGCTCCGGCCAGGGCGGATCTGGCCGCCGCTAACCCGCACAGCACGCCCCCCGCCGCCGGAGACTGTCGCCCCCATCACGAGCGCGAAGTGGACGAGCGTCCTGCGCCCAGGCCTCAACGGCTCCCCAGCTCCGGCCATGGTGTGGGTCTGGCCGCCGCCGGAAACGGCCGCCTTCACGAGCGCCCAGGCTTCAATGGCTTCCCAGGTAATATCTAAGCGTCGTTAACATAGTAAAGTTTCTACCAATGGCCAATGGGCATGTTCATCAGGATGAGAAACGTGCATAAATCTCTAGTCAAATTGTACTATGTTGAAAAAGAATTTATTGCAAAAAGAAACAGAATAATGATTAGGTAACATGGGCAATATAGACTTATATCTGCACTTCTGAAGAAAGTGCAAGTTCGTGTCAGATTACAGCAAGCTTTTGCATTTTCTTAACACATTCTCTTGATCACCGTGTATTGTCCATTCTTTCATGTATGACAAAATGGCTACAAAGCTAATTCAGATATATTTCATTCAGATATAGAGTAGAAATAGAGAATCAGCTTTTGCTAAATTTGCTTCCTTTGTCTCTATGCTATTATGTAAAGCCTAAAATCAGTACCATCAAACTCTGAGTTTCAGAGAAGAAATAGAGAATCAGTTCTTCCTGAAATTGCTTCTCTGAAACTTATATATGTAGATAACAAAATGTTCCTTTTCCTTTCTGTTTAACCTTCAAAATTTCATATTACTTTCAGTATCTCTTCGCAGTACCTAGTTGTTAGATTTGCCTTTTGTATGCATTTGCATAGCGTTAGAAAGGAACACTCTTATCTCATGTCATTCTTTTGCAGGGATAAAAACCCAATACCTCGTCGTGGCTTCACAAACTTTATGCAGCCTCATTTGTCTCAAAATTATCATTTAGTCAGGGGACCTTCTCATTTTGCACCATTCAATCCACCGCAGTCTATGGAAGATACACCATCGGAAGAAAGACATATCCACTCCTCCTGCATCAATGTTTGAAGAAGAAATTATTTCCTGAAAATTGAGGTGAGTGTTTGAACAATATGCTCTGAACATGGCTCTAGTTTTGCTTAATTTTTTTCAGTGACCACTTGAAGTTGAACTGATGGCTGTGTGAACTAATGCCATATTGTTATCTTTGCATTCAGATCAATTATCTATTTGATGCCTCGTGAACTGAAGTGTTGTTTTGGCTGCTTGGTGATGAATATGTCGCCTAGTGATGATTCTGGTCTTGGCGATGGTGATGAGCATGTCTGCCTAATGATGATCATGTGCTGCTTGGTGCAGAATTGCTAGTAACTTGTTGATTATGTAAGGCACGTTATGTAAGTCTTTTTTTATGATCCTTTAAAAGGGAAGGATGTGCCTTCTGAACTATGAAAGAACCAGCCTTTTTGAATGGTTTATCTTTGAAATATAAAACTACTTCCCATCTGCAAATTATTTGAATATGTTGTGCACTCTTATCATGTAAGCATCAAAATGGCTACAAAGATCAAATTATACCAGATCACTATGATTTACTTGTCAAATGATGAACTAAATATCTTGCAGACAGTTAAATATATAGCAGTTATCTAAACTGTTGTACAAGTTGTCTATTTAGTTGTCTGTATGGAACAAAAAGACAACAACTGTCTAAATTGTTGTACTTGCCCTAACTGAGCCACTCACATCCCATGATACTTCCCCTACTCTCTTCATAATTACTCTTTCATATCAGTAAATATAATACTCATAATACTCTTATGACACATCTATTGAGATTGGCCCAAGATAACCTTAACGTTGACCTGAACATTGTATTAATTCCTTAAAAAAACCATTGTATTATTCTGATGCAAGGATCACTACGCCGGAGAATAGACTATGTTGACTTGCAGTTGCCATATCCTAATCTAAGCAGCTGTAACTCCCAAACAGAAGTCCAGCAACAAATTAACAAGCTAGCTTAGGGCAGTTCCAGTGGAAGAAACTACTTCCACTAGGTGTAGTTTCTAGTGCATAGGATACTGTACCAAGAAACTATTGAACCCAGTGGAAAATTTGCTTCTAGTGTCCTGGTAAAAAATAGAACAATCATTGAGCATGTTCCCCTCTCCCATCCTTGGATCCTCTCTGCAGAAACCGCATGGAGAGAACACCTCCAAAAATGTACTCGCTTCCTTTCCGCCTCATCTCCCACCCCGCACCCCTCTCCCTCTCCCTCTCCCACCCCGAGCTCCCGGTGCTCGAGCTCGCCTCAGCGGCAACGAGCTCTCTCCAGGCACCAGTGATCCCTTCCTAGGCACACCGGTCACGAGCCCGCCTCGCAAGTTCCCGGAGAAGGCAGGCGCGGCGCCCTTTGCAACTGCATGCGAGCTCGACGTGCGGCGAACCGGCGAGCTTGTGGTCCTGCTCCGCCCCCTGCAGCGCGCCCTACTCCGCCTCCGGCCGTGAGCCCATCTCCGCCTTCGGCTGCATGACATACCGCCGGCTGCACGAGCTCCTGCCGCCGCCTGGCTTCGGGGTGGAGTTGTGCGGCACCGCCTCACCGTAGCAGCAGGCGCAATCGATCCGGATTGAGGCCGCAAACCAGTCGAGTCTCCCCAATGGCGTTTCGCTGGTTTCTTCATGCCTCGATCCTTTCCTAGACTCGATTTCGTGATGAGGAAACCGTTTCTATGTTTTGGACTCTCTCTCTCTCTCTCCATAATTTCTCTTGCCACATCAGTAAAAAGATGAGTTGTCATGCTAATTAATAGACATAGAAATACACCATTGGAACTGCCCTTAGCTTGGAGAGGAATTGAATGCCGGGAAGTGCCGCGTGGCGTCTGGATGGCACCACCAGCCGATGCAATGGTGAAACATGGCGTGGAAACTGACAATGGAGGACGACCACGCACCATGCATGCACTTTCTACGGCGAAGGGCCACGGGCAGCGCATGAATGACAGATACTAGTTCTATTTTAAAATATAGGTTATTTTAATTTTTCATATTCATAAATTTTATTATGCATCTAGGCATACATTGCATCTAGATACATAGCAAAGACTAAAACGACTTATATTTTGAAACAAAAGGATCAGAGTACTATGCAATGTGAGAGAACATAGACAGCGCAACCAGCTGAAAGAGAGAACTTCCTTGAGATGACCCGATTGGTCCCAATTTGGTATGTGCCATATGCTCTTAGGCATAACCACATCCTCCGTGGAGAACCTTAAGTGGGATCAAGGTGATCGGAGGACTTGACATGAGCCATTGTGGTAAGTCAAGGTTATTCCGGAAGGAGACTTGGTGGTTAAGAAGCAATACTCTTAGTGAGTGCTTCAACAAAGTAGACTATGGGTGGCTTAGTGCCTACCGATAGCACGGAATAAATCCTCGCGTTAAGAGTTTGTTTCCTCTCATCTCCTATGTACGTTTCCGCTACTATTAATTGCAACTTGTGTGTCTTTACTTTTTTAGTGTAGTTTTTTGCTAGGATTGGCTATACATTATAAAATTTATTTTTGGATGAGAGTTTCACACTAGTTGAACCATAGATGCACATCTAGATAGCATGATCTAGTTTATAATCTGTGCATAATTAGGTTGAACCATAAGTTAAGATTTTAAGCTTACATAATTCATCCACTCTTCTTCTTAGGATACGAGTACCGATTTTTTTGGGATGGCATCAACGAACATGTTGTAGACCATAAAGACATTTTAGGATTCATGCTAGGGTGCCATCTATTTTGTGTACTTACTAATCAAACTGAATTTTGGACTCAAATATACACTTATCAAGTTTAAGGAGTTACATCTGTATTTTTAGATTGTAGGGATCTAGATGATACCGAATGACAAGTTCTAAAGGTTGTTTGTGTATTTGTCACTCCATTTTATTTCATGAAACACGTAAAACTGTTTTTTCCTTTTCCAGTTATGATGCTTGAACATTTATAAACTGTGTCCATCAGATTTTGGTAATTCTACTCACAATTAAATTTAGATAACCTGAATCTGCATGGATATCCTAAAACTCTTTCACATATCCTCAAAAGAACTTGGATGTAATCTTGTACACTCGTTCAGATAACATGTGCGCAGTGCAGTGGTAGGGTAGCAGCTTTGCAACCTGCAGGTTAGTACTTGGACTTCCCGTTCTTACAAAAAGAGCTAGAGAAATACGTAGCCTACTTACGGTTGCAGCGTGATATGCAACCACAGGTGTATCCTCGATCACCATTAGTGGCATGTCTTAGATAGCGGGGATTCATAGCCTTTCTCAACCATGGGGGAAAGAGAAAAACCTTCTATCTTCCCGTCAATGCCTCGGGAAGGTTTTATCCTAGGGGTCGAGTTTTTGTACACTTGTTCATGTTGACAATTAAAATTGGCATGACCTAAAGCAAGCAAGATAAAGGTCAAAATAGCCAATTCAATATTAACTTCTATTATTTTGCAAGTTTGGCATGTATGACCATTGTGCAGCATATGGAGATCATTTTGAGATATTCTGGACATGATTCCATCAATAAGACAAAGGAGGATTCAAAACAGCTTAAAGATGAGGACAAATCATGAGTTTGAGTGCACCAAGATGAAGCCCTCGTTGAGATGATTGAAACGGATATATGGATTGACTAATTCGGAGTCTAGACATAGAAGATGTGCCAACTAGAAGTTTCCCTATCCGGGTAAATCCAATCTGACTGGATTTAGTGATCGGTTCTTTAGCTACTATGCGCCATAGTAAATCTGGTCTGATCGGATTTGGTGACCGGTCTGACCGATTTTTAGCAGATTAGTTCGAATTAGAGTTGTGATTCGATTCTAGGTCGGTTTTTAACATATTTTCAACCTCCCACGGATACAGACCTTTCCATTCTATAAATATAAAGGACCACGGCCAATTGAGGAGATCCAACCCTATTAAATATATCAAATCAATCTATTTTTATCGATTTATCTTTCTTTAATTTTTTGTTACCTTATTTTTCCAATCATATGTGATGTTTGTCTCTCGTCATCATGGCGTGAAGGGGCGCCCTAGCTGGTCTGTCGAGTCTAGGGCAATCTAGGACAATCTGACAGAATCCCTCCCGAGTGAATGTTCATTGGATTTTTATCGGGCTCCCGGTGAAACCGTTCTGAACGGTCTACCAAACAGGTCTCACCGGATCTCGTGGAGGCGCTGCAACAGCCCTCTGCCATATGCACGCGACGTGCTCGCACGTTTTAGCGTCAACAGTCAGACCATTCAAAGTTCAAATTTGAGCATTGGCAGGTGAAGCGGTGCCGCCGCCCGCTACCACGATATCCTGCCTCTGTGCCGCAGTCTCACACATCCTCCTGCAGATGTTCCTCCGCCTTCCGTCCCTCCTGGCCCTCGTCAGCCGTCAGCATTGCGTTCGCCTGCCGCCCGTGGCTCCGCGCCGTCCGCTCCTTGCCGGCCTTCCGCCGCCGCTTCCGCGACCTCAATCTACCGCCGATTCTATGGGCTTTCCTTGATGCCGACGGGTCCGCAGTCCCATCCTTCGACGCCGCCATCCACTCCGCCCTCGATCTCGCCACTGTGCTCCGCAGCGACAGGGAGTTCTGGGTCGCCTCTCTCTGGAACGGTGGCGGCGGGCCCTTCCTCGATTTGGGGACGCATCACCGACTGCCGCGACGGCCTCCTCCTCCTCTGCAACCCGGGCGGCAGGGCCATCGTCAGATGGTTCCATTCACTGGCTTCTTTTCAATGGAGTGTGTCAATTATAAGGCTGGGGAGTCTAATAAGGATGGCAGTTTTTGCATTCTCTATGCATACGAAGTTATAGTGTTGGACAATAGGATCAAGAAATGGTCGCCACACACAAGACAGTCCCTCAAGAGAAGATTTAAAGGTCATTTCTACATAATGGTTTGGGTTTCTTTTCTGCTTGGTGATTCTGATTTCTGCCTTCAACACTTGTCTTTTCTTCTTCTGCAGTTAGCCCATGCATCTTATCATAGCTTCAACTCTTGTCAGGGGCCTCTGGCTTTCAATCACTCCAGATCTGCTAGCAATAATCTCTCCACCGTACCTGTTCACATTTGCGGCAAACTTTTCAAAACATGCGCTTGTTTCTATGTAGCGAGGTATTGGAACATCATGAAGGAAACAGCTCATTTAAAAATGTTTTCTTTTCTTTTAAAAATAAAATAAAAATGTTTTCTTAGATCTAGCTTGTGATTTGGCTAATGCTAGCCTATGGTAGAGTTTTGTAATGATAACTTCAGTCAAAGGACCTCATAGAGTTTTATGAGATTGAAATTTACTTTTAGACTTCTAACCTCCTGCAATAATTTGAGATTAGTAAATTCGTTAAATTGTGATGCAAATAAGTGAGGCACTTATGTAAATTAAGTTAGGTAGTAAGGAACCATGAGTGTAGTCTGATTAAGTCAGGACTAGTAAGGAATTATGGGTGTGTCTACACTTAACTCTTGCCATTTTTGTACTACGATTACTCGTTTTTTAAGGACAGACTCCTCTTTGAATACGAGAACTAATTGGAAATTGTCAGTTATCTTTTGCGCATATTTTGGATACACAAAGGCACAGATTTTGGCAGGCTAGCAGATGGTGGTGGTTGTGGTGATCATCTGTGGTGAATTTGGTGTGGAAGAAATAGACGTGTAGTCACCACCCTCTGCATGCTCAAAGAGGATGTGATCGATTCCTTATTCTCGCTTTAACAAAGACAACTATTTTTGAAGCTACAACTTACCAGCTTGCTCTCACTAAATTCAGATTTATAGGTACTCCCACAAGGCCACAAGCCATATGCTGCTCTAAGTTCTTGTTAGTGGGTTCATATAATAATAGATATGTCGATCCCTTTGTGGATAATTAGTCAATTGACAACTGCCAATGTGCTCACAATTGTGTTTCCAAACTTTTGCTTTAGCTAGGTTGTGACCAAGATCGTCGTCTTTACTTGGTGGGCTAGGAATGGTGTACTTAACTATATTTCATAAACAATAGCAAAAAGAAGATATATTTTTCATGAATGATAAACAATAAGAACAAGAAGTTACATGGATAAAGAAATATAAAATGCAGATCCATGTACAGACTACAGAGTACCTTCATGCAGTACACTTGACAATGTTCTACTGAAAATTGAACAGCTCCACTATATGGGGATTATGCATTCCTGTTGCAGGGTTACTGAATGGCAGGGCAGCTCTCCTTTGGCATGGAAAGGCTGGAATTTACATCGAATATCTATTGTTTCCACAGCCTCCATGCCAGAGGAGAGCTGCACTGTGATTCTCACCCTGGACTACTTCACTTGATCTTCTTCAGTCTGCTGTTACTGCATGTTCATATCGTTTTCCTTGAATGCTCCTATGTTTCCTTGCTTGTAGTTTAAGGTCTCCATGGCCGGTATATATACTGCAAAGCTCTATGATCAAAATCTGGATATGCCTCCGAATATGCCCAAATCAGGACAATGCTCAAGAAGCTAACTGTCACTTTTGAATTTGCTCCATGTAGATTTGCCATCATTGCCATGTGATCACAGATTACTTGCTTATAGCTTTTTTCCCCCGTCGCTAAAGGAGACCAGTTTTAACATGAGCATGCATCCAGTGGACCAAGCCTGCAATGCGTCCTTTTCCAGATCCTATTGATGCTATGCTTTGTCGTGGGACATTCTTATGGATATTCTCTTCATAAATCTAGAGGATGGATCTGATTCCTTTAAGAAAAGATATGCATATAACTTTTGTTTGCAGGGTCACATGGAGGCATGGAGCAAAGGCAGCGCCGGCTCTATAATTTTGAGTGCCCCCGAGCGAAACAGACTTTATGGGCCTTTAGGCTAAATATTGGCATATATATAATTCTTAAAAAATAATGTATATAATCTACTCTATATCTATTACTAAAGCGAGTAAGATTTTCACCTAAATTTTTAGTTTAGTATGTTGGTCTTAGTCCATTTCGTATGAGTCGAACCAACCCTCTCTATCTACGACTCGATCACGTAGATCCCTACAAATTAACACACGGGCACTAACACGTATCCGATACTTATACCAATTTTGTCCGTAGAAACGCACATGTATAATTGCCTAGTACAAAATAAAAAGTGCAGGCAGCTGCAACAGTACAGCACTAGCACGCGGACAGGCTCGCCAAGCCCATTGAATCCTGATTCCTGCAAGGGTGCAGACTGCAGAGTTTGCTTAGCTTGTGAAGTCGTGATGGAGACGGACAGTGTCTGCCCTACGGCAGCCGGAGTGACAGGCATGTAGAGACCAGGGCATGCCGGCGACGGCGAGAGCTTCCTCCTCCTCATCGCTCGTATGCTCAATCGCCAATTAGAGGTTCGGAGCAGCGCGACGTATCGCTATCCGCTGATTAGCTATTAGCACATTTGGCTACCTGGGGATTCTCAGACATTGGGCCCCTTTCCGTGCTGGGCCCCCGGCGGTCGCCTCCGTCGCATGGTGCCTGAGCCGGCCCTGAGCAAAGGCATTTATTCAGGTTAAGTGATTGCTCATCTCATCTAGAACAATCTGTTGCTCATTAACCAACCAAAATAAAGATCATCACTCAGCAAGTCATTGTTATGCAGAAGCCCTAATTGTGTGAAGACAAGCATCTGAATGTAGCACATTGTTTCTTTGTACCGTGCAATTTTTTTACCATAAGATATTCCCCAAGTCAAATGCAGAAGAAGTGCTAGTTGGCAGTGGCTGTTGAAATATGTCAGATCGTGATCAGGGAGCTCGCGGCTTTATTCAAGGATTTATCAGTACTCCTAGCATAAAACAAAGGCAATTGAAGGGACCTTAGTTTACTTCTGATTAATTACAGGTAAAACTACATATGTTACAAAATATTTAATTAGTCCCAAGAAGGAATAATGCATGCATGCTTTCTATGATTTTACAGTGTGCTATAATTTTAGTTATGTTATTGATCAGGCCAGTTCACTAGTGAATTTTTTTTGAAGTCCATGTCTGCCGAATGTTGGTTCCTGAAAAAAATTGGCAATTGTGACCACATTTGGCATGCAGTAAGTCTGTTGCCAGAAAAAAATCAAATGTTTCTGTTTGGGTTCTCATGCTTTGCATTTTATTTCATTTTTCTTGCGCAAACCAACTAGCGCATCAGTTTTGGGATGATGAACTTTCCTTTTTTTATTGCCACTTGCGGAATAATATGATTTGAACCTATTTAGTTTTGGTTCGGCACTGGTAGGCAGTCCTGTATTTTCACCAAAAGAAAATAAGGATGCCATTTCTTTAGTCCATGAGATGACTATGCCGTACTCTTCCTTTGCTTGAAAGGGCCAACTTTGCATTCTTTGATGTTCTTTTGCCTGCGATAGCCTGTCTAAGTTAGTCAGTCATATTGATGGCGCATAGCGATGCAATAAAACTGCAAAGTACAGTATTAATGTTAAACTAGATCAACAAATAGGATTGTGGTGGTCCACAAATCCTAAGATCTGTACACTAGCTTGTCAATCCTTTTTGCAAAAAGCAATGCATACTGTGCAAGAAAAAAAAATGCAAAAATGCATACTGCCACTTTCATTCACAACATTTTCCCTACATGTATAATGTAAAACTGAAATATGTGCATCTCAAAATTTTAACATTCATATGGATAAATACTTGTATACAATCGTATATAAACCTCTCAATCGTCACTTGTGCACAAACTGTGTTTGGAATGATCACATGGGGCACTGTGGGGTTACTTCTATTATTGGTGGCAATAGTGAGATTATAAGAGGGATGACTGGTAGAGATTTCCTAGAGTGAACAAGCTAAAGTTGAGTAATATTTTCTGTAAATGTTTATACACCACAAGAAAGTTATAAATTCCACATGGAGAAGACAATCCTTTGGCTTTATCTTAAAGGCAGGGAGAACCGAGCCCTAAATCTTTTGGAAACTCGCTAAAACCAATTCTAATAAGGGAGGTCCTCGCAATTTGTGAGCAGCTGGGTTCTAGCCCCAGTGGTCGGCCTCTCAACTGTAGCATCTATCGATACTCTTCCCCCCCCCCCCCCCCAGAAGTTTACAGGTATGGCAAGAGTATATAAATTAACAAAATAACTATTAATTAAACTGCTGTTCAACTTAGAAAGTGTGAAGAAGCCATGGAAGGTTATTTGGTAGAAAAATAAAGGGGTAAAATGTGAGTAAGTTTGTTGGTAAGTTTGATTTAGTCAATTGCATGAAATATTTGGATGCCTCAAGTTTATGCGGCTTTTTGGCACCGAACAACAGCTCAACCAGCACACTAGGTTTTCTTTTTTAAAGCACTAGATGCTTATCAGGCTATTCACAGCTTGAAAGGGCATGGAATGAGAAAGAAGATCCATGAGGATGTTCCTTGAAGCATAATATCAATGGATCCTTGACATGAAAAAGGAACATTCGTATGGTCAACCAATTGCTGCATGTCCATGAAAAATATTTATAAAAAAAACATTATGTCTTAGGTTAATGTTTACTTGTTGTACTAGCAATGATACTGAAGGGAATGTGGAAAAAAGGTTGCCTTTTTGGATCAGATGATGAGAATAGGGACCATTCTAGTGTTCATGCGCAACTTGAAGCCATTCCTAATTATGAAGCCGTGCTCCCGCCTGGGCTAATTAAAATTAATATAAGAATGAGATCAATAATTATAGTTATCTATCTCAAACCCTTTTTCATCAATTAAATATTCTAACACATACTCTAAAATATATATTTATTATCATTATCTAATTACAATAGATTTGATTTTGCATCACACATCCATATATATTCAATATATATTTAGTTAAAATATTTGTTTGTGAATTGGTATTCTTATCTTTTCCATCATACATGAATATATGGCACTGTTCGCCTAAACAGTCGTTTAGTCCGTTTACACACCATTTAAACGCTAAACAGGGGCACGCCATTTCCGTTTAATCTGTTATTTTGACTGTTTAATCAGCCATTTTGCCCGAATAATGGGCTAAACGGAAGGTGACCGACTGTTTACCGTTTAGCGTTTAGGATAACACTGATATATGGTGACATATATCATGGGTAGTATTTTTATATGACAATAATATAAATAATAAATTAATAATGATAGAAATAGTAATTTAGAATTTTATATTGATGCACCTATAATGATATAATTTATAATTTATATTCAGATTTAGGAGTAATTTAACATTAATAATAATGACATAATTGGATAATTTATGTGCAAAATTAGGGGGGTATTTGTATTATTTTTATAATGGTATAGGTGGGTAATTTACATAAAGATTAGGTGGGTTACTTTAAATTTTTTATAATAGCAAAGGTGGGTAATTTAGATATATGTTTAGGGGGGTTACTTTAGTGTATTTTCATAATGGCAGAAGTAGGTAATTTATTAGAAGAGATAAAAGATGGGATGATTATTATAATTAGAGTTGTTGAATTGATGGCCGGATGCTTCTGATTTTTGTGGGAATTTATAAGATTTCTCTATTTTTTTAGAGTGTCCATCTAGGATCCTAGGTGGCCTCACGTGGAGCCTCCAAAAGAGCCTCCAATTAGTAATAGTAAGATCCTGGAAGTATATATATCCATACCCTTCTTCCTAGTTTCTGTTTTCTTTGTATATATACATATACTTGGCAGAAGACAACACAAGACGAGAAAAAAGGGCAGACAAAAATTTGAAGATAGGACAATTAACAACAGAATAAGGGTGATCAGCCAAACACTAAGGTGCCAATAGCAACTTGCTTGGGACTAAAAAAGGCTTTGTTGTTGTTGCAGTAGTAAAAAAAACTCGACCGGGTGGGGTATGACTACCCCCAACCGCTTTTCATTAGGAGAAAGCATCTGGCTTCCGGATCGAGAAAATCCCCTGAACCCTAGCTATGCCAGCGAGAGGGATTTTTTGGCCGGCGGAAATTCACCCCACGCGGGGTTCGAATCCCAGACCTATGTTTGTGACGCCGGAGTGTTTCGACTAGCTGGTTTAGCATCCTTTGGCTATAATAGTAGCATGGTTATTCTACACGCTAAACGGTAAATAGCCAGGCACCCTTTACTTACCGTTTAAACAATTTAGTTGCGCTTGAATGGAGTTAAACGATCTAAATGGTTTTGTACTATATCACTAAATTATACATATTTAAGCATTAAAAAATCCAATATTCAAACAAGATGACATATTTGTGTAGGTAAAATAGTAAAATATTCTAATATAACATATATTTATGCATTTAAGTAAACAAATATATATATTTATGCATGTAAAAGTTAAAGTATACATATTAATGTATATAAAATATACATATTTATGCAGGTATATATGTATATATGTAAAAAAAATCAAGTTTATGCAAGTTCTAATACCTAAACAGCCTGTTTAGGCTGTCCAGACCCGTTTCAAATCGTTCCGCGTAACCCATTTATACCATTTTCCCATTTTTGACCGTTCACCGTTTAGCCCTGACCGTTTAGGGCCTAAACAAAATAGATACGCTATGTTTACCATTTAATTTCTATTTAGAAGGTTGTTTAGGCCGTGTAGGCGAACAATAAGTAGTAGTCAAACTGGGGTATTCAGGAAGAGAATAACAACACAATTCTCCTATGGCATGGAGGCTGGTGGGTCCAGCAGGATCTGCCAGCTTCAATCTTCTTCGTTCCCGCTTCAATCTTGCAATGTCTTCACATAGCCTCAATCCATCACATCTCGCCTGCTTAGAAACTTGATCTTTGGATCGTCTGTTGCTTACCCTTTTTATTTTCACATAAACCTCCATATGGTGCATCGGTGTGAGGAGATATCGACATTGCCTCTAGGGAGCGAGTGGCATCAAGAAGTGTCACCAATGCAGACGGCAGCATATGCCAAGCAAGGATTTCCTCAAACGATTTCCCGTATCACCCAACATCCATGGACCTGCAGGTAGAATAACACATTGACAAAACCTCCAAGGAGGAAAGCGGTGCAAAAAGCGTCACCATTGCCAGTCGGCAAGAAGCTGGATTGGGATTTCTCCCTATGCTCCGGAGCCACATCTGCACACCAGCGCAGGGAAGCTGTCGCCCTGCATGTCGCCGGCTAGACTCAAAGCAGGGCGCCCACAGGAGCCCCACACCGGTGGGTCGCCCTAGGGTCAAAGCTTAGTGACCCAACGGCGGGCATCCACCGTCCCCCACCAAGCAAGGCCGGATTCGGCTGTCCTTTTGGCAACGCCTCCCGTTGGGTGGGGTCGCATAGAATCGCAGGTGCAAGCACGCCACGGCTGCGGTCGCCCTATCGAAGCACGGCGGGGATAAGCTGGCGGTAGATAGCGCGACGAGGGTGGGAGGGGTCAGCGGCCATGATAGTTGTTGCAGCCCCATCCCACCACCACACAGGCTCACCAGCAAGGCCGGATTCGGCCTCACCGGCCTCGGATCTGGTGCCGAGCCCTCGCCCCTCAACTGGGCGGCTAGGCGCCTGCAGGCACACCGCAACCTCCTAGCAGTCGCGTGGCTGCCCGCTGGGAGGGGGTGGCAGTGGGGTTAGCCAGATCGGAGGAACGCCGCCATTAGTTGCCAGCTGCCGACATCCTTGTAAACATGAGAACAGATGGACCCGCCGCCACTTTCATCGCGGCCATGTGGGCTTCCGGTAGCAAGCTCCGGCGGTGGCACGACAAGGGGAGGATGGGGAGGGGATGAGAGAGATAGGGGTTGTGGTCAGAAAAGTATGAAAAGAGTGCTGGAGCTATAGGTTAGGCTGGTTGCATTGCATTTTGTAAGCCCTTCTCGTTGCACCTGCTGCCATGCATTGTATATTATCTGAAACAATTTGCCAACACACACAAAAAAAGATTCACCGATTCCTTCTTGTGTACTTCATCATATTCAAGCTATAGGTCGTTTGGCTTTTCAGATACGTGATTTTTATTGTGCATATATAGACACAATGGATATATCGGTGTATAGCAAACTTTGTGTCCCTAGAAATGCTAAAATGGCCTATAATTTGTGTCCCTTTTTTGAATGAATGTGGTGGTCATCTAATGTGTCCACTTTTCTTTTTTCTGGGTGTATCACTTCTTTGTGGTAGCATCCAATCTCTCTCTAGGAACTCTCTCAGGGATGTCTACTGATATTTCATTTTTCTTCAAATTTGACTGGATGATAGAGTTTATGGCATATTGTTTTAAAAAAATAAAAAAATCGGATAAGAAACAACCAAAAAGGGAAAACTTATTTTGTGCAGTTACTAAAAAATATTAGGTGTTTTAATAATGAATAAATAATGCAATATTTTTTGAGCGGGAATGAAATAGAGTTTTTTTTTGAAATGGAGTAAAGAAGCCTGGGAGGCTGGGCCCTGAGGTGAAAAATGGGAAGCTGGCTTCCAGTTCCCAAATGGGCCTCATGATCAGCCGCACGGCGATTCAGGATACGTTTTTTTTTATATATTAAAAAAATCAAAATTTTAAAAATATATGTCCGTTTTGAAAAATATCAAAAATACCCCCCGGTCGCCCTCCCATAGGGCAACAGGCTCTGAGTGTAATTTTTTTTTCAAATTCGCAACGAGGTACCTGGGCAAAAAAAATGCAAGGGGGCCTGTCGCCCCCCCCCCCAACGGGCGACAGGGGCCTGTCGCCCACCTGTCGCCCGTTGGGGGGGCGACAGGGTCCCTCCCCCCTATATAAGCCCTGGCCGCCATTCGCCGCCATTCCCTTTGTCATTTGAGCCTAAAAATTCAAGAAAAAAGATAGGGGTGAGGAGAAGAAAAGCGGCAAAGCTTTGCCGAATTGCGTACTTGTGATCTACTGGTAACTTCCGTATGAATCCATTGATATTGTATAACAATTTAATTTAATTAGCGGATTAGCTGAATTAGATTTGGTGCTTTAGAACACTCATTTAGTATTACAATTTCAGTACTATTACATACTTGTTTTTAAATTAATTATGAATTAGAATAGAATTATGAAAGTACCTTATTGATATTGCAGCATAAGGCAATGGCTGCCTCCAATTGTGGAGGATTTTTATGGACCGAAGAAAAATCTAGTATAATACTTGATATCATGACCCATCTTGTTATCAGTAAGAAGTTGGATCCGTTAGCGGATGGTACGATAGAGATGGTGTTGTCCAAAGTAGTAGAGTCTAAAGATTTCACATTATTTCGAGGTATTACGACGCAAGATGTAAAGGGACACCTGCTAGAACGTCGGAAGATATACATGAGAGTATGTGAACTAGCGAATCATCCTAATATCATTGGATTCTTACAAAGTTCTTGTAAGATATGGATGCGGCCAGAGGTGTATGAGATGCACATTAAGGTAACTCTCATTCAGTTGTAATCCCTTCCGTCATTTCGAATCCATATTTATGAAACAGTAACATTGTTTTTTAATCATATGCTAGGATTACCCCGAGGACACGGAGTTGATTAACAAAACGATACCAAATTTTCGTAAATTGGTATGTATCTTCGGTGGACTTATGCCGCAAACTAGACGAAGGAGGTGGATAAGATATTCGGGTGATAGTACTTGGGCTGCGCAAGAATAGATGCCCGGAGGTTCGTCGAGTCATGCTTCGGCACCTCAACCACCAACTTGTGTTAACTGGGATGACGACATGGATGACCTCAACCACCAAGAAGGCTCGTTGCATAATTCTTTGCCCCCTAGTCACGGCTGGTACGAGGTATGTATCATAAAAGCTTCCAAGATTTCTAGCAGCAACCTGGTGTAGGGTCGAGATGGCGGACTAGAGGGGGGTGAATAGTCTTTTCTAAAACTAATTGCGCCGGCTAACCGAAACTTATGCGGAATTGAAACTATTCGCTTAGCCAAGACTTCACCCCTCTAACTATGACTCTAAGGTACCTCCAAAAAGATCCTACACAAAGCAAATGGAGTGCCAAGCTAGCAAGAGCTATCCTAACAATTCTAATGCCAAGCCACACAAGTCTAAGCACTAGTACTTCACAAATCGGGGGAGCTCCTACACAATTCTAATGAGCAAAAGCACAAAGCCAAACCTAAGCTCACTAGATGCTCAAGGACAAGGATACACAATACAAATCCAAGAGCTCAACTTGCTTAGCTACACAATCTAAGCAAGAGCAACTAATTAAGCTACACAAGCTAACTAGTTACACTAGAGAGCAACTACACAAGCACAAGATATAGATGAATGTAAATACAAGGCTTGCGATTTGGAGAATGCAAACCACCGAGAAGAGTAGACAAAATTGACACGTTGATTTTTATTCCGAGGTTCACTTGGTTGCCACCAAGCTAATCCCCGTTGAGACAAGCTCCAAGATTGCCGCCGATCCTCTTGCTAGTGGTGATTCTCAAGTCACACTCTCCCACGTGGAGTGCTCACACCGAGCTCTAGCACATGATCCGGCCGAACCACTTGTTGCTCTTCACGTCTCGCTCAACTAGAGTTGCTCTTTGCGGCTCCCGCGGGGTGAGCACAATACGCCTCACAATCTCTTCTCCGGAGCACCGCACAATCTTCTTGCGGGCTTCAACGGAGCCTCTTGCCACCAAGCCGTCTAGGAGGTGGCAACCTCCAAGAGTAACAAGCGCACCGGCTTGCAACACGATCACCTAGTGCCACTCGACGCAATCTCTCAAAGCAATCGCACTAGAATCGCTCTCTCACTCGATCGGATGATTACTATCAAGTTAGAGTGAGCAGAGGGCTCTCAAGCACTCTCACATATGGACACCAAGTCCCCAAGGTGCTCAGCAACCTCAAAAGGCCGGCCACACCCTCTATTTATAGAGGGAGGCCCCAAACTAGCCGTTACACTCAAATCCCGTGAAAATAGAGTTTTCGCGGACTGTCCGCCTCACACAGACCGAACCGTCCGCCATTCAAAACCAACGGCTAGAACTGCAATGATTATGTGTCAGAGTCGACCGTTAGAGCCCCGGGCGGACTGTCCGCACCCCTTGGATCGGACGGTCCGCAGTTCATTTTGGACCACCAACAGAGCCAAAAACAGTTCTGTTCGAGCTCATCCGAAATAACGGCGGACCGTCCGCCCCTAAGGAGCGGACCGTCCGCATGTCTATTTCCAGCAGAAATGTACCTCCATAAAACGGCCAAACTCTTAGCTCCAATGTCCAAATTTGGTGATCTTGGACTCTATGGAAAGATTATTTAGAGGGCTACACAACCCAACTGAATATTTGATCCAAAACACAATGGATCAAAGCAGTATTTCACTCCAAGAGCCAACCTATTCTTCGAAGAACACCGAAAAGCCTTTCTTGCTTCCCCAAGTTGATAAACATCAACTCCAACTCTTTCTCCTTTGCAAATGTGCCAACACCACCACGTGAACCACCATGTGCATGTGTGTTAGCATTTCACAATCATTTTCAAAGAACTTTCACTTGATCTCACCACGCCACTAGATCCTAGCAACATCGCAATGTTAGATCGCTCAAGTGGCACTAGATGACCGATATGCAAACAAGTTTACCCCTCTTAATAGTACGGCCATCTATCCTAAATCCAGTCATACACTTCTCTACACAACCTTTGACCGGTGAAATGAAATGCCCTACAAGTCATACCTTTGCCTTGCGCATTCCATTTCATCTTCCCAAATATTGATGCCACACAAGCACCAAACTCCATCAAGCATTTTGATCATCATCATGAGTCAACACTTGCCTTGATCTTTCTTGAATGATATGATCCACTCCATATTATCACATGACCTCTTTGGTTCATCGATCTTGACCTTGCTCGCTCTTCACCGTTGCCTCGGTCCATCGGCGCCAAATCTTGCCCAAGCTTCACCGCATCGCGGTCCCTCGTTTCAAAGCCTTGACTTGCCCTTCTCCATTGCAACCGGTCCATCAAGCCAAGCCTTGCCTTGATCTTCTCCACTTTGGTCACATAACTCCATGTCATGTCTCATATGCAATGAGCTCCTCGATCACACTATATGAGCATAGCATCACCTTAGTCATTTCTCCTCCATGGCACATGTTGCTCATACTAGTGTCTTTGTGTGGACTAATCTCCTGTGTATCTCAACATAAACACTTATTAGTCCACCTAAGTTGTCGCTCAATTACCAAAACCAAACAAGGGTCTTTCAATCTCCCCCTTTTTGGTAATTGATGACAACTCTACAAAGATATGGAAATTAAGCATATTCCAAGCTAGCACTTCACACACGTGTAAATAGCTAACTTGGTTTGGATTTTATGTTTCTTATCCACCATTAAGACCACTTGTAAAAGATTGGATAAGCACCATGAAAATCCGACTTGGTAGTGATAACTCCCCCTACATGTGTGCTCAAGAGATTTAGTTTTAAACACACACACATGCATAAATATGAAATTTGTGGGATTGTTATCACTATTAAGTGATGCTAAGGTATATAGGATAAACCTTTGAAGCGTGATATCAATTTGAGTTGCATCCTTGAAGTTCATTCCTTAGCATCAATGAGTAACTAGACATTCATCAAAAACTCAAGATACCTCATGTGATCAACAAAATTAGCAAGGCTCTTAATTCACTTGTAAAAAAAATGTCTAGCTACAATCTATGCATGCTAGTTATCAAATCATCAATCAAGTTCTATGACTAGCATACATCACACACAAGCAATGCATATATAAATTCTAAAACTTATGCAAATGCAAGCAAGCACATGAATATGCACATATCAAATGCAAAACAACCAAGTTCATGAGTTTGCTCCCCCTACTTGTGTGCTCCTCTTGTCCAAGAATATTGATCCTCCTCAATATTGTTCCTCTTGATCCATGTCCATGATCGCACTCTCATCTCATCTCCTCCTTTGTCATCCAAGGATAATTCATATCTTTGTTCATTCCTCTCCCCCTTTGTCATCAATGACCATAAAAAGGGCCGAAACCACATGAAATTGTCAATGTGAAGATCAATGGCTACCACTTGAAGTTGTACCTCTTGTACTTGTAGGGTTACCACTTGAATACCCCTTGTAGGTAATCATATGAAGCGCTTGTGGTTTGATACAAAGAGTTGGACTTGGGTAGATGGTTGAGTCTTGAATTTTCATTTTTGATGGATACTTTCAAGTTGATTGGAATTGACACAACTTGTAACAACAACATGTGGAAGCATGAAGACCACCTTGAAATGCCACATGTAGGATACTAGTAGGATTTTTGACCTTGATACCTTGTAGTGGGGCTCCTCCCCCTATGTCAAAGTGTTTGTCAATCTACTTGAATCTTGAGCTCTTCTTGATGAGGGTAGCTTTCTTGATTTGAATTGATCACTTAAAGTTGAGGATCACTTGTGGAACCACCATTATTGCACTAGATCTACTTGATTGAATACCACTTGTATGACCATGTATATCACTTGTAGAGATACAATGATATACCTTTTGTTGAATCTAGTATCACTTGTAAAATCATGATAGACCACTTTGTTGAATTTGACATTGATAATCAATTCTTGAACTAGATTGTTTCCATGAGCTTCTTTCTCTTTGACTTGATCTAGACTACTTGCCTAAATAATTCAACTCGGTTTAAACCAATGACAACCTTCTTCACACCTCATTCTAAGGGTTATCTTGACAATGTTGAGTTAAACACTTGAAAACTCATTTTCTAGATCAACTACTTGGGTTTACTAGCTTATGAACATGTCATATGTTACCACTAGATCATATCAAGCATAGAAGCAATAGTGGCATCATAAAACATTTAAAATTATTTTATTTTTCATGAATGATCACTATATATGACTATATGCACTAATCATGTCCTTAGCGTAGTATGAATACATATGTCAAGCAATTTCACCTTGCTATGTTGGAGTAGAGGATAGTCATTAGATTCCAATTTAGCTCTCCAACTAACATCATGAAGTCCAATTATAATAGCTTGGTGAAGACAAAGAATACCAATATGAAAACCATTCTTCACCCATATGAAATGAATACCACTGATCATCAAATGCACTTTCTTATTGTGGTTGGCTTGCTTCATCTCTTTGATCCTTGCTTGCATGAGAGAATACCATTTGAATATTACTTGAATTTTCATGAATCTCTCTACTTTGGGTGTTGCTTGCTTTTCTTGATCAACCCATTTGATATCTTGATTCTCAACTTGAGTACCAAAAGTGTGCCAAAAATACTTCTCAATCAAATGGCCTTGTACCCAATACTCGTCATGCTTCTTGATTATTTCAAAACCAAACCTAGATTCCTCAACCACTTGTAAAGATGATTCCAACTTGAGGACCTTTAAATTTAAGTGACTCAAGATCAATCCAATATTTGTCACTTTTCTGAGCAGATTCAACTTATCTCAAGCGGACCGTCCGCGGTATACTGGCGGACCGTCCGCACCTGCATCACTTGTCATCCAATTACTCCGATGCACAGGCGTCAGACTGACCGAAGCCTACCGGACCGTCCGCGGATACTTGGCGGACCGTCCGCACTTGCCTAGTGGACACATCATCGGTGTAACCGAAGCTTACCGGTGCATCTGGCGTACCGTCCGCGGTCCATGGGCGGACTGTCCGCGCTGCAATTTTCTGCTGATTAGAGCCTCTGGTGAAAAACTCATGAATGGCGGACCGTCCGCCTCTTACACGCGGACCGTCCGCGCTACCAAATTTCAGACAGTCCAGAATTTTGCCAACTTTCACAATTTCAACTTTGAATTGGGATCATTACTCAAATAAAATTCCAAAAATCTCAAAACTAGCATAAACACCATCCAAAGACTCATATGAGTGAGTCAGAACGAGAAATCAAAAATAAATCAAGTAAAATCAAGGAAACTCATAAATAGCCCATAAAAGGTTTGAAAAAACAGAAATTTGAAGCAAAGAGTGCACATAAGAACCAAAAGTCATATGTACTAGTTTTCAAGTCACATTTGAGAAGTAAATGACATTTAGCTCATTTTTCAATTTGCAAAATGATTTTTCATCCAAAATCAAGGTTTAACACAAATAAGTTTGCAAGCCATCAAATATTTCCAATGAATTTCTCACAACCTGAATAAGATACTTGTATGTTGTAGCACTTGGACTTCATTATTTTGACTTGGCATTGGGTTGTATATATATGCAAAGAAAACTTCAATTCCTTGATTCAATCATAAGATAAAAATATGAATTTAATTTGAATCAAGCCTCCAATGCCTTTGGTACCTACACACATTCATCCACATTTTGATGGTACCCAAACTAGGTTGGGTCCTCTCAAGTTAGGAGCAACATACTTTGGCAATGCCTTAGTATGAATAGCGGGATGTTTTGCAATAGTAACAAATGAGGTACCATTACCTTCCTTTCTAAGTATAATATTTGCATCAATTGAAATAGACTTAGAATTGTTACCTAAGGGACATGAATAAGCCATGTGTCCCCTTTCCCGGCATAAGTAGCATCTTCTCTTTTGTTGAGCCTTTTCTTCCTTACTCATTTGATGCTTCTCATTGCCTTGCTTCTCATAGTTTGCTTGAGCCTTCTTCTCAAGCTTGTTTGGGCAACCCGAAGCTAGGTGACCCAATATTGCACAACTATAGCACTTGATGTGAGCATGTGGATTCTTCTCTTGAATCTTGTTCTTGCTCAACATCTTGACATCTTGATTGTGAGTTGGATGCCTAGCTCTTGCCTTGCCACCCCTTCTTGTTCTCTTTTTCATCATCTTCAAGTCATCAACTTGATCATCATGGTTGATCTTGACTTGAGGTTGGGGTACCTTCTCTTGCTCAACTTGTGACTTTGGTTGAGGTTCTTGTTGCTTCCCCAATTGCTTGGTTGGGCACATTGAGGTGAGGTGACCCCAAGCATGGCACTTGAAGCATTTGACATGTTTAAGCTTCTCTTCTTCCTTCTTCAACTTGAGCTTTTCTTTGTTGGGGCAACCATTTGCAAAGTGTCCCATCTCATGGCATTGAAAACACATGAAATGAGATAGCTTTATTTCTTCTTGCTTCTTCATCTTCCTATTATATTTATTCTTGCCCCATTTCTTGCCTTTGACTTTGCTCTTGTTGGAACCAATGCCACTCATGTCACCGAAGCTTCTTTGGTTTTTGATTATGCTTTCAAGTGTGACTTTTGATTTTGTCCATCTCTCTATCTTGTTGCTCAAATACTTCACTTGACTTTGGAGCTCTTTGTTTTCTTCTACAAGGTTAGTCTCATATTGTATAGTAGAAGAAGAACAAGCATCTATATGTGAAGTACATGGCATAGATAATAAATCATCACATGAGGTGGATACATGTTTCTTGCCTACATCACAAGGGTTAGCAATATTTTGCAATTGATCCTTTGACCCATGTGATGAGCTCTCACTAGTTTTAACTTCTTTACTAGAAAGCTTGTTAGTGAGTAAAGCATGGTCTATTACCAAATTCTCATGAGCAACACTAAGCTCCTCATGAGTCAATTTTAGCTCCTCATGTGAACAACTTATGACATAAAGTAGATGCTTTTGTTGTTCACATGTGTCTTTGAGAAAAGAGTTTTCTTTTTCAAATTTGATTGTTTTGGCTAACACTTCCTCAAATAATTTGGTCAAGCTAGCATATCTACTCAAGAGCTCATCATATGAATTAAGATCAATCACATTGCAATTTGATACCTTTGTGTCACCTTGTGACATGAAGCAATGTGGAGATGAGGATGAGTTTGATGTAGCAATATCATCCGTACATGAGCCAACTTGATCATCAAGTATGCTTGGAGTAGAATCATAATTTGCAACACTTAAATCATCATCATCAATCATGTCAAGTGAATTTGTTGTAGATTGATTATTATCGTCATTACTTGACCATGAGGTGGAGCAATCTTCCACAACCACCATGTCATGGATGTGCTCATCATCCTCATGCACTTCCTCCTTGGTCTTATAATCATCATGATCATCGGAGGCCGCCCCATATTTCTCATTTAGATAACTCCAAATCTCATGGGCGGTTTCCTTGTCCATGATCTCACCAAAAATGCAATTATGCAAAGATCTAAACAAGATGTTAGTAGTTTGAATGTCTAGATCTAGGCATTTCTCTTGTGTTGGAGTTAGATTTCCTTCATCTAACACATGAGAAAAACCTACATCCACCATCCACCACATTCGAGGGCAAATAAACTTAAAATTGCATGTCATCCAATTTCTCCACCGTGCAAATTGTGTGCCATCAAAAATGTGTGGACACTCAACATCTAGCCCATAAGTCGCCATCCTCTCGGGTCGGTAAGGACCACAAATGAGAGACATCGGCTCTGATACCACTTGTAGGGTCGAGATGGCGAACTAGAGGGGGGTGAATAGTCTTTTCTAAAACTAATTGCGCCGGCTAACCGAAAGTTATGCAGAATTGAAACTATTCGCTTAGCCAAGACTTCACCCCTCTAACTATGACTCTAAGCCACCTCCAAAAAGATCCTACACAAAGCAAATGGAGTGCCAAGCTAGCAAGAGCTATCCTAACAATTCTAATGACAAGCCACACAATTCTAAGCACTAGTACTTCACAAATCGGGGGAGCTCCTACACAATTCTAATGAGCAAAAGCACAAAGCCAAATCTAAGCTCACTAGATGCTCAAGGACAAGGATACACAATCCAAATCCAAGAGCTCAACTTGCTTAGCTACACAATCTAAGCAAGAGCAACTAATTAAGCTACACAAGCTAACTAGTTACACTAGAGAGCAACTACACAAGCACAAGATATAGATGAATGTAATTCAAGGCTTGCGATTTGGAGAATGCAAACCACCGAGAAGAGTAGACAAAATTGACACGTTGATTTTTATTCCGAGGTTCACTTGGTTGCCACCAAGCTAATCCCCGTTGAGACAAGCTCCAAGGTTGCCGCCGATCCTCTTGCTAGTGGTGACTCTCAAGTCACACTCTCCCACGTGGAGTGCTCACACCGAGCTCTAGCACATGATCCGGACGAACCACTTGTTGCTCTTCACGTCTCGCTCAACTAGAGTTGCTCTTTGCGGTTCCCGTGGGGTGAGAACAATACCCCTCACAATCTCTTCTCCGGAGCACCGCACAATCTTCTTGCGGGATTCAACGGAGCCTCTTGCCACCGAGCCGTCTAGGAGGTGGCAACCTCCAAGAGTAACAAGTGCACCGGCTTGCAACACGATCACCTAGTGCCACTCGATGCAATCTCTCAAAGCAATCGCACTAGAATCGCTCTCTCACTCGATCGGATGATTACTATCAAGTTAGAGTAAGTAGAGGGTTCTCAATCACTCTCACATATGGACACCAAGTCCCCAAGGTGCTCAGCAACCTCAAAAGGCTGGCCACACCCTCTATTTATAGAGGGAGGCCCCAAACTAGCCGTTACACTCAAATCCCGTGAAAACAGAGTTTTCGCGGACTGTCCGCCTCACATAGACCGGACCGTCCGCCATTCAAAACCAACGGCTAGAATTGCAATAATTATGTATCAGAGTCGACCGTTAGAGCCCCGGGCGGACTGTCCGCACCCCTGGGGCGGACCGTCCGCGGTTCAAAACTTCGAACTAACCGATTTACAAACGTCTCTGACTAAAACTGGAAGTGACTGGCGGACTGTCCGCTCCCCAGGGGCGGACCGTCCGCCGTTCAAAAGGTCAGCACACACAGAAACCGCAGTGTTTCTGTCCCAGAATTTTCAGTAGGAGGCGGACCGTCCGCCCCCAAGGGCCGGACCGTCCGCAGTATAATTTGGACACCCAAGACAGAACTACCAAGTTTCTGCGCCCGTTTCAGCTTTTAAAGGCAGACCGTCCGCCCTCTTGGACCGGACGGTCCGCAGTTCATTTTGTGCCACCAACAGAGCCAAAAACGGTTCTGTTCGAGCTCATCCGAGATAACGGCGGACCGTCCACCCCTAAGGAGCGGACCGTCCACAGGTCTATTTCCAGCAGAAATGTACCTCGATAAAACGGCCATAACTCTTAGCTCCAATGTCCAAATTTGGTGATCTTGGACTCTATGGAAAGCTTATTCAGAGGGCTACACAACCCAACTGAATATTTGATCCAAAACACAATGGATCAAAGTAGTATTTCACTCCAAGAGTCAACCTATTCTTCGAAGAACACCGAAAAGCCTTTCTTGCTTCCCCAAGTTGATAAACATCAACTCCAACTCTTTCTCCTTTGCAAATGTGCCAACACCACCACGTGAACCACCATGTGCATGTGTGTTAGCATTTCACAATCATTTTCAAAGAACTTTCACTTGATCTCACCACGCCACTCGATCCTAGCAACATCGCAATGTTAGATCGCTCAAGTGGCACTAGATGACCGATATGCAAACAAGTTTACCCCTCTTGATAGTACGACTATCTATCCTAAATCCGGTCATACACTTCTCTACACAACCTTTGACCGGTGAAATGAAATGCCCTACAAGTCATACCTTTGCCTTACGCATTCCATTTCATCTTCCCAAATATTGATGCCACACAAGCACCAAACTCCATCAAGACTTTTGATCATCATCATGAGTCAACACTTGCCTTGATCTTTCTTGAATGATATGATCCACTCCATATTATCACATGACCTCTTTGGTTCATCGATCTTGACCTTGCTCGCTCTTCACCGTTGCCTCGGTCCATCGGCGCCAAATCTTGCCCAAGCTTCACCGCCTCGCGGTCCCTCGCTTCAAAGCCTTGACTTGCCCTTCTCCATTGCAACCGGTCCATCAAGCCAATCCTTGCCTTGATCTTCTCCACTTTGGTCACATAACTCCATGTCATGTCTAATATGCAATGAGCTCCTCGATCACACTATATGAGCATAGCATCACCTTAGCCATTTCTCCTCCATGGCACATGTTGCTCATACTAGTGTCTTTGTGTGGACTAATCTCTTGTGTATCTCAACATAAACACTTATTAGTCCACCTAAGTTGTCGCTCAATTAACAAAACCAAACAAGGGCCTTTCACCTGGGATAACATACGAGGTAGGTTATCATATGATGCCTCGTATGTGCCGAACCGCATCTCGAACACCCTTTGTTTAGCCCGCCATGCCTTCAAATAACTAATGGTGTACTGGTAAATCTGCTCAATGTGTCAAACAATCATTTTTGCCTCATAATTTAGGTTGTCCATAATCAACCCATATATTTGCTTTGCAACAAAGTCACATGATATATTGCGATGCGAGGGAAGAACTTCTGACAGCAAACAAGTGTGCTCTGTCACAATGGAACATTTCCAGTTCGACTTCCATTTTCCCTTGAATGCATGTACTTGCCATGGACGTCCATCATTCACACACTTCACCTCATATTCTTTACTGTCAGACTTTACGACTCTGAATTCTCGTTTCAATGATATTGCCCATAGTCTCACAGCATCTTTTACGGCTTCAATGTTTGGATATGTTGCACCTTGCACTACCTCATTCCCTCTGTACTCCCACTCCTGATTTCGTACGTCTTCTGCGACATGACTGTCAAAACCATGCTCCTTCCACTCTTTTGGCAATGAGTACTGCTCGTCATCAGATGAGCCCTCATATTCTTCCATCTCTATTGCGGTTTGGTCTTCTGCCTCCATCTCGTCCACAATGCTATGTATCCTCTCTCCCTCATCAGCAAGGCCCTGTGGTCCCATGTTTTGGTTCTCTGTCTCTTCTGACTCATCTTGCTCAACATAATTGGTCTCTCTTCGAATACTCGGAGTTGCTTGATCTGCACCATGTTAGATTTCATTTTGTGTCTTCTCCCGGATTTGAACAAGAATGGCCAGAGGCCACCCACGCTCTAGAGCTGCTTGCATGTACTTCTGCCAGTCATCAGTGCTGTGTATCATCATCAATTCCCATGAATCACTTTCTACCTCCCAATTAACAAGAGACTGGACGGTGATCACATGTGTCAACGGATCAACACCGAACCCACGCTGCAGCCACTTACATATGGAACCAAAACTCCTTTCCAGAGGTTTATCTATGGCGCTAGATGTGCACTTAAATGCAGAAAGATCTACTCCATTTGGCCCATACAAAACATTGTAGTCACCATAAAATACTTGAAACTGCATCTTACTCGACATATCTGTATATCACAGAATACTTATCGAGTTATACTCTTTACTTCACTACCTTATTCAATAATCCGTAAAAACTAAGTATGAAATTCAACTACAACGTATAAGTATTCATAACTACGTGATGACACTCAAATTCTATACTGCATATGCCAAATTCTATTCTAAATCATAATTAATTTATAAACACGTCTCTAATAGTACTGCAATTGTAATAATAAATGCGTAATACTAATTTTCTAAACTAATTTACTACTACGTAACTATAAACTAAAATATCATTAAACTCCTACTTAAATGGTTCTACTATAGCACTAATTAAATTAAATTACTCTACAATACCAATGGAAAAATACATAAACTAAATGTACTAACCTGCAGATCACCAGTGCGGAATCCGGCAGGGCTTCGCCGCTTTCCTTCTCCTCACCCCTCTTTTTTTCTGAATTTTTGGTGGAATTTTCGGCCTCAAATGAGGAGGGAATGGGAGTCGGAGGCATATATAGGGGTGGGTACCCCGGTAGCCCGAGGGGGGGGCGACAGGCCCCCCTGTCGCCCGCGGGGGGGGGGGGCGATAGGCCCCCTGCCACGCTTGTGGGCGTGGCCCAGTGGTCGCCCGAGGGGGGGCGACACCCCCCTTCGCCCGTTGGGGGGGCGACAGGCCCCCTTGTATTTTTTTCCAGGAACCTCGTTGCGAATTTGAAAAAAAAATTACACTTAGGGCCTGTCGCCCTATGGAGGGGCCACCTGGGGTATTTTTGATATTTTTCAAAGTAGACATATATTTTTGAAATTTTCATTTTTTTTAAATATAAAAAAGAAAAAAGCGCATTCAGTACCCATTCCACCACGCAAACGCAAGAGCATACGCCACTCCTTTCACCGGTTATATAAGACGCTTTCACCAACCCTAGCTCCCACCTGGTGCTCTCCCGCCGCCGCCACCTCGTTCTACACGTCGTCTCGCCTCTGCCGTCGCCATGGGGAGAAGTAAGATCACTCACCTAGTCCCCTCTTCCTCCCGACTCGTTTTTCCCTCTCAGTGTTGCTCGGATCCGTGCTGCCGTGCGGTAGTGTCATCATTATAGGATGGGGACTTCTTAGATGCCGATGCGGCGATGCCGTGGCTCTATGCGCGAATCTGATGAGCTCTGAGAAATCTTCGGATGATTTTGCGGTGATCAGTTCCGCCGAGCATGGGCAACTGGCTCCGGCCTATCCAAAAGGCTTTCCCTGAATGATTTTTCGGAATTCAGCTTTTCCCATTGTAATTAGATGCAAAATCAGACGAATTCCAATCATGTTTCAGAATTCAGATGAGCATGTAGAGTTAATTCTGGTGCTTTTGAATTCTGGTATCACTCGGTCTCGGTAGCCTCGACCGTTTGCTATACTTGTGTACCTACCATGATCTGTAGAATTCAGACGATTCATTTTTTTTTGGTAGAACAGGGCTTGTGATATGTTTTTTTTCTGACAATGCCCTGATGCAGCTATTTAGTTCACACTGTAATATGATTCGCCCTGTTCATGGGTTGGTTTTCCCGGGTTTTGGTTTGTTTCCGGACCAGCCCAAGGAAAATATACTGGTCCGGTGTGGGTTGGCTTGCATGGGCTGCCATCGGGTTGATTCATTTGTTGGCTTGGTCTGGTTTGACGGGTTTCACGGGTCCAGTGGCTCGGATTCGAATTCCAAGCCTATTCTGACAATTGCGGGCGCCCTTTATGCTGATCCCACCTACACCATACACGGCATCTGCTATTGGCTTAGCCCTGTTCATGGTCCGGTCTTCCAGGTTTCTGGTTTCTTTCCAAACCAGCCCAAGGGAATGTAGAGTAAGAAAGTGACGATTCAGATACAAGAGTCACGATTCAAAATTCTGAACATACAAATCAGCATATCGGTTTCCAGTGACAAAAAACATTATAATTTCTACATAAATAATCCTTGCCATGTGAAAGCATAACATTGGAGTGCCATGTCTCTGTAGGAATGCAAGTTACATAAGTTTCAGAAAGTGAAACATTTCCTGCCCAAATGGAATACATAGTAGCCTTTCAAGTAGCAACACGTGCCGGGCATGTAACTGTGCACAGCCACAGGATTCAAAAGACAAACACCTGACTATACCTGGAAACAATACATTACAACAAGGAGCTGCATTGTGATCAGAGTGCTAGTCCATTAGCAGCTACTAGCCCAAGATATAGAGATCAACCGAAGGAAATGTGAAGCCAAACAAGCTGGCTTGCATCAAGCAACCTACAGGTGATCTATTCCCATCCATGAATCTGCCATCACAAGCACAAAAGCAAGATTCATTCATGAGGGAGGAAGAATTCATTGTTCTGGAGCCAACGCGGTCATGTGAACTTTTACTTATTAATTTTTCAGTCTCCATGTTGAGACCTGCAACACTCATGCACAAACTCTGATCTGTAGACCTATCTTAATTGCACTAGCCTTGCCAAATTGACATCCGGAACAAAACTGAGCAGACAAGATCATGAATAAACCACGTCGATTAAGCACCAAGATAGAACACAAGCTACTCATTGTAACAAAACACAAATTGCAGCCATTTTTCCTGGTAAGGATGCAACAAGTAACAGGTTAATTACACCCCGCAGAAAAGCATCTTCTTGATGGGGGCACGAACAGAAGCATCATATTTCTAAAGCACAAAATAGAAGCTGGAATCCTAACATTGGAGTGCCATGTCTCTGCAGGAACGCACCTTGTTAGAAATTGCTATCCTTCAAACTCAGTGAAATCTGAAACAAAAAAAGGCAAGTTACATAAGTTTGTTTTAAACATAATTGAAGGCAAACAAAGCTACCAAGCTGCTATCCAGTATAACCTGAAATAACTATTACCAGCATTATTGCCAGCTGCAATTATTGTCCGTACAATACCCGACTACTTGACAAATGAATCTGATAACACATATATCTTATTTGCTGTCAAGACTTCATTGCAATCTGAACAATTGGATACTGACCTGTCTTTTTCAGACAACACATACAATATGTTCAGTAAGGACGCAAGTCCATTTTAGCATGCATTTCAGGACTCGTAGCTGAGAAATTGTTGGATACAACAACAAATGGACTGATGTGGGATTTCATCATCACAAATAAAGAATGGATTGAATCTTGCACCCATTTCTTTCTTTGCAAACTAAATCTAATCTCAATCTGAGCTAGGGTTCATAGCTGAAAACAATCCATGACACAAGGAACATATATGAAAAGAGTAATGGACCTTGTTAGCAGAGGTCTCTATGGAAAGATGCGGTGGCGAGTCCACATCCACACATCCATGTCTAAGGAGCCAGAACCATAGATGCAACAGCTACCTTCAATTCCCACGCTGCCTCGACCGCGAGCGCAGCCTCCACCTCGAGGCCTCGAGCGAGACCGTCGCGCGGCATTTTCGTCCCGGCCGCCGGGCGTCGCCGCCGTCCGACGCAGACGCAGCAGCCGCCGCGGTCCGCCGCAGCCGCCGTCCGCCCCCGCAGTTGGCCGCCGAAGCGCAGCCGCCGCCGCCGCCTTGTTTTTCCTTTGGATATATTGCCGTGTCGTGGTTTTGACGGGTCCGACCGGAAACCAAACCAGTCTGCCGCTTCCATCGTATGGTCACACTGGTCCGGCTCCAACCCACGCTAGAAACCGGGTGGACGGGTCCATCTGGGTTGGGCACGGGCTGGTATTCGGTTTTGCTAAACCGGTGAACAGGGCGAAATATGATGACCTTGTCGAATGTTTCTTATGGTGCTAGCCATGTAGACATTGCAGTAGTGCACAGACTGTATGAACAAGCATCATGTTCAGCTTGGTTTCATGTGAATTTTGTTTCTAGCAAGCTGGTCTGTTTGTCTATACAGTTGCTGATCTGTATTTGTTGTTTTGTATAAAGCATAGAATGCTTGCGATCTCTGCTCTGTTTCTATTCTGTCTTGGTTGATGGCTTTGTATGTGCTATATGGATGCTACATCTTATTATATAAAGGGTAGTCACCTTTGTGTCCTATGGCTGAAACTGTTCTGTTAAGAGTATTGGCAATCTAGTGATATCTAATTGGCATTCATGTATGTGTGATGTGTGGGTTCTGTTTACAGTGTTATGAATTCTGCCCAATATTGTTCTATGCACTCTGGACAAATTTCGTTACTCTCCCTAGAAATGAATGCTTGATTGAGTGATATGCGATGCGGTCTGCATGTTTAATGACATTGACTGTGATATTGACACTGAATTATTTAAAGAGTTGGATCTGTTTTGAGCTTGCCATTCTAGTTCTGATGTGTTATGAAGAACTGGGATTGCACCTTAGTAATAAAATATTGTGGTAGGAGGGTAAGGTGGCTGTGGGTGTCATCTCTGCAGTTCTATTTCAGAATTCTGCCCTGTTATTTGAGGCCATTTTTTGCACATTGGTTATAACTAGGTGCATTGTTGTTTTCTTACCAGGACCCGCTAGATGCTACCGCCAGATCAAGAACAAGCCATACCCAAAGTCAAGGTACTGTCGAGGTGTCCCTGACCCCAAGATCAGGATCTATGATGTTGGGATGAAGAAAAAGGGTGTGGATGAGTTCCCCTTCTGTGTCCACCTGGTTAGCTGGGAGAAGGAGAATGTTTCCAGTGAGGCTCTTGAGGCTGCCCGCATTGCTTGCAACAAGTACATGACCAAGAGTGCTGGAAAGGATGCCTTCCACCTGAGGGTCAGGGTTCATCCATTCCATGTCCTTCGTATCAACAAGATGCTTTCATGTGCCGGGGCTGATAGGCTCCAGACTGGAATGAGGGGTGCTTTTGGCAAGCCCCAGGGTACCTGTGCTCGTGTGGACATTGGTCAGGTCCTCCTCTCTGTGCGCTGCAAAGAAAGCAATGCTAATCACGCTGAAGAAGCCCTCCGCCGTGCCAAGTTCAAGTTCCCTGGCCGCCAAAAGATCATCCGCAGCAGGAAGTGGTATGTGGGAATGAAGTTGACTCGATATCATGTCATAACACTGATGGTTGGTTTGAATTTGACTTGTTTGGTAAATTGTATTCTTTTTTCAGGGGTTTCACCAAGTTCACCCGTGCCGAGTACCTCAAGTATAAGAGTGAGGGTAGAATCGCGCCTGATGGTGTCAATGCTAAGGTGCAAAGTTGTTCCAGTTACTCAATTATTTATGTGTTTATGTTTTTGCATCTTATGCTTCACATGAATAATGAAAACTCAGGCTAGTTTTCTATTGCTTTGTGCTGCCATTGCAATGTCTTTTTTGACTCTGGCTCATCTATTGGCCTTTGTGCAGCTGCTTGGCGTCCATGGTCCACTGTCTAAGCGTGCCCCTGGGAAGGCGTTCCTTGCAGATAACATTCAAGCGTCCGCGTAGACTAATATTTATCCTGCTGAATGGAATTCCAGAGATTTTTGCCTAGATCTAATTCTGCGTGCTAGAACCTAAGTAATGTTTTGTTTGAATGATCAACTTGTGTAGCCCAATTTAATGTGGAGGTTATTTATTCATAGTAGTATCTTGTTTGAACCCCTGCCTCAGCCCTTGTCAAAAGGGCTGCATCTTTTTCGGGGCTGTGAATTTATAGCTTTTCTGAACCCCAAGTGCTCCGTTTTGCACTATATTTTTGTGAATGAATTTATATTCTGTACCCTTTTGGTCATGTCCAGTTCCAGGATTTCACATTCTTTGATGTGTAGTTTTTTTTTTTTTTTTTGCCAATTGAAAGCCCCATGATGAAATCGGTTTTCATGTAATATTTGAGTCGCTAGATTCAGTATCTGTACTAAGTATCATATTCATATTGCCGTCACTGAAAACAAATTCATCAATGTGATTATGGAACTGTGGCATGGCTCGCCGAGGCTGTAGGTCGACGTACACGAGATTTTTTAACAAAAAACATCATAAATGGAATGGTATTCAGACATGTCCCACGGTGCCACCCCGTGTATGGAAGAGAACGCAGTTCACAGCTGAAACAACGTAATTTCTGGAGACCAATTCTGACAAGTGAACTATGAAAAAACGGCCAGTTCCACAGCTCTTAGAACATTCGGGAGTTAGCGAGATCCCAATAAATAACTAATTACTACTACAGCATATATGCCACTGCCACATTTGCAGCACGCAAAATATTAAGAACATCTGTAAGAAATGTCATCTTATCTTTAGATTAAACACATCATTCGAGAATATGGCCAGTTTCAGGTTTGGGCTCGGGCTTGGGGAAATAGGCAAGACAACATGAAAGCTTATGTTTTCACTTCATCCATCGCAAATTTGCAGCAGATAATTTAATTTATGGCATCCTATCTATCCTTCATAAAGAACTTTGGCTTCTCACTCCAGATGTTGGATGACTCTTTGTTATACTTCACATAATCATAAGAGATACAAGGATTTCTACAAACAACTCTAACCTTCTAAAGGATGACAATGTTCATGAACTTCCTCTTCGCAAATGCCAACCACCATTTGTTTGGAAAGCCATTAGCTCTGTATGCACAGTTGAGCAGTCTTCCACTTGTTTCCTCCCTTATCTGCTTCAAATAATTCCTCAACAGTTCTGAATTCAGACGGAGAAATGCCTAGTCATCAATTTGTCATTGCAATTCATGGGCACATGAATACTTAGGTGAAATACTTAACTAGTCTACAAAATAAGCAAAATACTACATAGATGAGATACTGAATAACAGCTTATTACATCTATCCGGAGAAAAGACAATCTAATTCAAATATATACATATGGCCATGCAATTGAAGTAGATAAAACTGAATACCTGCTTCCTCCTGGGACACGGGAAGAGCGAAAAGTCCAGGGAAAGGAAACCCTGGTTCCCCAGGCACAGGAACTTTCTCCAAGCCCAGATTAATGATGGCCTTGGTCCCAACAGCTATCGTCCTGCAGCCTTCTAATCTTTTCAGGGCAATATTGATGTAAAATGTCAGATAGATAAGTAACTTGTCTGCTGGGCTTTTCACATGGAAGTTTTTGAAGAAAACATTTGCTCGAAAGAAAGTTATGGCTTCATCAACTATGTCCGCTTTATCTGTAGTAGAAACAAAAAAATTAGTGTTCTTGTATCGGTGGAAGTAAAACATCAATTGTATTAAGTGTTGACAGGATACCTGGGTCAGAGGTGGGGGCTGGACCCTTTATATGAGTTTTTAGTGGAAGCAAAGGACAGCCACAAGCTTTGGTGATGCTATCATCATCAACGAAACTAGAGTGATAAACCTGCCCACAATGGATTGATGTAGTGCTTATTAAGCTTTCTTAAAACAACATATTAATTAAATATCACCAGTTAATCAGAATTACAATTGGAGTAACAAAACAGTATGGCAAAAACCATGAGACAAAGGTGATGAGTCCATTTGTTTGCCATGATCCATCCAAAGCAATTAAACCCACACAAAAGCTTAATTAGCAGTGTGGCTCCAAGTTGAGAATCAGGTATTGAAACAAATTGTCCGATTATCACTTTAGATATGGGCTGCAACATATTAAATTAACTATAGACAATACTGTTCTTTATTATCCAAGTGGTACTGCTTTAGTGGTAACACATACCAAAGATTTCTTTTAATGGAATTCTGCATTTTGTTTGGAAACCATTAATGACTAACGACACAGCCACTGTTCCAATCTAAAGTCACCTTCCCCCAAAACATTTAGTTACATCATTATCTCAAACCCCGAATAGACATTGATTATGACAAGAGTACCATATTTGAACTTGAAACTAGAGTAAATCAGTCTGACATTCTAGTTTCAGATGCTACCATGACAGCAAATGTGCACTTGACCTACATTTCACAACACCAACAACGACTGGAACATGCTTGCTACCCACGCCTTAAGATAGGCTACCCTTGGAATCTATATGATTCCATGAGCTTCTAATTATCGGTTTCACGATAAGCAAACCTCAAATGGCTAATCTTCCAGCCTTGGATCAGGAATTCAATGTCGCGACAGGTTTGGATGGCAAGATTTGATTATTTGATCCATTGGAAAATACAACAGGTTCACAAAATCTCTAAAAGCAGTTACATTCCAATACCAAGGCTATTTAGTTGCTATTACACACCTCAACAGAGCAACCTCAAATAAAGACATCCATTCACATGGAGAAAGGAGCTAGCAACCAGCATCCGCTACCTACTTTACTTTCGGGTAGAGTAGACAAGAAAATAAAAATCTCTCAAAGAGGTGGATCCGACCGATCATGTCCGTGACGGAGGCACGGGGAGCTGAATCGAACGTTTTCTCGAGGAATCGGGTCAAGAAGGAATTCCAAGGTGGTTTCATGCATCTTGCCATGGTAGGGCGAGACAGAGAGGAGCGTACCATATTGCCGGTCTCCAACCAGGAGGATCCGACGCTTTGCCGGAGATCTGGCCGGCCAAGCGGCGGCGTAGCAGTTCCTCCGAGTTAGAATAGGTGGATCAAACCTGGACCTGGTCGGAGAGGAGGGGAGAGCAGGCGGGAGGAGGAGAGGCGGTGCCGCTGGCCCGCTCGACCGCTCCCAAGGTGGCGTTGGCAGCTCGACGGACGGCGGGAGCCGGGAGGCGCAGGCCTGGGGAGGGGAGCGGCGGTCGACTGCCGGACGGCGAGCAGAGGCTGCGCCGACCGTCGGGCTCCGGGTCGGGGAAACAGGGATCGGGAGGGGATCGGTAGTGGAAGGTTTGGTGGGTTGCCGGGCTGGGAGGGGCCGCGGATGTGCCATTTTGTTTGGGCCAATCTATTTTCTTTGGGCCGTGACTATATGGGCTAATTTAGTCCGCTTGTATCGCCAATCCTACATACATTTTCTGAAACTGTTTTTCTTCGTCACCATCCGGTGTTTGAGATTTGTGTAAACAACGTCGATAAAAAAATATTCTAACATCTATCGCGGCTCCTTGGCAGACGCTAGAGCCACCCCCGCCGGATCCGGTGGGGTGGGGGGAGGGGGTTGTCTATACATCGCATTCTGCGATTTTGAGCCATCACATCGCAGAAGAGCGGCCTCCTTTTTCTTACTGTGCTCCACTATATGCTCCCCCCGCCGCCCCCACCTCCCACGGCTCCGGCGCCGCTCCCGGTATAGGGTCGAGATGGCGGACTAGAGGGGGGTGAATTGTCCTTTCTAAAACTAATTGCGCCGGCTAACCGAAACTTATGCGGAATTGAAACTATTCGCTTAGCTAAGAATTCACCCCTCTAACTATGATTCTAATGCACCTCAAAAAAGATCATACACAAAACAAATGGAGTGCCAAGTTAGTAAGAGCTCTCCTAACAATTCTAATGCCAAGTCACACAAGACTAAGTACTAGTACTTCACAAACCGTGGGAGCTCCTACACAATTCTAATGAGCAAAAGCACAAAGCCAAATCTAAGCTCACTAGATTCTCAAGGCCACAATTCAAACACAAGAGCTCAACTTGCTTAGCTACACAATCTAAGAAAGAGCAACTAATTAAGCTACACAAGCTAATTAGTTACACTAGGATCTCTACTTCTAGCTACACAAGCAAGAAAATGATTAACAAGCTACACAAGCTAACTAATCACTAGAGAGCAACTATACAAGCACAAGGTATATATGAATGTAAATACAAGACTTGTGATTCGGAGAATGCAAACCACCGAGAAGAGATGAACACGTTGACACGGTGATTTTTATCCCGAGGTTCACTTGGTTGCCACCAAACTAATCCCCGTTGAGACAAGCTCTAAGGTTACCGCCGATCCTCTTGCTAGTGGTGACTCTCAAGTCACACTCTTCCACGTTGAGTGCTCACACCGAGCTCTAGCACATGATCCGGCCGGACCACTTGTTGCTCTTCACATTTCGCTCAACTAGAATTGCTCTTCGCGACTCCCGCGGGGTGAGCACAATACCCCTCACAATCTCTTCTCCGGAGCACCGCACAATCTTCTTGCGGGTTTCAACGGAGCCTCTTGCCACCAAGCCGTCTAGGAAGTAGCAACCTCCAAGAGTAACAAGCACACCAGCTTGCAACACGATCACCTAGTGCCACACTCTTGCAATCTCTCAATGCAATGCACTAGAATCACTATCTCACTTAGCGAATATGATTAGCACTAACACAAGTGAGTTGAAGGGCTCTCAAGCACTCTCACACATGGACACCAAGTTCCCAAGGTGCTCAGCTACCTCAAATGGCCGGCCACACCCTCTATTTATAGATGGAGGCCCCAAACTAGCCGTTACACTCAAATCCCGTGAAAACAGAGTTTTCGCGGACTGTCCGCCTCACAAAAACCGGACTATCCGCCATTCAAACCCAACGGCTAGATCTGCAATGATTATGTATCAGAGTCGACCGTTAGAGCCCTTCGCGGACTGTCCGCACCCTATTGGCGGACCGTCCGCCGTTCAGACACTCCGAACACTCAGAGAGACAGCGTCTCTGGACAAACTTAAAGTTTGAGGGGCGGACTGTCCGCACCCATTATGCGGACCGTCCACCCTTCACATTGTGCAATCTTTCAGAAGCGAAAACATCTCTGGTCATTTTGTCAACTGACCGGCGGACCGTCCTCACCCCAGGGGCGGACCGTCCGCCCTTCACTCTTAAATCCCACTAGAGACCCAACACGTCTCTGGTCAAATTGTTAAGTGACCTGCGGACCGTCCGCGCCCCTTGGCCGGACCGTCCGCAGTCCAACCTTTCAGCCCAAGCCAGAGAAACAACCTCTCTGGACGATTTCTTTAAAATACATGCGGACTATCCGTACCCCAGGGGCGGACCGGCCGCAGTACGGCCTTCAAGCCCAAACAGAGCTGCAACCTCTCTGGACAAAAATGAAATATACTGGCGGACCGTCCACCCAACAGGGCCGGACCGTCCGCTCGTCATTTCTTTTTCCCATAAGTTGATCAACATCAACTCCAACACTTTATTCTTTGTAAATGTGCCAACACCACCACGTGAACAACACCATGTGCATGTGTGTTAGAATTTCACAATCATTTTCAAAGGATTTTCACTTGATCTCTCCACGCCACTCGATCCTAGCAACATCGCAATGATAGATCGCTCAAGTGGCACTAGATGACCGATATGCAAACAAGTTTGCCCCTCTTGATAGTACGACCATCTATCCTAAATCCGGTCATGCATTTCTCTACACAACCTTTGACCGGTGAAATAAAATGCCATACAAATCATACTTTTGCCTTGCGCATTCCATTTCAACTTCCCAAATATTTATGCCACACAAGCACCAAACTCCATCAAGCCTTTTGATCATCATCATGAGTCAACACTTGGCTTGATCTTTCTTGAATGATATGATCCACTCCATATCATCACATGACTTCTTTGGTCCATCGATCTTGACCTTGCTCGCTCTTCACCGTTATCTCGGTCCATCGGTACCAAGTCTTGCTCAAGCTTCACCGCCACGCGGTCCCTCGCTTCAAATCCTTGACTTGCCCTTCACCATTGCAACCGATACATCAAGCCAAGCCTTGTCTTGATCTTCTCCACTTTGGTCACATGACTCCATGGCATGTGTCATATGCAATGAGTTCCTCCATCACACTATATGAGCATAGCATCAACTCTTAGCCATTTCTCCTACATGGCACATGTTGCTCATACTAGTGTCTTTGTGTGGACTAATCACATGTGTATCTCAACATAAACACTTATTAGTCCACCTAAGTTGTCACTCAATTACCAAAACCAAACAAGGGCCTTTCACCCAGCGCCCCCACCGCCGCCCTCCACCGCCGCCACGCTAATCGAGCTCGCTGTCGCGTCAAACGACTTTCTCCTCGCCCCTGCCGCTAGCCACCGCCCACCGGTCGTCCGGTCCCGCCCGGCCGGCGGCGCTCACGTGCCGCCGGGTCCTTCTCTAGGTCTGGTGGTCATGGAGCCCCCACCCCCAGCAACCCGAAATCATAAACTCCGCCGCCTCCCGCCACCACTCCGGCCGCCGGCCACCTTGCCGGCAGCCGCCCCACCCACCTCCCACCCCTCTCCAGCCACCCCGCCTCGCCCTCCCCTAGCTTGATGGCGGCCGTGCACCCCCTCCCCTAACTCGGGAAAGAAGAAGACCAGGGGCTCCTCCCCTTCTGCGATGGCTCTTTATCGCACGCGATAAATAGAAATCACGGCCAGACCCTCCCATCGCCGCTCCCTCAGACTGTCTCCAGGGGTACCCTCTAAAATCCACCTCCTAAAAAGAATATTCTCCTCCCTCTAAACAGATTCCGCACTCTATATCAAAATCCTCTTCAACAATACACTCCATACCACACCCCCTATACCCCGCCATCTAATATTTTATATTTCCCTCTCCAACTAACTCCAACTACCTCTTCCCCCTCAAAACTAAAATAACTTGTTATTAATCAAAATATGAACAGGAGTACCAATGATAGTCTAGAGTGTAAATATATTTTTTGAAAAATAATTAATTAAGATAAGAATCAAATTTACAATTGCCTGAGACTGAACAAGCCGAATGGATTAGCTTGGCTAAGACTACAAACTGAAGATGCAATCTACCATGTAACAAGTTCCCTATGACTTCAGCCACAAAGTTCAGCAATCCTATAATTTTATTCCTTCATGCTGCATCATGCAAGAGAGTATCCTAATAACTTCAAATAAGAAATCAAAGCTAGGGCCGGTGAGGCGTGCATATGCATGTGTGTAGTCCTGAAAAAAAAAGGAGCCTATCATTGCTACTAATCTATTCAAACCATACAATCCATAAATCTATAGGCCATCTTTGAATCATCTTTAGTACAGAATCCTAAAGCGTACAACAAGTAAAAACATACAATCCATTCAAACCGACACCCATCCAACATCACATCCAAATAGACAAGCACGGGGATTTTACCTTCTCCTTAGTCGCTGGCGCTTCAACGATGAAAATGAATCTCCTGATCCGGATCGGGATCCACGAACCAGCCGAGATGAACGACGCCTCTTCCCTGACTTGGTTGGGCGGCCTTCTCCTTCTCCTCTTCCTCCACAGGCCCGGTCTTCTAGCCCCCTGCCGCCGGCGTCCGGGAATCTGCTGCACTGGTCCTCCTCTAGATCTGTCGCCCGGGGCGGCACCTCCTCCGATCCGCGCCGTTCCTGGCCGGATCCACCTCCACCTCCCCTTTCCCCGTCGGCCGCCACCTTCCCTGCCCTGCTCTTCGCCCTCTCGGCCGGAACTTCAGCACGAGCGCGGGCAACAGCCGCCGGGGGTGGAGAGAGACGGAGAGAGACACGAGAGGCGGGGAGAGAGACGATGGAGGACCTGGGAATGTGGAGGGCGACCGGAGGACCCCGAAATATCCAGGCTCGGGTACTGGGTACCGCTGGAGCGGGTACCGGGTCATCCCAGCCTCTATATTTGGAGTCCGGGTCGGTTGGAGTGGCCCGTTGTGGACAGTCTCAGTCCCCCTCCTCCGCACGCTATGCATCGAGCGCTGCATTTCAGGCATTCATCGCCTGAAGGTAGTTTATGGGCTGCCGTGATTAATTTAGGCCCAATAATATTTTCATTGCTCCATTTGGATTGTACTTTAGACCCGTTCATATTTAACCTTAGCGGTAGCAGCTATGCAGCATGCGGAGTTAGTATATAACTAGATTATTTTGCTTTCATCTTTTCTTCCGTTATTTGTTTTCTCTTTTTTTCACATATTTTCTCTTCTATTTTTTTATCTTTCTTATTCTCAGTTTTCTTCCTTGTATTTTTTATTTTTTAGGGGTAAGAGAGTTTTTTCTACACAGTCATAATTTATCCTAAAAATTCTAGAATGCCCTACATTTCAGGATGAAGGGAGTACGTACATCTCAAACCAAATGCCATATAAATGTCAGGGGTAGTCGTTGAGCCCATAGACTATGATCATTATTGAAAAAATAGAGGATTAAGTTAATTAAATTTCTTATTAAGTTGCGCTAGTTGAGCTATGGAATGAAGGACCCTCGTAACTCTATGCAATGGCTTTAGATGAAGTCTTTTGGAGTAACTTAAAATATGTTGATAAACATGCATTGATTTGCTAAACTGGCAGTGGAAGCAGAGTAAGGGTGGAAGCAGTGAAGCACAATCAGGTTTAGGAGTCTTTTTTTTTGAACAAAAAGGTTAAAAAAAAGGTTTAGGAGTCACCATCAAAGTTGGTGCTTCCATCTTGACGGCAAAAAGGCGCAGGAATGTGCAAGGTAGGTGCCTAATATTCCCCCCTCTGTTTGGGTGGATCCTACTCCATCAGTTTGTTCCTCTTTAGATTTTCACACAAATAATCCAGCCTCCAGCCATACGAAGCGACACTTCAACTCTTTTGTTCATGAGAATACAAAAGAAAACACTTGTTTTCGTGCCATGAGGATAAAACAAATTAACAAATCACATCAAGAGGTTTCTTCATACTCTCTCGGTTTGAAATTATAGGTCATTTCAACTTTCTTAAAGAGTCAAACTATTTTTATGTTGGACCAAAATTATAGAAAATATTAGAAAATTTACAAATAAATATAATATGAAAGTATATTTAACAAAGAATCTAATTATACTTATTTGGTATCATAAATATAAGTAGTTTATTGTATATATTTGATCAAGTTTGAAATATTTTAACTCTTTAAGAAGGTTGGAATGACTTACAATTTGGAACAGATAGAGTACCTAATAAAATTATTTGGAGCTTTCTCATCAGAAAGCTAATTCCATATTTGTTACTACTCTTGTTTCACAATGATGTGTTATTATTCAAGAGGCGTCACAGATGAGAAAATGAGTGTAGTCATTTCAGTACTTGTACTTCAAACCTCTACGCCTCATTCAGAACACAAAAGAAATTACTTTGCTGTATTCAGCAAATGATGTGAAATGAAGAAAATGGTTTGTTGTGAGGTTATCTGACCAAGCGACTATCGGACATGCTCTTCCACAATTGACGCTGCCTGAGCTCTAAAATTCGAGTCCTTTTATGAGGTTGTTCAGATTGTGTATGAATATTAAGAACCTATCCATTGTACTTAAATTTCTAATCCTTCTTGTATAAACAAACTTTAACCTCACTGCAGTCAACTTGCCGCTGAACAAGGGACACATGCATGTCATGCATGGATAAAAAAATTGACTAAATTATCCGAGGCAAATATTTCCAAACTTTCAAGGCTGCCATAAAAGGGTAGTCAGTGGACAAAAACCCAACAGCTTTAGTAGTTTGCGTGCACCCAATCCAAACACATCATTTATTTCTTTTGAAGAGGGTCATATCAAAACTCTACGACGATAAAAAAAAGTCATGATCCGATCAAGGGATCCAAAACACGTGCTATGTCATAAGTACATGACACGACTTGGGAGCATCTAATGCCTTGTGCCAACTGTGTACCAGAATATAATTTGCTGCAACCATTCACGGCTTGCTATAAAAAAAACACAAAAATATAAAGGTAGCTGTTTTGCATCCTATGCATGGCGTCTATCTGATCTTCACAGCGATGCGTCACATTAATTGAAGGACCTAAAGAAAGTTCCATGGATCTGCTAGCTGGTCACTCATGAACAATGGCTGCTCTGCCGAACTGAAATTAAAGGTGGGAGAACAAAGGCACACATAAATATAACCAGTACCTATATATTATTATACAAAGTTTTGCTGGAGAGATAGTCCAAAATAGACCTGGGCATCCTCCGGGCCGGGTCGGGTTCGGGTCGGGCCAAAAAAAGCCCGGTGTTTTTTCTAGCGGCCCGTACCCGACCCGACCCGGTGGCCGGGCCGTAAAATTGAGCCCGCACCCGACCCGACAGCCAGTCGGGTCGGGTCGGGTTCGGGTCGGGTCGGGCCGGGCCTATGTAAAATGTCGGGTTCCTTCGGGTTTTTCGGGTTTCGGGTCAAAATTTTTAGCCCGTGCCCGGCCCGTCAGTCATACCGGGTCAAAAATTTTGACCCGAGCCCGCCCATCAAACTCTTCGGGTCGGGTCGGGTCGGACTATTTTCGGGCGGGTTGGGTCGGGTCCGTCGGGTCGGGTAGCCCATGCCCAGGTCTAGTCCAAAACCTTATCATGTAGCCATGCGTGCCACGTCACATCACACCATGGCAGTGTCTAAAATAATTCCCGGGATCTTCTACTTCCTTTCTTTCTTTCTTTTTTTTTTTGAAATTTCCACATTCTAAACACAGAAGGCCGACACTGGAACCAACAAATCTGGTCCTTTCACCATCCTGAACTAGGTACCAACAGCAGGAAGCCAACGGGAGATTCTTTGTGTTCTCTCCAATCTGCATCCCTCCCAGCCCCACAGGCATCTTGCCCGGCAACCAAGCAAGCACAACAGCTCACCTATCTCACCTATCCATCCATCCACCCGTCCATCTTCTTGCCCCCCATGCATTCTTCCTGTCCGCCTGATCAGGACAAGCCATGGCGTCGTCACCATCGCTCCTGGACCTCATGAGCCTGTCGCCTTCCCACGACGGCTCGGACTCCTCCGAGGGAAGCTGCGGCAGCGTGGTGCAGGTGGTGCCCAGGGACGTCTCCGACGAGCTCCTCGGCAAGTTCGAGGACGCCGGCGAGTTCGGCTTCGAGTACGGCAGGAGCGGCCTCTGGTCGCCGCTGGTGCTGCGGCTCGAGGTCCTCGCGAGCGCGCCGCGGGGACGGGAGAGGCGCAGCCACCGGAGCTGGAGGATGAAGGTTGGAACGGTGAGCTCTCTGAAGTCTGAACAGGCATGTCGATGGTTGCTGCAGGTGTTCTGCTCCCCTGACTGTTGTTCTTGTTTTCCGATGCAGGTTTTCTGCTGTTGGTGACATGCGGGACTCATGAATTCTTCTGTTAGTGCAATCTGTTCATGTAACTATTTTTTATACTTTAATGGTGAAAATAGTTTTCACTTGTATTTGAACAGATTTGCTTTGTACTTGGAAATGTAAAAGGTAGTAGTAGGATGTTTGTGGACATGTATGTTGGTGTGTCCACTAGTTAGTTTGATCAGAATCCTGATAAGTAAGCAAAATACATCAAAATAGCGCTGTAATTTTGAGGGACTCGTATCAATCTACCCTGTTTTCATGTCCCCATTTTTTCTCTGCTGTGAAAACTGAGCTTTGTTATTATTTCGCTATTGCAACTTGCACAATGGAAGATCTTGCAGGCATGGCATAATCTGTAAGGGTAACACAGGCAAAAGAGGAACTGCATCTACCTAAGAGTATTAGCTAATAAGTGGGGGTCTCCCCCGCTGTACAATTCAAAAAGAGTATTAGCTAATAATCTACAATGTCTACCACTCTCTTCTTGCAGAACCATCTCCTGCGCCGCGAGAATCCTAATTTGATGGTTAATGAATTCTTTTAAACCACGTGATATATGTTATGCTATAGAATTAAATTTACTTTCTGTTCAACACGTGCAGCACTCTACAAGTAAGAGACAAAATACAGACACATAGAATTTTTGTGAAACAATAAAAATACAGATACATAGATCTGCCCTATAGATTCATATCCTAGATTTACCATCCAAGTGTCACCCACAATTCTATGCGACTCACGTTTCTCTTCATATACATGCATGGTAGCCATTGCCTTCTCATTTCACATTCCATATCGAAAGCATCTTCTTTAACAGAGGATCCCCCCTTTGGTATTAAAATCACCATGGCTGCAAAGTATGCAACATCAAGATCATAGCACATCACCAAAAGCTACAGCTACTGGCACAGTATAAATAATGAGTTTCAGGTTTCAGTTCAGCTTTAGGATGGCTCAAGACTTACGGAGTGGAGGGTTACCACGTCAAATTTCACCAAAAGCAGATGGCATTCTTCATGCAGCGATTCTTCAGACCTGAGCAGGTGTAGCTTCCAGTGCCTCTTTACCCGTGATGCGTTCTTTTAGTTCTTTGAAGTACACTTCATAGTCCTTTTCAGGAGGGGGATTTGAAGGGTCAATCACATATGGTTCGCTGAATGGGACAGTGCTCTTGACCTGATCAAAAGAATTATTACCATTAGCTTTCTCTCAAAGATAATTGACAACAATATCTGTTCTATTAGTCTTGGAAACAAGTTGCAGAGTTTTAACCTCGAAAGTTTTCCCCACAGCGTTTGGGCTTGCCAGAGCCGCTACACAAATGCGGGCAACTTCTTCCCTTGATATCTTCCCCTGAGATTGCGCAACAAGTTTATTAAAATGGATCGCAGGAAAAAGAAGAGCACATTGGGACGTCATGATGATGGTGCTTCCTGTACATACTGTGATATTGTCCCCCTGGTCAAATATGAGATCTGCTCCAGCTGGTTCCTCAGTTAATGCACATGGTCGCACAATAGTGTACGGAACACCACTTTCCCTAATTAAATCCTCTCCCTGAAATGCCACCTCAGGTATAAGGGTTTCAACTTTCAAGGTAACCAACACGACAGACATTCTTCAAAATGTACAATTATACCAGGGAAATAAGAAGGCCTTCTATTTTTGTAATTATGAGTTTAAGGCAGTGCGCATACCTTCAACTTATAAGTTAAGATGGAGCCAAGCTCTTTGTTCAAGCGAACAGCAGGCGGTTGCTTGCTTAAATCTAGACCCGGTCTTTCAGGCCTTGTAACTCCTGCGGAACTCACATGAACGAACCTGTGCATAAAAGACAAACAAGCTCAATTAGTCCTGAATAGTTCCAGAAAGAAATTGAAAAATGAGATTTACTTCTTCTGTTGAACTGATGTCATCTCCTGGAAACTACTAGATAGACAAACCTTGGAGTGATCGGCTCATTGATGTATGCTCTAATACTTGAAAAAGGAAGCTCGAATGGACCTTCATTAAATGTTGGGTTGAGTTTTCCATCATATTCAAACTTGCTGAACATAAGCTACAAAATTATCATTAATGTTAGATGAATGTTCACCAAGTGTTCAGAGTTTGCAAAAGAAAAAAAGAAAGATACCTGCAGTGAAGTAATGTTGCTTGCATCGAAGGGTGGAGCATCAGTCATAGTACGAGCACGAAATACAGGTTTCAGAGAAGAGAAAGGTATTTTAACCTGATCCAGGAATAAGAACATAGCTCTACGTCACTGAAACAAACAATGAAGATATTTTACAGCATAGTATGACATACACTTTGCCATTCTCCCTTGGTTGTGTCAAAGCTTTCTGTATAGCCAACAGTATCCCATTCATAGCTTGTCCGAATAATGAGTTTATACCGTCGCCCATCACCTTTAACTCGTAATTCAATACCATCGTATGCTGACAGGTCCTCTGGCACAGTGAAATTCTGCAGTTCGAGTAAAATAACATACTGTTAGCAATTAAACATCACCATAAACAGGATTCACTAGCAAATAAAAAATAAAGTTATATATTACTGGTGCCTGCATGGTTCACATTTGCTTACATCGCCAGAAAGAAAATGTCCTTTTATTTACATGAAACAGCATAGGATATAATTGGTTATTGCAAATAACATAGCACATAAATAGTAACGATATGCCTAGCAGTATTTTTCTTTTCACAAAATACATGAAAGTAGTCAGTTACCTTTGTCCTTATACTAGTAAACCCACCATTATTTGAAGTAGATACAGTACCTAGATAAAGGTGATGCACGGGTAAGCTTACAATAGCAACATTTCAAGCAAATGCAACATCTCATACACAAGGTTCAAGGAATAAAAACAAATACCTTTGAACAACCCAGTTGGCCCACCAGTTTCACTTCCTGTTGGTAGGATTTGAAAAGTACTTTCACTAACACCACCCATTACAACATCATCAAGAGCTCCCCACACAATCTTTCCAGATAAGTTGCCTACATAAGAATGAGAATATTGCCTTAAGATTAATGGACTCATTGAGAAAGTAAACAAACAAGTTGACGTGAAGTAAAACCATCATGGTTAGCAAATAACAAAGTGGATTTACTTAAAGTTTTAATATCAAACGAAAGTAATATGCTATGCAACAATAGCCAATTATGGGAACATGATTACATGGACCCAGGGCCCAAATGTCAGTAACACTACCAGTGGTATCTCTTGTACTAAATGCGACTTTTGTGGCACTATAGAGGTCTTTGGTGAACGCTGTAGTGCCAGATGAAATATATGAAAATAAGTTGAATATTTTAAATTTGATCAAGCAATGAAAGGTATACCTTTAAGCCCAAATAGAAGTTTCCCTTCACTTAGTCCAACACTGTTCTTTATGGCATTAATCAAGTTTTGCATTCCGATGTACTCTACCATTTCAGGTGAAGGTCCCTTGATCTGATTGGAAAAACATATAATGTAGTGAATTTGGGATCTCATAAAGCAAAAGTTACAGTTTTTAATCAGGAGAGAACCAGTTGCTACTTCTTATACATGAGAAGATGTCTCGATGCGCTACCTCAGGTTCAAAAAACTTGATGCCCTGCACGAATAAGAGATTGTAAGTGACACACCATTGTAGCCAGATGGTAGAATTCATAAGTTTTTTACATCTCATAGAGTATTGGGCATATGACATACTTGTTTGTACTTCTGTCTATCTGGTGTATCACCTTCCTTTGGTCCTACTATGACAGATACAGCGTTCACTACTTTCCTGACCCCTTCGAAGAGCTTAGGATCGAGTGTATCTTCCTTTGTAACATCTCCTATGATCTGAAACCAGCAGTTGCTTTGAAGTAGGTGCAGAAGTGCTGTTGACTGAAATTAAATCCCACAGCACAGCATGTAGAAATTCAAGTAAAATAAGTAACCTACCAAATCTATGTCACGCCCCAACATGCTCCTTGCCTTATCTTCATTTCTAGCCTGAAGTAAAAAAAAAATTGAATAAATATCATGACGATTATTAAGCAGCAGTTATGTTCATGTAACTGATGGAAACGTGAAAAGCCAAAATGAGCTTAGTTGCCAGCAGAGTACCAATACTCGAACGGGTACGCCCTTCTTCCGCAAGATGTCGACCACCCGGCGCCCAACACCACCAGTGGCTCCAGTGACCAGCACCACATCCGATGTTTCCATTTTCTTCGGCGCTTCGCTAGAAGCAGAGCCAGTGATACTGCTAATGATGGACTCTACAATCTACAAGACAAAGCAAAAGCATCAAGAGCTCAAGACAGCTAGCATTCATACCCCCAAACTCAATGCAAAATGGAAGCAAGCAAAAGTTGGTGACAAAACCTTCAGAGGGTTTGGGGGGCCGTTGAAGAAGTACAAAGTCCTGACAAATCTGCCGATGTCCCAAGACTGTTGCCCGGCAAAAGCTATTACCTCTCTCCGCGACAACCGTGACGACGCACGGCTTGATGGGTTGTATGTGATGCTTGGAAACTGTCTGGAACCGAAGAAAAGCACCTTATGGCCTGTTCTTGTGGAGCAGGAAGCAGTGAACCTCACCTGATGACAAAAATAGCAATATCACATTACATATGTTATCAGGAGTTCAGGACAGAAAAAATTGCAATATTAGGACTGCAAACATTGCTGGTTTCAATAATTGGGTGCAATAGCTCTGAGCTGGTCAACCTGATCCCATCAAATCAGGATTGAAAAAAAAAGAGATGAAAAAATTAGGTCCCACCGAGATTTGAACTCGGGTTACTGGATTCAGAGTCCAATGTCCTAACCGCTAGACCATGGGACCTTTGGTGGCTCAAGCTCCTACTAAAATGTTAAATCCTAAACTCTCGGCTTGGGATTCATCCGGTTCAGCTAACCTAACCTAATTGCTCCCGCTGATGATGGCAAATCCCTAACGACCTCGTCTAATATATTAAGATTTCGTCGCATATATATTTATCGAATGGGGACTCGAGTTTCGACGAAGCATCGAAACTCCACGCGAACTCGGCGCACCACTCGCCGAGAGTCGAGAGAGACGACGCAGTAATGAGCTTCAAAGAGGAGGGGGGCTGAATTGGCACGGGGGCGAAGAGGGTGGGGGCGGGAGTCGCTCACCCGCGGCATGGAGAGAACCACCGGGGGAGACGGAACGGCGGCGGCGGCGCAGCAGGAGGAGCAGCTCATCTTCTTCCCCCCCTGGAGGGGACGAGACGAGTCGACAGCAAGGGTAGGGGAGGGGGTTCTCTCACTCTCACCACGCCATTGGGAGGCCGGGACTGAGGCTGGTGCTCAGCCAATCGGGCGCCGCGCGACGATGACGACGAAGGGGATGCCGCCACCGGAGCGTCGTGGAAGGGAGGCGCGGACCACACAAATTCCTGCGGTCCGGTGCGTGCACGTGGTGGTGCGCCCACGAGGCCACGACTGATAACTCCCAGTCCCAGCGGCCTCGGGCACTGGCAGCCGTCCAGCGGGACCTCGAGATTCGTGCGTCATGAACGTGAGGCCGTACGAGACACGTACTAGGTTTTATTATTATTATTTTTGCTAATGACGTAGTAGAAAATTAGAGGAAAATGGTTTAAGGATCACAAGTTCCGCAGATAACGCTTTTTTTCATTCTCTGTAATCTTCTAGTGTTTCTTTAAGATAAGATCTTCTAGTGCTGCACAATAAATTTTCCTTTGTAAGATAGTGTTTCAATTTGTTGCCGCAACGTATAAGGGATAGGAACATGTGAAATAAAAGAAAACTAGTTTCACCTACTCCCTCCGTTCCAAAATAAATGCAATTCTATGGTTTAAAATTTGTCCCACAAACAATACAAGTTTGACCTAGCAATCACAAAAGACAAGAGTCTCTAGAAATTTCTTGTACAAAAGACAAGCCAATGTCGAGATTTTTCTTACAAAAGATAAGGGGCAATTTGGTAATTTGCATCTAGCATTGATTTACGTGTTTGATTCTAGAATTGCTTTTATTTTGGGATGGAGGGAGTAGTTCATTCGGAGGGGAGGGAGAAAAAGAACTTCGATAGCCGGTGTACACATGTTAAAGATCCGAAGGTATCAGTAGCCAAACGCAGCTTAAAACATATCCGCAAATAGTGTAGTTTTAGAAAGTTTCCGACATATTATTCATCCAAAGAAATGACTTTGTTGCCCCCTAATTACTTCTACCAATTATGATTGAAAAACGTGTTATATATTTGGTTTTCTGGATCCTCAATGAATGCGTATGTATTGAAACTAGAAAGGTAATATTTACTAAATATTTGATTGGTTCTATATATTTTTCTATGCAATGCTAATGCGTATGTATTAAAACTAGAAAAGTAATATCTACTAAATATTTGATTGGCTCTATATGTTTTTCTATGCAATGCTTTCTTGGTACTTGATATTACTTTAATTAAATGGATCTCATTGCAAGCTAAAACTACACTCTTTGTGGGACAAAAATTGAATACTAAAACTACACTTTTTGTGGGACGGAGGGAGTATTTAATTTCTTTGGCGTAAATTTTTTTAGAAGAGAATCTTGCTATTTTGAAGTATTAAATAAAATTTATTTATAAAACTTCTTTCAAGATGAGTTAGTAAATCGCAAGATGAATCTAATGAGCCTAATTAATTCATAATTAGCGGATGGTTACTGTAGCATCACGTTACAAATCACGAGTTAAGTAGTCTCATTAGATTCATCTCACAATTTACAATTCATTTGTGCAAAAAGTTTTGTAAATAGATTTTATTCAGTACTTCATACATGTGTTCAAATATTTGAGGTGATCTTTTTTTTTTTGTAAATTTTTGGGATCTAAACACACCCAATGTCGAAGCCCTGGAGTAATCCCATATTTGGATAGCACTAATTTGTTGGGCTGGTCTGCTTTCGCCTTATCCGATTTATTCTCTTTCATAAAACACTGTTGAATCAGCCGAAACGAGCCGTTTTTTTCCGCCAGATGAAATTTCGATGCTCTGAACCTCCAATTTTCAACAAATACTATACTAGTTTTTAATAATAAAAATGTAAAAATACTATACTTGCGTGTTTCAGCTGCATCTTGACTATTCAAATTGACCATTCCAGCCGTGCTTACCGTGCGAGCCATCTTGCCGCTTGAGGCAGCGCTGACGGTTCGCACAAGACACAATCACACAGCCAGCCGCCCGCTGCCCGCGCTGTGCTCTCACAACTCACAAGTCACAACCAGCCGCGCCGCGCCACACAGCCCGCGGCTCTCCGCGCGACGGGTGCGATGCGCTGATGCGCATGGCACCTGCACTTCTGGCTTCAGATGGATCTCACTCTCCATTTCTCCAGACTCCAGCAGACCAGCCCGCGGGCTGTTCGACGAAATGCGCGGCGGACAATACCCCGACCTTCTTGTCCGACGAGAGCGCGGTACGCTCTCCGCACACGCGTGCTTCCTTTTCCATGTAGTGGTGGCTTCGTCTTGGTAAGAGTTAGCATCGCCAATTCGCCATGGCGTGCGGCGTAGGCCAGCGGCCACCTAAGTTGCTTATGCTTTCCTAGCTAGCGGTGTTGGTTAATTCGTGCCTTTGTTTTTCCTAGCAACTGGCACAGATCATCTCCTTGAAGACTGCATTGTCTGAAGACAACAGGAAATGACCAAATTATATGTTGCCATGCCACACGACCGATAACCTGCTCTCGCTTTTTCCACAAACAAGCCGAACATAGACAAATGGTATGCTTCTGCATAACGCACCAGGCCTCCAATGTTCTGGGAAATATCGTCATCACTTCATCATCATTATCATTTATTAGTCAGAACTCTCGTCTCATGCCTGTTTAGGTGCTATACAATCTCACCTCAAACACTGCTAAAAAAGCTTTTTTAAAAAATTGATAGCGCATGATTTTGGAAGTGTATACAGTTTGTGATGTTATTGAATTGCAGTTGCTATCCGTGCAGCATTAAGTTTTGCAGAAAATGGCACTACCCTGTCGACAAGTAGAAAAATAATTTGTGACTTATTGGCATATAGGGTGTCCCCAGGCGACAAAATATGCTATGCCGATTGAAGCAAAAAAAAAAAGAAGAAAGTAAAGTTGGAACTATCTCTGTTCTTCTTTTATGCTTTTGGAAGATTCTGATTCCATAAAACTTCATACTTCATTCATACATTAAAATAGTTAGGAAACAAATTTACAAAAACACTGCACACGATAATTGCAACTAAATTGCAATTGTTTTCCTACTTTCCCTATAGCATATCATCTTGCAGACACTAGCACTGGGGACAAAGGCGATGAAGCATAAAAAATATCATCTCTGGTCGTTGCATCATAGCCTGAAGTGCTTTCTGTTTCCATATTACTTTCCAGGACCTTCACAACCTGGGACATGGCTGGTCGTTTACTGCAGTCACGCTGCAAGCACCAAACAGCTAGCTTGATTACTTCTGTCATTTCTGATCCATGTAACTGGATATCTTCATCCTGATTGCTTACTATATCCAGAACTTGACCAATCTTGATTTTCTCTTGCAGTATATTAATTAGATTGGCGCTTCCTTCAGGCTGATTGTTTTCCAGGTTTTTCCTTCCACTAACTATTTCCAGCACAACTACACCAAAGCTGTAAATATCAGCCTTCTCAGTTATTGTTGATGACAACCATTCCGGTGCTAGGTAACCCCTTGTTCCTCTGATTTTGGTCATCACATGGCTTTGGTCCCTATCGATCAGCTTTGCTAGACCGAAATCAGAGATCTTTGCATTGAACTTGTCATCAAGGAGGATATTTCCTGGCTTGATATCAAGGTGAGCAATCTTCTGGCGGCATTCTTCATGAAGGTAGGCCAAGCCTTTTGCGATGTCTAGGATAATCTTATATCGAGTTGCCCAACTGAGTGAGCCACTTTGGTTTTTTCTGAAGATCCATTTATCCAGAGACCCGTTGCTCATATGCTCATAAACAAGGAGTCTGTGGAATTTGTCGGAGCAGTACCCAATCAATCTGACAAGATTAATATGATGGATGCTACCAATGGTGATGACTTCTGCCATGAATTCTTCCTTCCCATGGCCGATGTCACGCAAACATTTGACAGCAATCTTGACATTTCCAAGTTTTCCCTCGTAGACTGGCCCGAATCCTCCTTGTCCCAACTTTTTGCTGAAGTTATTGGTTGCTTCTCTAAGCTGTTTGTAGGAGAATCGTGTAGGCATCCCAGCCACTCCTTTAAATGGATCATCCTCTTCCATCCTCTTCACTATTATTCTTCTGATCATGAGAATGAGTAGGCAGATGACTGCAACCAGAACAGGAACACCGACATGGTAAGCAGTTGCATTTATTTTCTTACTTGATGGTGGTGGCACCATCTGCACCTTGACATATGCAGATAAGTTGTATCCAACTACTTCTGGCTGGTAATTCATGAGTGAGAAAATCTTTGGCACCAGAAAGCAGGATCCATTAGAGACATTTTGATGCCTAAAAAAGACTGCCTTGCATGAACAGGTTTTCAAGCATGCCTCCTTGCAGCTTTCTTCATCGGTAGTCCAATTGTATGCAAAATTGAAGTATGTGACGTTTGGGAGTTCCATAAGCTTATGATATTGGATAAAGTCACAGGACAGAGGGGTTTCTAGGGAGCAGCCAAGGTTAGGTTGCCGGTCATCCAACTGATGGAAAAGGTCATCATCAATATTTCCACTAGGGCAACTGCATTGTCCTTGAGAACAGATACCGTATTCTCCACATACTGTAGGGTATGCACATTCATCAGGATACACCTGCAGAACATCAGCAAGAGCTTTCCATGAAATACCATTCCATCCATAAACTCTCAGGTGCCCATCATCCTCAAGGCTCATGAATTGTGCTGATGATGACAAAGGCAGAGAGATATCGAATAGCTTGATATCTGTGCTGTTGAATCTAAGAAATGCGGAGAAGCTCCCTTGTAAGAAGGAAATGTGAGTCGTGCTATTCTTCACTTGATCAGAGGATATGTTTGTCTTTGATTGAACTAATGCATCAGTAATATTAAAGCTTTTCTGATAATAGAGCTGTGGAGGATCTGCATCGATGAAAGCATAGAGGCCATTGTCTAGCACAGTGAGATAGAACTGACCTTGAGTACTATTTGCTATCGAGGAAGTGGACCTAAGCCTCTTCCCTTGCCACAGTGACTGCCCAATGAGGAGTGTGTCAGTTGGGTGTGCAAATGATTCCCACACCGTCTTCCCCATCATGTCGAAGAGAATCAGATTCCCCGTCTCAGCAAGATTCATGCCAACAACAGGGCTTCCTGTTGTATTCGTGGACCAGACTAATGAACCATCGAAGTCTCTGAGAACGAGATTTCCGTCCTTGGTAAACTGCACTGATGCATTCTCCTTCACAGGATGGTACCTGTTAGCTGTCCACACAACCCTTGGCGTGGTTGTGGCATTGAAGGCAGGGTTGCTTGGATCACCAATGGACAAGAAGAAGACTGCAAAGAGGAAGACATTGCAGGGAGCAGCGCAGATGAAGCCGCAGCCGAAGGATGGACCAGACCCGGCAGGCTTCTGCCTGACAAGAATGGCTCTGATTGTGGAACCGTTGCCGTAGGTGGTATTGTAAGGGATAGTAGCTTCATTGTTGGTCCAAAGGGAAGGAAGGTTGGCAATGGGGCTAGGGTAATCAATGGACCAGGCTTTGGATATTGGAATGGACAGCATGAAGAGAAGTAGCAAGCTTTCAATCGCAAGCATGGCTGGTTCCTGAGTTCTTGGACTGGATGTAGAGATCTTTGCAGATTGTGTGATCTTTTGGTCTGGACAATTGAAAGATGGAGACTGATCTCGGAGAGAAACGAGGGGAGAGAGACATGAGTTTAGAGCTTGTCTGGAGGGAAAATTCGGCAAAGACAAGCGACCGTGTATCAGATTAAAGAATTGGACAAGGAGATGAGTGGAGACTTAGTGGTGTTCAAGTCCTGAAAAAGCAAACCTAAAGTACACTGGAAACAAGACTGATGATTGTTAGCATTAGCGTGCTGATGACGTCATTCTTGGCAATGTGCTACTCCCTCCTTCCATAGATATATTTGCACGTGGCACAATGGCCAAGGGCACCAAGTGTGCTTATCAATCTCATAAATGCAACATAGACTTTTTGTTGGTCCTCCAATGTTTTAACTGGGAACTCCTCGTTTCTAGTGCTATTTATTGCCACAACTCATGCCAATAGCAAATATAGCTATCATTTTTGAACATTTGAAGTTTTGAAATACAGCTATCAAAAGTGGATGGAGGGAGTAATTCCAACACCCTAGGTCCTTGTTTTGGTATCCAGTTACTGAAGTTTTAGCAGTCAATCATGAAATTTGCTGTCTGCAAACCAAACTGTCCATTGAGCAGAGCATATGTTATGCAACTGACGCCTATCATTAGTGATAAAAAACCGGGGTTCAGGAATCAGGTGAGATGGATTGGATAGTTTAGATTTATCCCAGTTATCGGAAGTTCTCATGTCGACCACTACCTATCTATGAACTAAAAGAAGTCATGTAGAGCACTCATGCAAATTCAACTTCCTCGCCGACATAAGTGGCCAGATCAATTTTGGACCCACGGAGAGTTGACGTACTTTTATGGTCTATCATGTTAATGTAGTACATATATATTTTTACAAGAAACTGGTTCAGCAATTATCTTCCACAACGATTTTATTTGGTCATCCTGCCCCTGGTTCAGTATATTCACTCTTGAATTTCGTTAATGGATGCTAACAAAACTTTTCATGACGAACTTGATGAAGCATTTTTTTTATAAACAAGGTTTCCCCACTTTATTTCAAGCGAAACAAAGCGCCAAGTCTGATCAAAATACTTGGACATGCAAAATGAAGTATTTTATTACTTGTGATCAAAAAATGAAGTCTTAGCAAATTTTGACCTGAAAATTCATATTTCCAGTGTCATGACTAGATTGCTTCAATCAGCTGGAAAGAAATGCATTTAGCAGCTTGTATTCAGTGCATGGCCATGGGAACAAGCGAAAAATGCAACTTTCTTAGCTATAATATTTGTTTATGCAGTTGCTTCTGAATGTTTACGAAAATCACACTGTCAAGTAGGAGTAAGTCGTGAGATGAACGTGGGATCCACGAACCAAGACATAGACCAAACTAGTTTCTCCGGTATGGATGTAAGTGTGAACATGTATTCTTGGAGAATACATTCACGTGTTTGTGCTTTTATATCTACTAGTCTTTAAACATGGAAGTATCTTCGAGGAGCTAAATTCTGCTCCATTCTAAGCATGGACATGTCAAATTTCAGTGTCCCAGAGTTCTCAACTTCGCTTGTTGCCCAGGGCGGTTTGAAGACGGTGAAAGGTGGATGTGGGCCCCACATGTTGGTGACCTGAACTCGTGAGAACCACACTACCAATTTTGGAGCAGTTCCAGTTCTCCTGAATTCCTGATCCCAATCTTTACAGCTCCATGATCAGGCTGCTCCGGCACATCCACATCTCAGCTTCAGAAGGAAACCACACACCCAGTTTCCTCCAGTCAAGCGTGAGTCCAGCTCAGAACCTAACAATAATGATCAACTGGAAAACCTCCGCCACATGGCGACTGGCCTCGAAATGATCCAGGTGTGGACAAGTCTGGCAACCTTGTAGACCTGGCCTGGTTGAACTCTCTGACGCATCGAAGATTCGTGTGGTGTGGAACTGGAGACAGCTGCTGCCTAGAGAATGGCCGGCCTTTTTTCTCAAGTTCCTGGCAGAAAGGCACACGGTTACGTTTAGAAATGAGGTTGCCGGGAAGACCAGAACAAACTACTAGTTTTTTTTTTCCTTTCTTTAATATTCTAAATTTCTAATGAACTGCTAGTTGGTGTCAAGAAAACGTGATCAGTATGCTAAGGCAGGAGTCTTCTACTCAAATAAGAGAATCGTTGCAAAACTTTGTCTTTGACAAAGGATTGGCTGATGATGCATATACATCCCTGAATTCTGGAAAGGTTCTCTAAACTTTCTAAACGGCTACTAAAAGGTTGCGCTTGCATACAGAATGTTTCAGTGAATTTAATTATGTAAAAAAAGTTTCAATGAACAGAAATGCCATGATGGAAAGAATTTGCTGCTGCAGAAGTGCAGAACTAAGAGAATCTGTTGTTGGGCCCAGAATCAAGTACTCAAGGGCATGATAGATGGTTCAGCCTACATTGATGTTTCTCAAGAATAAGTCTGTCTGCGATCCTATCATCATGATATGATCCACTTGTCCGGTTGTTGAAACATGCAAACAGACAAGGTATCAAAATGGGTGCAGGCAAATCTCCATCTGGGAGCGCAAATATTCCACACGGTTTCTAATGAACAACACCCACAGCTGCAGAATGGAGGCTGTGGGCCACCTGAAATAAGCAGTCCAAAACCAATGGTGATATGTGAACGCCAAGGTTTACCATCAGATCTCTTCTCATTCTGCTTACCTGCAGCCGTTCTTGCTGGAGGCGCCTAGCTTCTGCGGGTCCTGGCAAGCACTGTCCATTCAAACTTCTGTGTGAACAACCCAGATCAGCATCACCGCAAGTTGAAATCTTTGATCATCGGTATTAGTACTCAACTCTCCAACAGATCTTTTGTCTCTAAAGCTGGAGTCTTTTCCATAGTTCAGCAAGAGATTGTCGTGCACACCCATACACAACACTCTAAACTCTTACAGAATCTTCAAATATTATCTCTGGAGGAGATTCAGATTCTGGTCAGAGCTCAATTCTTCGGCAAAAAGGTTGTCATCAGCTGAAGATTATCTTCAAGAATCAAGGCGTTCTGCCTTTTAGGAGATATTCTCCAGATTGGCACATATTCCCTCTCCTATGCTAGAAGTAGGACCAGCGCCAGTTTTTTTCCCGTTCAAAAGCAAGGCGAGTATATGTTCAAGATTTGTTTGTGGTAATTCATCCTCTGTTCTATTACACGTCCATCGGTGAAATGGTATATCATTTCTTTCCAATGTTGCCTCAAAGTAAACTACTAATTATGCGAACAGTTTACAGCAAGTAGCATACATACGGCGTTTCTGAAACTGAAACAAAAATAAATAATTTCCAAGCTTGCCAAGGAAACATGAAGCTGGAATTCTACTTGTAAATCTATATCTGCACAGTTATTCACAACCAAATACAGACAATCACATCTGATATATTTGATTCTTTGGATTAAATTTGTATACCTTCATTTGAGCATGAAATGAAAGAATTTTGGGGGCAAAATTCACCAAATGTGACAATTATGTGGGCTGGAATGGAAACTTTTTCCACCTAGGGCACAGGCACTGAAATTGACACAGGGTTTGATAACTCCCCACTGCCAAAGCTTGCAGCACGCCTCAATGTGCTGTTCCCTACCAATGAATGATCAACCACTGTCAAGGTACTTCCTAGTGCCAATGCCGACGGCATTTGGCTTCTCTGGCACATCTTGACAATCAAGCTTGCTTTCTTCTTGGCACGCTTTGTTCCTGTGAGCGTGATGTTCTGTATTACTGTGTTCAATCCAGGTATCTTTGCCACTCGCTGCGCCAATGTTGATCCACCCCTACGGCATATCTCGTATAAAGCTGATACTGCATTTTCCTTGCCCTTTGGAGTTCCTCGCCTCATTAATCTAACAAGGCTAGTGATCACAGTTTCAGAACTCCCAACAAGATGCACAATGGTAGGCTGTTTCATCAGCAGAGCCAGCGCGCCAGCAGCTTCCTCTGACACGGTGTCGTTCCTCAGTGACTCAATTAAAGCAACAACTGCAGATGACTCGAGCATCCGACTTGAGCTTTCTGGATGTGTTGAGAGGTTGAAAAGTGCCATCACTGCATCTTTCTTTCCCCTTGGTGTCCCTCTGGTCAGCATAGAGGCAAGCTCCTCAACAGCCCCTGGCTCATTCATGATCTTCTTCTTGTAATCATGGACAACAGATAAACTGAAGAGCGTTGCTGCAGCATTCTCCTTGGCCTCCATAGTCCACCCATTCTTCAACACACTGACGATAAGCCGCAGGCAACCCTCTTGTTCCATAATCCGCATCTTGTTCGGCTCATAGATTGACAGATTGAGCAGCGCAGTCACCGCATTCTCCTGCGCCATCCAATCTGACGACAACAGCAGCCTGCACAGCAATGGTATCGCACCCAACTCAGCAATGAATGCCCGGTTCTTCTTCCCAGTCTTTGCCAGCAACCGGATTTCCCTAGCTGCAACCGGCTTTTCACTATCGGAACCCTCCATCAGCATCCTGACCAAAATCCTAGCTGTGGCCTTGTTCGCCTCAATCGCTGCCTTGCTGCTGCACGATGCAGCAACACACTCAATCATCCCCTCGTTGCTCTCTGGTGAATCATACTGAAAGCCATGCACTCCGCACCACTGTAAAATCAAGCTGCGGAGCGCTCTGTTTGGCACAAGCCGGTTGTCGGCGAGGGCCTGGCCGGAGTTGGGGCAGGTGGAATGCCCCTCCTCGATCCACTGTATAATCGATGGCCGGTCATACGTCTGCCCGGTGGAGACCACCACGGGGTCGCGCATCAAATCCAAAGAAATCGGGCAAGAGAACTCCTTGGGCACCGAGAAGGAGCTGTCGTCGCTGCTGCTCCACGAGAGCAGCCGCTGCCTATCGCCCGCCGATGGCCAAACACGCGACGCCTTTGTGTTGCCAGGGTCGAAGAAGGAGAAGAGGCAGTACCGGAGCAAGGCGACGACGCCGCCTACAAGGGGGAGGTCGGTGTCCTCCTCTTGGCTCAGGATTTGCTCCTCCAGGTACTCGATTTCAGCGCGGCAAGAAGCGGCGTCCGAGATGCCGATTTGCGCGAAGAGGGATTCGAGCTTGGAGTGGTCGGGCGGCTGACCGAGCTCGAAGTGGCGCAGGGCGGCGAGGAGGCGGTCCCGGAGAGCGGCCTCGGCGGGGTCGTGGTACTGACCCGGCGCGCGTCGGCGGCAGAGGGCGCGGAGCAGGTCGAGGAGCTCGGCCGCGTCCCACGACAGGCGGAGCGAGGCGGCTGGGAGAACGTCGAGGACGACGGCGAGCTCGGCGTCGAGGTCCCGGAAGGAGGCGGCGAGGTGGGCCCCCCTGAGCAGCGCCCACGCGCGGCCGGCGGAGGCGACGTAGGAGACGAGCAGGTCGGCGCGGAAGAGCACGACGTAGAGCTCGCGGAAGCAGATGTTGGTGGCGTCGGAGAAGGCCCCCTCGCCCTCCCCGCCGAGGGCGAGGAGGAGCGAGTCGAGGAGCGCGGAGAGCAGCGCGAGCCGCCGCGTGAGCGCGTCGAGGTTCCGGCGCTGCGACGGCGGGCGCGGGCCCGCCAGCAGGTCCGCCGCGAGCGACGCCAGCGCGCGGAGCAGCGGCGCGCCCGAAAGCCCCGTGGGCGCGAAGAACGCGCCGGCCAGCAGCAGCCTCCGCCGCTGCCGCGGCGACGGGCGGCGCAGCAGGAACTCGACCGGCGACGAGGCCGGCGCGGCGGCCATGGGCAAGGGCGCCGGGGACCGCTCAGGCCTCCACTCCTAGCTCGGCTCGGAGGAATCCCCTCCCCCCTCACTTCCTTTGACCGGCCCCTCCCCCGCCTGACGAGTGACGAGGCGAGGCGAGGTGATCGATTGGGGGTGGGGCGTTAGGTTAGGTGAGGGGACGGGGACGGGCGGCGACGACGCGGAAACGGTCGCGCTCGCGCAGGCGCAACCACCGCTCGCGTCGGGTTGCGCGGTGGCGCCGCCCGCTGGGGCTGGGAAGAAGCGGCCGGCGGCGCGCGGGGCGGAGAAGGCGAGGAGGCGGGGTGAGGGGGCGGAGGCGGAGGCGGAGGCGGGGAGGGGGGGAAGGAGCGGGAGGAGAAGGCGGCCCCGACCACGGCTTTCGTCTTCTAGAGGTGAGCGGGTGGGGCCCACGGCGCCAGCAGCTGACATGTCAACTTTCCTCGCTTCGGGCGTTTCGCTTCGGTTTTCATAGCATAGGGATCCACGGTTTTTCTTTTCATTTCCATTTGTGTATTTTATTTACTTCGGTTTTTCCCTCTAATTTTTTTATTTGGCTGAGCGCCAGCGCTGTGACTCGTGCCGTCGTGCGGGTCTAATGCTACGCGTACTTGTGGGGTCGGAGGTCTGCTCCCTGACGTGTGGGGCCGCGCTGCAGCTCTTGTTTCTCCGTACAGGTAATCTTTTGCTAGCATTTTGTTTGCTTAAATTCCAGAATCCCAGGCTGTATAGTAATTTTCATGTGACCATTCAATCAATTTTTCCGTTCAAAACAAAAAAAAACATTCGATCAAAAACAAGGTCCGAGACTACGAGCCATTGCAACAAGTAAACCAAGAGTATTACGTATGGCCCGTAGAAATGAATGTTGTATCTTTTATCCATGGATAAAACTTTTTTCCAGAGAATTTTTTGGGTGCGAAGCCCTGTTCGTGGATATTGCTTAAAACCACACAAAATTTGAGAGGACAACGGTTTTTCTCTTTCAGCCGGACTATTGTTTTCAATGGGCCGAGGCTAGAAGCCGAAAGCGGCACCCGAATTTCAACATCCTACCAAGTCCGTTGTGGATTCATTCATGCGGTCGGTGTGCTTCAGCGCGATTCAAATCTCCTCTCCCTCTAGTAATTTACTATGCAAATTGTGTTGTGCATTTCCACGACACAAAATCGCCCAAAAGGATCACAAAATCGCCCAAAAGGGTAGCGTGGTCAAAGCACAGGCCTGTTTGAAACAACCAGGCGTAGGGCTGCGGTAGCCTCTGCGGCGGCGTAGGCATTCAAAAGCGGGGTTGGAAGCCTAGGGGCGCGTGCCTCTGGTTCGGGACTCGGGACGGGCTCGGGCCACGAACAAAGTCAACGTCCGCAGTCTGCCACGCAGAGAGCGGCTGCGTTTAGCCCGTGTTTAGATAAAAAATCAAAATTCCAATTTTTTTTTCCGGCACCTGCATGGAGACTAAAATCTAGACCAAATAAAAAACGCATTGCGACTGCTGCCTGTAAATCGCGAGACGAATCTAATGTACCTAATTAGGCTGTAATCAGATGCTAAATTGCTACAGTAATGCAACAGTAAATAACCTCTAATGACGGATTAATTAGGCTCATTAGATTCGTCTCGCGATTTACAGACGAGTTCTGTAATTATTTTTGTGATTAGTCTATATTTAGTACTTCAAATGTAGAAAAAAATGTCTTTTCAAAACCTTTACGGAGCACAACTAAACACGGCCTTAGTTTCCAAAATAGGTTGGGCAGTACCCGTCACATTGAATTTTCGGACATATGTATAGAATATTAAATGCAGTTGAAAAAATAATTAATTATATAGTCTAACTGATTCCTACGAGATGAATATAATGATGCTAATTAATCTATGATTAGATATTAATAGTCAAATAACAACGAAATGTACTACAGTAGCCAAACCTAGAGAAGAAAACGACCTGGGCATGCATGGTGGCAGGCAGGCGTCGCGTCGCCCACCTCATGCGTGGGGCCTGTGGCCCTGCCGTTGTACCGGCCCATATAGCTGGCCAAACGGGCCGGCACGACACTACACGGCACGGCACGACCAGGCACGGCACTATACGGCACAGCAAACTCGTCGTGCCGTGTCCAGTAGTGCCGCCGTGCTGGAGTCCAGGCATTAGCACGACACGGCTAACACTTTGCCGTGCTGTGCCGTGCCAAGGAGCACGGTAGTGCCAGTGCCGGCACTAGCACTATAGTGCCAAACTGCCAAAACACCTTTTTCAACTCTAAATTTCAAGCACTTTCAAGTTTCAAACATATAGAAGCAAGAAACAGATAAGAAATTGAACTGAGAATCAAATTCAGACACAAACCAGACTCAGACAGTTAACAAAAGATCAATTTTTTTAGGAGCTTGTGCAATGACTGCCTCATTAAAAATCTCTCTAGGTAAAACTCATCCTTGTGAGAAACCCTAGAGAGGGAAAAAGAGTACAACCAAGCTCCAATTAAATAGTTCATTACATCACAGTTCAATACTTAAAGTTCTAGAGTCCAAGTCCTAAATATTACAGGCCATTACATAAATGATCATGAATCAAGATAAAATTGTTCAAAAGCTTCCTCAAGCTCCTTGTCCTCCACATTCTGTTGCAGTCTTGCTTTTGCAGCCTCCCAGTCTTTGATGCAGGTCAGCATCTCCACCATTTCAGGCTTCAGACTCCTTCGACGCTCCTCGATAATCCTGCCAGTCATACTGAAAGTGGATTCTGAAGATATGGTAGACACAGGAACAGTTAAGATATCTTTAGCCATGATTGACAGTACTGGATATATAAGTTTGTGTTGATGCCACCAGTCCAAAATGTTAAAGTCATCAGTTAGGTGGTTTACAGTATCACAGTCCAAGTAGGACACAAGTTCAGAAGAATTAGAAGCTGATGACCTTACTGCATTCAGTAGAGAAGTTGCAGATGTATCTCTAGACATGTTAGGATTACCAAGCAAGATACCACCACCCAAAACAGGACCATTATCATCATATATTTCATCCCAAGTAGATCTTAACTTACCAGACATGACATTAGGGTCAGTCCTCCTCAAGCTAACAGCACCATATTTCTCATCATATTTATTGTAAACATCAGCAAGTCTAGCTCTAGTGCCAACCAAATAAACAGAATAATCAGTACTGGTGAGATTACCTAGCCTTCTTAGCACCCTAGTAAAACCTTTCATTTTAGCTCTGGGGTCCAAGATGAATGCAAAAGAGTAAAGCAAAGGTATGTCCCTCCAATACTTATTATATTTGTCTATCATAGGTTGCACCACAGATCTGATGTGCACATCATTAGCATAGTTTTTTAGGTGCATAGAAATCTTAACAAGATAATGAATCATAAGTGAAGATGTAGGATAGTACACACCAGACAATATGACAGTAGCATCATAAAACAACTCAAGAAAGGATAGCACTTTTTGTGCCATCATCCAATGGTCCTCAGTTAACAGCAAAGACTCACCTTCATCCCTAGGATACTGAGCTTGGATGAAAGTAGGGAAAGGGGACTTATGAGGAAACAGATGTTTAAGCATTAGGTAGATAGAATTCCACCTAACCTCCATGTCTAGTTGAAACTTTCTAGGCCTAACACCAGTTGCAATGCAGTAGCTTTTATATGCAGCAATCCTCTGATTAGATGAATTTAAGAATGATATTGCAGTTCTAAATGTTTCTATCAAAGGCTTAAGAGTAGTTAGTGCCTCCTTGACAATCAGATCAGAATATGACATGCACAACGCTGATGCAAGAACATAGAATTGACTGCACAAGATGATGCATTGTTTAAACTAGATGATGCATACTCTGATTCATCAATTACTTCAAGGCCAAGGTATTTAGACAGAATAGGTTTCAGTTTATGCATGGCTGATGCATTATACGATGCATTGTCTAAAGTAACAGCAAATATCTTTTCAGACAAACCATAATCAGCAAGAACAGATGCTACACGGTCAGTAATATTTTGTCCATTGTGGGACACATCATTAAGAACTAGACCAAGCACTCTCTTCTCTAGTTGCCAGTCAGAGTTTACGTAGTGAGCAACAACACTAATGTAATCCTCGTTGGCATTACCGGACCAAATGTCAGAGGTTAGACACACAATTAACAGAAGTACTAAAAATCTCAACAAGTTTAGCCTTGCAATCAGTGAAGTACTTCAATATGTCTCTAGAGGTGGTTTGCCTAGACACTTTAGCATATTTAGGATTGTGAGCATTTTTAATGTACTCGATAAAAGCCTCAGATTCACCAAGAGAGATAGGAACATCAAGTCTAGCAATCAATCGAACAAGTTCAGTACGAGCGCGCATTGGATAGTAGTCCCAAGTACGCATACTACCATCAGTATTAAAAGAGATTTGAGACTGAGACATGCGATCCTTTTCACGCTTCTTAACGCAAACTAAAATGTGTCGGGATAAGTGACCAGTGCCACCACTAGAGAAAGCAGAGTAGACCTTAGAGCAGTGAAGGCATCGAGCTCCATACTTGACCGTCTTACCATCGATTTCCTTGAATAGTTTCTCATAGTCAACCCAGACAGGAGAGGTAGAGGAGCGTGGGCGCTTGGCGCTGTTACCATCAGGTGCAGGTGGTTCCTCAACGTGTCCGCCGTCGACAGAAATAGCATCATCAGCGGTTGCGCCGAATAGGGCCGCACGGTCCTCGTCCATGTTGTCCTCATCGTCATCTCCGGCCAAGCCGCACAACCGCCGCTCCTCGTTCATGCCCACCTCCACCGTCTCTTCGTCAGTGACCTAGTTCCTCAATAGCTACAATGCAACACAGAAAAGAACAGGGGTTAGGGTTAAATCTTGGACAAGAAACGACACTGGATGACTGGATCTATGATTAGGGTTAGGGTTTGGGACCTACCTTTGTAGCTGGAGCACCAGGTGCACCGGCGACGTGGATGAAGCACGGATCCAGCCCTTCGCCTCCGGCCCTGGTTCCTCAACGGATCCCTTCTACATCTACAGAAGAAGTGAGACAGTGAGAGTCTGAGACTGAGAGAGACAGAGAGAGCGAACGAGAGGGAGAGGATTCGTTTCACTTACGCTAGATCCGAATCCGGAGCACCAGAGTCCGGCGGTGGTGATGGCGACGGAGATGACGAGGAGGACGACAAGGAGATGAGGACGCTACATCATCTGTGCAAGATTGAGATGATGGGTCTCCAAGGCCGTGCCATCTGCTAGCGCCGGCACCAGGCCCCGGCCTCTCACCGGAGCTCGGGAAGACGAGAGGAGAGAGAGATCGAGGAGAGGCCGAGAGGCGAGAGGGTGAGAGACGAGAGGAGAGTCTGGAGAAGAGAGGCGATGCGAGCGGCTGCCGGGGAGAGGAACAAATGATTAGGGCTCGGAGGGGGGCGGCCGGCGCCGGGGCTTATATAGCCCTGCCCCCAACGGGCGGATCGCCCCCCCCAATGGGCCGATCCAACGGTCGACCGGGGGCGCGGGGGAGGCTGCGGCCGTGCCCCATTGGGGCGCCTCCGTGCCTAACGGGCCGAGGCCGTGCCTCCCCGTGCTGCCGCCTCTGTCGGGCCGGGCCCATGCTAGTGCCGCGGGCCGTGATCGCGGTCCAGGCACGGCCCGGCTCCTGGCACAGGCCCAGCACTATCCCGCAAGCTCCCGGGCCGGACCGGGTCAGTGCCGTGCTTTCTTGGGCCGGGCCCGTGCAGGCCCAACAGGCTCGGCCCAGTTGGCCAGCTATATCGGCCCAGCGTCACCCGGGATGTATATAAACAGATCGAATACGAGTGAATATTTAACAGTATTTTTCTCTCATAATGATTAATGAATCAGCACTGGCTATCCATCACCAGCGAGTAGTATTATTCTCTCATGACAAATCAGCACCAACCAGCCAGCCACAGCCAGTCGAACAGAGCGATTGTATTTGTGTTTGTATTTTTATTCGGATACAGATCAGATATAAATAGTAGTTTTAACGAATAAAATTATAATGGATATTGACATCATAAAAATATAACTTCTAGTATCTGGATATGGATCGCTTACTGATATTGAATATCCGAAATCAGATACGAATGAATAAAACGTCTTTCAAAAGAGATCAAATTCCGTACGATTTACATCCCTACCCTGAGATAGCACTGCCACAAAGAGCTTCCATTTCCTGGATGAAAAAAATGCAATGGGTAAATTTGTTGCTCTTGTTCTTCTTCAAGCCACCTCGTGATTTCCCGCCTCTTCTTTTTTTTTTCTGGTGTGGAGTGCTGCCTCATGTTATTTCTTGAAAAAGGAGTTTTCTTTTGGGGAGATATTAGGGTGTGTTTAGATCACTTTGTATTTTACATTTTTGCATTTTTGAAAGGGAATCTTCAATATTTAAAGTGCTAAATGTAGACTAATCATAAAACTAATTACAGATCTCGTCTGTAAACTACGAGACGAATCTAATGAGCCTAATTAATCCATTATTAGAGTATATTTACTGTAGCATTACTATAGCAATTTAGTGTCTGATCACATCATAATTAGGCTCATTAGATTCGTCTCGCGATTTACAGTCAATTTGTGTAATGTGATTTATTTTTTGACTATATTTAGTACACCATACAAGTGATTTAAAAAAAATTACATTTTGCGTTTTGAGATCTAAACAAAGCCTTAGCTTGGCGCCTTGGATCTTGTGGGTCTGGCCTAGGGGTGGTAATGGGCCATGGCCCTAATGGCCTCTTCACAGCCCAATAAAGCCCTTAAATTTTTTAGTTCAAAAATACATATGTTTAGAGCCCGGCCCTTTTAGGGCCCGATCCTTAGATTTTCTAGTTCAAAATGTTGGGCCCTTTACCACCCCTAGTCTGGCCTGACCTCAACAGTGAACTGGAACATTTTGAGTTTTGAATTTGCTTCAATGCAGGTTTGATTCGTTACTTTGCCCATTAATGTCAGGGGTTTGCATCGCACCTTTTATTTTCATTCAAAACGCAACATGCACCGCTTGTTCATTGTTCATACCAAAAACTTGCATCAGCTGCACGTACTCGTATTTTTGTTAGCTTGCAACTAGCCCCCAGTGATTGGGCGTTGTTGTATTTTCATGCAAGGTATGGCGAAAAATTGCGAGCTTCTAGTTACCGCGACGATTAGGGCCTTGTCTGGGAGGGCTTCAGCTCCGGCTCCAAGACCGGCTTCTGCTGGAGCCCTCCCGAACGGGTGTCCGCAACTGGCTCCACAGGTGAAGCCGCCGAAAATTCTGCTCTCTGGAGCGATTTGCTGGAGGAGGAGCCACCAAAACGTGGCTCCGCGCGGCTCCACTATATTGCTTGCCTCCTTTGCCCTCGCACTACTAGAACCCCCCGCCCTTTAGGTACGTTTTGTTTGTAACGCACTTAAAAGTGTTTCTACACTGGGTTGTACACATGCATATTGATACAGTTTTAGAAACGCGGCAATATGAGACGATATTTATTACACTTTCAATGTCACAAGGTACTCCCTCCGTGTTGGTAAAGAAAATCGTTTTGAGTTTGTCTGAAGTCAAACATTTTAAACTTTGACTATAAATAAATTTATTTGGGTTGAGTTTGAAAATATGAAAGCAAAGTAAATAGATTCATCTTGAAATGTAGTTTCGTAAAAATATATATTGACTATATTTTATAAATTTTTTATAGCAAAAATATAGTGGTCAAAGTTATTTTTGGAGACCGTGTCAATGTCCTAAACGACTTCTTTTACCAACCTGGAGGGAGTATGTAAAGATGTTTTTTGACACACTTTGAAAATCATCTCAATTTAACACGGTGTTACACACGCTTTTAATCGTTGCTATCATCTAGATACATTGTAAAGTGCAACAAGCAATTATCTATATGGACCTAAAGACGTTACTTGACATGATACTTAAAATATATCAAATTGATACATTGGTAGACATGCTTTCAACTGTGTGTACATGGTACACACGATTTAAGCGTATCAAAAAACATTTCATAGGCCCGTAAATATGCTATTTGGGGTGATACAAAATATATTATATATAACTCACAACTGAAATTACTTTATTAGCGCAGTGGTTTGGATGCTTGGTTTGGAAACTAGTGGTCACTAGTTCGATTCCCAGACCCAACTATTTATTTTTTACATTCTATTTGATTTTTTTTCTTCTTACTAGCCTTCTACATGATCGTGTCTACATTTCTTAACATGTAGTTAAGCGTTACTATACTGTGTAACAATACCAATAGACATGATTTACATGTCTCTATTAAAATATATCATTGTGTGTACACATTCATCTAGCGTGTCTATGAAACATCTTTTCCTTACATTGACACGCTTAATGAATTCATCTCTACGAAGCCTGACACGTGCATACCAAGATGCTTCTAACACGCTTTATGAAAGCGTGCCTACATGACTATAGATATAAAATAAAGAATGTCTAACTCTAAATATAGCGTAGCTATAGGGGGGTATTCTAGTAGTGTCAACGACCGTACGCAGAGCAGAGCGCTGGAGCAACGACCGGCGGAGAGAAGCTTGTCGCTCCCCTGCGGCCCGCGTCGCCGGCGGCCGCATTCGACCTCCATGTGGACCGCGGCAGGAGCTCGACGCGGGGGCAGAGGATGGCGTGGCCAGCGGCCGGGGCGGATCTGAGGCACCCGCGCGCCAGGTGCACGAGCTGGCCGGTGCGGAGGTGAGCGGGCAAGCGCGCAGGGTAGCCGCCGTGGAGGCACCTCGCGGCAGGCGGAGAGTAGCGCCGCCGCCGGGCTCGGAAGTGGCCGGTGACGAGCATGGAGGCGGGCGGCGACGGGTTGAGAAGAGGGGAATCGGGAGGGGAGGTGAAGCCGTGAAGAAGGATAAGGTGAAGAGAGAGAAGGGGAGGGGGTAAATAGGAAGAAAATAAAAAAAATAGGGAAAAAGAAAAAAAATATAGGAAAGAGCAATTTGGACATTTCACAATCTCAATCTAACAAATGAAGCTGTTTTGTTAAACGTTTTCCAAAACGGCTCCAGCTTCATCAGAAAAACCGCTCCACTAGAGGAGCCGGAGCCAGAGCCGTTTTTGAACGAGCCAGAGCTCTGACAAACAGCCCCTAGATGGTCTTCATTCGCTCGACAAAAACACAATACCATGGTTGCGCGTCGGACTAGCAGCAGCGATGGGAGCAGGAGACCACCATTAGATCGAGGCGCGTGAGGATTGGGAAGTACTGTCGTGAAGCAAGCAAGAGAATGGAGGAAAGCTTGGTGCAGACTTGCATCAGGTCCTTGTTTAGTTGCATCTAAAATTCTAAAATTTTATAAAATTCTCCATCATATCGAATCTTTGAACGCATGCATGAAGTATTAAATGTAGCTAAATAAAATAACTAATTACACAGTTTGTCTGTAATTTGCGAAACAAATCTTTTGATCCTAGTTAACTCATGATCGGATAATAATTACTAAATACAAACGAAAATACTACAGTACCAAAATTCCAAAAAAATTTGCAACTAAACAAGGCCAGAGTTTCTTGGATCTATCCAGACTTGCGGAGAGGAAGAAAGGAGAGCAGGATAGAGGTGAGAGAAAAGAGAAGTGAGAGAGAAAAATATTCATTACGGGCCCACATGAAGAAGCAACGGGTTGGAGAGGATTGTTTCTTTACCCGGTGTCTAGGTGTCGAGGCAGCGTAGACATGGCTTCTAGAAACTATGGGTTGGGACTGTTCTTATTCTCTCGTAATAAATCATCACAAGCCAGCCAATTACAGCCAGCGGAATTGAAATACAGATCAGATATGAATAATATTAGTTTTTACCGAATAAGATTGTAATAGATATTAACATCATAAAAATATAATTTCTAGTAACTGGATATAGATGGCTTACTGATATTGAATATTCCAAATCAGACACGAACGAATGAAACCCCTTTCAAAACAGATCAAATTCGAATACGACCGGAAAATATTCGTACTATTTACATCCCAACCCTGCGAATTTTTTTGGGTGGTTGCTCACCGTGCCTGCCACGCGGTCGCTACCCCCTAGGATAGCACGGCTACAAAGAGCTTCCATTTCTTGGATGAGAAAAAAATGCAATGTCTAAATTTGTTGCTCTTGTTCTTGTTCAAGCCGCCTCGTGATTTCCCGACTCTTCTTTTTTTTTTCTGGTGTGGAGTGCTGCCTCATGTTATTTCTTGAAAAAGGAGTTTCCTTTTGGGGAGACCTTAGCTTCGCGCCTTGGATCTTGTGGGTCTGGCCTGACCTCAACAGTGAACTGGTATATTTTGAGTTTTGAATTTGCTTCAAAGCAGGTTTGATTCGGTACACCGCCCATTAATGTCAGGGGTTTGCATCACACCTTTTATTTTCATTCAAAACGCGACATGCACCGCTTGTTCATTGTTCATACCAAAAACTTGCTTCTGCGACGACCCCAATTTGTTTCAAGCAGCCAGGGCAGGACAAACTTAAGAGCGTGTTTGGATAACGGCCAAACGGCACACTTTTTTACCGTAGTTCTAAGTGTGACTGTTAATTTGTTCGCCGCGCATTATGTATGGTCTAGTAGTTTAGTAAAAGGAATGTGTAAATGATGATTGGGCAAAAGAAGCTACAACTACATTTGCCGCGAGAACCGTACCAAACTGTGGCTTAAGGAACAATGGCACACCTATAAACCGCCGCGGCGTTATTTGGTCACGAACAAAGCATCACTGGCCGGTCTTTGTAAGTTAGGCACGGTTGACAACGCAAACACACAGATGTGAAAAATGCAGAAAGCAAAAAATAGCCATACATGGTGGAGTAGCAAGAAACACACAAAGAGCAAACGATCGAGCCGAATGGCACTGTGCAGTTCCCGGTGGACACGGCATCATGCCAAATGCCTGCCGTACCCACTGCTGCGCAGTGGTGCGGTGCGGTGCGGTGCGGTGCGGTGCAGCCCCCCACCCCATGGCCATGGCGTGGCCCATGCCCAGCTCTCAGCTGCCTCCGTGTTGTAAAAATCTCAAACCCTTTCTGCAAAAGGAGGGGTGGAAGGGTTTCAAGGCACTCAGCAAAAGGGAAGGTAGGGCTCGGATGTCGGATCCCATTTCGTTTCAGGCTTTGCGCTACGGCGTGTGGCGTGTGCGTTGTCTAGCTGTGGCAGAACCCTTTGTCCCCGGCACCATCGGATGCTGAGTGGCGGCTCGGTCGGCCACCTCACGGGACGCAAAACGCCACGAGCGCGTTTCCAGGCCACGCTGTCTGTCATTGACTAATACATGATTTCACGCTAAAATGTGATTATCTAGGAGGGGTCATTCTACTTTACAGGCGACCGTAAATTAAGAGTCCTACGGTCGATTTTTCGACTATATTTTTTTTAGTAATTTTTTGTTGTTTTCTGGAAAAAAAAGTCAAGGGAAATTTACACTCTCCAACTATCGCAAAACTCCGATTTTCAATCTTCTACTATGAAACCGGACAACATAAGTCATCTAACTGTCAAAAGCGGGCAAATTTGGCCCTTGGGGTGGTTTTGAATGTGGTTTTCCATTTTGTGAGAATTAAAAATATTCAATTTTACACTAAAAATTTATAAGTAATTCATTTTAAGTCAAAAAATTATGAAATGGGTATCAAAAGTTTTCTAAAAATGTAACCTATCTACTGTCACATCACTTGTGAGCTATTTAGATCTACTTTTTTTATATTCATAATATTTGGGTACTTGCAGTTATGCTTATTATTTTTAATAACTAAGATTCAAATGGAGCAATAATAGATAGGTTACATTTTTAGAAAAAAATTGGTACTAGTTTCATATTTTTCTGATTTAAAGTGAATTAGTTTTGATTTTTTAAATCTAATTAGATGTATTTAATTTTTTTAGAAAATACAAAACAACTTTTAAAACCACTCCAAGGGCCAAATTTGCCCGATTTTGATAGTTGGATGGTCTATATTGTCCGGTTTTGTAGTTGAAGTTTGAAAATCAGACTTATGCGATAGTTCGAGAATGAAAATTGGATTTTTCCCATAAAAAATAATACACTATTGGATTGTACCCTTTCAAATTCCAAGGGAAACCGCCCCTTTCACAGGTAGCATTTCCTTGAATCAACCAAAAACGATTAGGAAAAAAATATGTTTCGATAAATCACCGTCGTTTTCGTTGACGAGTCATGAGAATGCATACGTTATGCTGAGGTTGCTTACTCAGTTACGTGGCTTAATCAATTGCAGTTCCGTGAGACCGTGACTAGTCAGGCGCGGGTACGGCAATGCCCTGCTGTACGCATTCAAGCTACAAGTTCATTCGTGGCTGTGTTTAGTTCCCTCCAACTCCTCTTAACATTTCAAATTTTCTATCATATCGAAATCACATCGAAATATTAAATATAGCAAATGACTCATGCATTGAGTACTAAATATAGGAAAATAAAAAAACTAATTGTATAGTTTTGATGTACTTTGCGAGACGAATCTTTTGAGCCTAGTTAGTATATGATAAGACAATATTTACCACATACAAACGAAAAGTATTGGCCGTGTTTGGTTGAGGCTGTAAAAAATTTCGCAAAAACTTTTTTGCCATTTGACCACTAATTTAAAGTATTAAATGAAGTATAATTACAAAATCATCTCCACAACCCCCGTGTAAATCGCGAGACGAATCTAATGAGGCATTTGACCGCGCGATTAGAGGATGGTTACTGTAACATCACTGTAGCAAAAAATCAATTAAATACCGTCATTAGATTCATCTCAAAAAATTACATCCGTCCCTGAAAAAGGTTTTGCAAATAGACTACATTTAGTATTCCATGTGGAAGTTTGTCTTTTTGTGTAAAGGTGATGTGATAGTTTACCAAACACGGCCATTATAGTGTTTTTCACAAATATTTTTCACATCTTTTTCGCAACTAAACACAGCCACGTCAGGATGTTCTCCAAAACGATCGTACTCAGATCCGTGTACGCGCGCGGTGGAGCCGTCGTCAAAAGTCCAAACGTCGGGTACCAGCTGCATCCATCAATACCTTCCGAGCGATTATTTATTTGTACCTAGCTACCCTTGATTTCTCGGACGAATTGATCATTATCATCTGAAGCGCGCTGCGTGTACAGTACACTTGCATACATGTATATCTGGAAACAGATAATACTAGCCAATTAGATTTGTACCTTATTATGAATAAAGTTGATATAAATATCGGATACGTATATGTATCGGTGCGTTAATTTTTAAAGATCTTCAAGTCGTGGACGGAGAGGTAGTCCGATTTATATAGGGGATGGACTAAGACCCATATATTAATAACACAGGCCGAATCAAACTAAAAGACTAAGGTGAAAACTTTAAATGTTTATTAGAAATAGATATATAAATATAGATACGATAGATATATAGATGTGCGTGATTTAACCGTTCAACGCATTGTCAATAATGGTCTTGTTTGGTTTCCCAAGAAAGTGCTAGGAAATTTTGACCACTAATTACGGTGTCAAATAAAGCCAGTTTACAAAACTAATTCCAGAACTCCTGCGCTAGGAACTCTGAAGAATCTAATGAGACCTTTGACCGCGTGTGTCGTGGTGTGGCAAACCACAGCCGGGTGGCGGAATGCACCCACCTAAGACCAGAGGGTGAGTACTCGGGGATTAGCTAGCGACTAGTTCGATCTCGCTCAGGAGCCCAAGAACACGATGAACACACACACCGGGTTTAGAGTGGTTCGGGCCGCCGGAGTGTAATACCCTACGTCCACTGTGTGCTGTATTGCTCAAGACTGAAGAGTTTGGAGCTGAGTCCAGCGTGCGTCTCCTCGAGTCTGTTTGCCGTGTACCGCGAGCGCCTCCCTTTTATATCTCAAAGGGGGCGCGTACATGGCCGTTGGGTCCCCGACAGGTGGGCCCAACGATGTAGTATAAAGTAACGAACTGTTCATACATTATGGCGTTACAGGCGGAGAAGATCTCGCCCTGGATTTCCTTGCCTGCTCCTTGAATCCCCCGTTCAGCATGACCAGGCGCTGTCTTGTCGAAACGGCGCCAGGCGTAGCTAGCGGCGTCGCCTGCCGCGTAGCTGAAGGGGCCGTGTAGCTTGCGGCGTAGGCGGCATGATGGAAAAGTGTCGTGCCGTCGTATCCAATTAATGCGGTAGACGGGCTCTGCGTGGGAGCGGCGCATGCGGCTCACTGTGTACCTTGGTAACATGCGGTCTACAGTGAGGCCTGACAAAGGCTGCCCCGCGTGCCGTGGCGGCAGAGCACGCCTCATCCACAATATTGAATGCGGTGGGTGGGCGAGTCTTCTAGTGGAGGACTCGCGCTCGCGCCTGCGCCACGGAACACGTGGCGGCTCTGGACCCCCCCGGCGGTAAGTTATATCCAAGCGCGAGGGAGGTCCGGACGGGTGCGGGAAGGTCCCGGACCCCTATGGGGGGTCTGAGATCTCGGTGGCTGGCTCGGAGCCTCCCTTCCTCAGGGACACGTGGCGTCTCCGGACCCTTCCCTAAGCTGGAAGCGGGTCCGGGGTCATTGGCCCGTTGAGGTAAGAGCCGGACCCGTGGGGCCCGGCTGCTCCGTCTCTTACCACGTAGTTATGGATAACAATATAAGCCTTAACTTGTTGCAGTAGAAGTGGGTACCCCCGCTACAGGGTACCGACAGCGTGATTAGGGGATGGTTACTGTAGCATCACTGTATCCAATCATCGATTAATTACCGTCATTAAATTTGTCGCGAAAAGTTATTTCATCCTAAAAAAATTTTACAAATAAATTTCATTTAGCCCTCCATACATGCGAATTTTTTTTAAAAAAACGTGTTCTAGAATGACTCGCGTAACCAAATAAAGCCAAGGCCAATAGGAAGCCACCAGTGATGTGAGAGTTGATGTTTTGACAGTGACGTGCCATTGAACAGTTCCGGTTTTCCATGGGCACATGAGAGCATCATCTCCAAGTGTGCGTGCTCTCAAATTCAGGCCCTGTTTAGATTTTTACCTATAAATCCCTCTTAAATAAAAAAACATCATATCAAATATTTTGATATATATATGGAATACTAAATGAAGTTTATTTATAAAATTTTTTATATGAATGGGCTGTAAATTACGAGACGAATCTAATAAGCATATTTAATCCATAATTTGCAACAGTGATGCTACAGTAACCATCCGCCAATTATGAATTAATCATGGATTAATTAGCATCATTAGATTCGTCTCGCGATTTACAACCCATCTGTGCAAAAAGTTTTATAAATAGACTTTATTTAGTACTTCAAATTAGCAAGATTTCATCGCAAAAAAATTTTGCGCTCTATCTAAACACGGCGTCAGTATATTTTCTAATGGTCTGCGCCTGAAAATAAATTGGCAGTCAGGATTTACGGACCGGCACCAGGATGACTTGGACTTTGACGATTTTCAGTCGGATTTTTGAGATCTTCTGCCCATACCATTCTGATAATTTGAACACCGTACCTACCATGTGGTACACGTGGAAGACGTACCGTTTTCTTTTGCCCAACGGGACTTAGGCTGTTGTAGCAGGGCGAAGCTGTATTGCTGGGAGTTTATAGGAAGCACTAGCCTGGGTGGCGGTTGGGGCCAAAGATCTTGCGGGTCTAATTTTACGAGATTCATTTTTATTTGCACCAACTAGTTGGGTGTACTCTTATGCTATATCAATGAAATAAGCACATTCACGTGCATGTTCGTTCAAAAAAAAAAATCACGAGAATGTATGTAGCAGTGCAAACTTATATCTTGGCCTCCATAGTTATCTATGTAAGCTCAGAGGGAGCAAGCTAAACAAAGCATTTGTTGGCAGGGCATTAGGCCTCCAATGTCAGTAAGTTGAGAAGAAATAAACACTACTACAAAAATAATTTATAGCAACACATCATTTTTTAGGAGCAGACTAAAATATCACTCATTTCTATAAAGGGAACGGGCTTACTGTAGCATTTGACCCGCTCATGGAAATGTTTTTTTAGGAGTGGGTGAGGGGATGACCCGTCCTACAAATCGGTTTTCGGGGTGGGTGAGGGGCCGGGTGACCCGTCCTTGAAAACGATGTTTTTAGCTGTGAGAAGTAGAGACGGGTATGACATCTGCTTATAAAAGTAAGTTTTTAACTGCCCCTAAATAATTTTCGTAGTAGTGAAACCAGTTTCAAGTGAGATCAAAGAGGGAAGAGAGCTAATCATTCCGGGCTCGGTGGGATCAAAGAGGAAAAGGAACTAATCATTCAGGGCTAGTCCCTTAGGCTGTCTGCACTCGTCGTCCTCTAAATCTATCCTCTAAAAAGAATATTCCTGTCTGGTCATTAAATTTTTTTTCTCTATACCCAGTTTCTTCACACCCGTTCATACTCTATTTACATCCTCTATATCAACTACCATCACACATGACCCACATGTCATACACTGTTTATTTTTTTTATCCCCACCCACCCTTCTCCCCTACACCCATGGCCCTCCCCCCTCCCTCTCTCCTCCCGTCTCCTCTCCCCGCTCCCTTCCCTCTCTCGATTGAAGGCCTAGATCCGGCGGCTGGGCCTCCTCGCCGACGGCGAGCCCCCGCGGTGCCCATGCTCCCTCGCGCGGCGTGCCCGTGCTCCCTTCCGTGGCGTGCGGCAGGGCGGTGCAGCGGCACGCGGAGGCCGAGCCGCGGCGGGGCAGCAGCAGTGCGCACGGCGGGGCTCGGGCGGCGGCGGAGCGCAGCGCGAGCGCTGCTGCTGCGGTGTGTGATGACGGCTTCTCTTGGTGAACAGGCGGAGGAAGGGAGGAGGAGGGCAGCGCAGCTGCAGAAGACGACGAGGAGGACCCCATCCTCCCCTCGGAGCTCGAGCGGCGAGGCGCTGCGGGGCGCAGGTGACCGGCGGCGAGCCTCGTGGGGGAGGCGAGGTGGAGGCGCAGGGTGGATGGAGCTCCGGCGGCACGACATGACCGCGGAGGTGGAGCGCGGGCGGGCGAGCGCGCGCGGCGCGGGCGGGCAGGCGGGCGCGGGGGGGGGGGGGGGCGCCCGCACGGGCGGCCTCCCCGCTCTATCCCTATTCGGCATCCTCCCCGCCGGCGAGCCGCAGCCTCGCCACCGTCGACTGCCTGCGGGGCCACAGCCTCGCCTGCGCGGCGGGCCGGCTCGATTCGGCTCGCGGCAGCATGGACGAGCTCCGTTGGCTGCTGCTGCTCCCTGCTCGAGCTCCGCTGCGGCCATCCCTCTCTCTCCCTCTTCCTGGTTCATGGCGGCAGCGGCCCCTTCTTTTCGAGCTCGTCCCACTGGCGCCGCCTCTCCTCTGGTCCCTCCCCTTTTCCCTCTCCAAGAGCCGGCGAGCCGTGGGGGTGGCGGAGGCACGGACGGGCCGCAGTGGAGGCAGAGGCGGCGGCGGGCCATGGCGGGGCGGAGGCGCAGCCTAGCTGCGGTGCGGCGCGGGGTGGTTCCGAGCATGGGCGGGAGGCTCGGGTAGTTGTGCCGCCGACGGATAGCGTTCTCCTTTTCCCCTGGGAATGGCGTACCTGCTCTCGTCTGCAAGGATACTGGACCCCGGTCCAGTACCCACTGCGGGTTTTTGCCGCCAAACCGGTACTGGAAGAGGCTTTAGCGTTCCTCTTCCAGTACCCGGTGTGGACAGTCTTAAGTTCCTACCGCAATGGTTCCTCGCCAAAAAAAAGAGTAAGTTTGGTACTGCACCTTTATAAGTTTCTATCGCAGTCGAAAAGGAGGAAACAAGTATTAGGCCTTCCAAGTTCGGTAAATTCAGAAGGAACAAACCAGGTCTCGGTGAGATCAAAGAGGAAGAAAATTTTTTCCCCTCCGTAAACAGGGCCCTTATGTTCCTACCGCAATGGTTCCTTAGGCGCAAAAAAAGGCTCCTACTGCAATCCTTTATTATTCATAAGCTTCTGTCGCCGTCCAATAGAAGGAAACGCCAACAAACTCTGCATGCTTCTGCATCCGGGATGGATACAATTCATACAACGCACGGCGAGCAAATGCCGTGTGCGCGTAAGCATAGCATGGCTGAGCTGCCGCAGGACGCCGGAGCAGCGACGATGACGGCACGCGACAAGGGGAGTGTAACAGCCCGCTCTCGTGGACTGTCTGCGAGTTATGGGCGGACAGTATGCCCCTGCTCGTCCAACTCATCTTTATCCCGAACAGAGCCTCCTCTCTTCTCTCTCCTTATCCATTTCTTCCCCAACCCGACCCCTCTCCTTTCCTAGGCGCCCTGGGGGAGCCCCCATAGCTCCTCCCCCATTTGGAGCCTCCACCCTTGCCGGACCTTCGCCGAAGGTCGCCGTCGCCGAGCTCCACCGCCTAGCCATCATCTTCTTCCCCCGGGATCGAAGTTTCCCCCAAGTGTCCTCAAGTTCTTCATCCTCTACTTCAAGAACAAGGTCAAGCCCGAGCTCAAGCTTCCCCAAGGCCGCTCTACTCCAGCTTGTGGCACCTCACCGGAGCCCTAGCCATCGCCGGTGAGCTCTCTTCCTTCCCGAATCATCCTTTCTTCTATAGGGTTTTATTTTGGATTTCTTCACCATTGTTGGTCCAGAGCTTCCAAATATCGATTCCTATCAAATCCATCCCTTGGAATAAGTCCTAGACACTCCTAGAAGCCTTTAGGAACAAACCCCGACCAAAGTCATGGCCGGACTTGTCGCCAGCGGCCTCGCCGGTGCATCCCTGAGTTCTTACGGACGGTCCGCTCGAACCCGGCGGGCGGTCCGCCACTTGCACATCGAAACCACCAGAAACATCGCAGATAGTTGTTTTCCAGTCTGTTGAATGGCGGACGGTCCGCCCTTCACCCGCAGATGGTCTGCAGTTCATTTCCAAATCCCACTCAGAAACGGTGTGTTTCTGGAACCCAATCTGCCTTTGTACGGCGGATGGTCCGCGGTACAGAACCAGACGGTCCGCGGTACATTTTTTTGACAATTACACATAAACAAACATTTTTTGGAACCCATCTCGAATTTCATCGGCGGACCGTCCGGGCCTCAAGTGCAGACTGTCCGTGGTTACTGTAGCACTGTGCAGTAACAGCCCAATCAGTTTTTCTGTTTTGATGCATTTGCATGTCTCATCTTGTATAATTCATATAAAATTGTATATGGCTCAGAATAATGTGAAATAAATTTTGTTAGGTTCATTATGATGTCAACAATCAATTAAAATTTTGTTTTACCCCAAGACAATTAAATTAATTATCTGAATAATAAATTTTTCATCTCATGTCATTTGCAACTCATTCATGGTATATTTATTTATCAAGTATCATTGCACTCGTGTAGAGACTGAAGCACCAACTCAAGTGGAGGTTGAGACCGAGCCGGAGTCTGTCATCGTCAACACTTCTTTGGTGAACCAAGGCAGGCACCTAAGCATCTTTTTACCCTATTTTGGATCAATTAAAATATATGAGTTGCTTGCTATTTTATGCATTACCTTCCTTGGTTTAGAATAAATGTTCGCTTAGCTACTATTTTATGCATTACCTTCCTTGGTTTAGAATAAATCCTTTTAGGTGAGTATGCTTAGTTCCAGTAGAAGTCGGGAGGTGGCAAGGTCACCACCACCTGCAAGTAATAGGTTGCTTGCTTAATTCTTAAAAGTTGAACCACTTGTAATATGATGCGGACTTGAGCATGAATGGTAGGGTCAAGTGAGATGGAGCTCACTTGGCTTAGTGTTTGCTTGGGTTGATTAAGGCCCGTGACCCCATCACATTGATACTTGAGCACTTATGCGTACGGACCACATACCAAATTATGGGAATGGCAAGCGAAGTACCATAAGTCACACTTTGCCTTGACCGGATTCGGTGCGGGTTGGTTGAGGTGTGATCGGCTGTTGTGCGGTGCATCTAACCATTTCGACCGTTCATTCATAGTCGAGTGTGGGTATGCGAAAGGTTGAGGGCATGATTCAACCCTTATCCTAGGCCAAGGGTATGGGCGTTGGGCTTGCACCTCGTGTGGGAAAAGTTGTACACCCCTGCAGGGTTTTTCATCTATTGCGATAGCCGGGCTCCATGGTTAAGGAGCAAGCTCTTGTACTTTGACTTCGGGTGTAGAGTTACCGACTGAAGTTCATGGAAGATTGGACTTGCTCACATGATGATCATCTTTACTTTATGCAATTTAATTGGTATATTGCTAATAGGATAGAAGTCTTTTGCTTATCATAACTTTATCAAATGCTTTCATGCAAAATTAATTACCGTGCCAATTTTCTTGCTACTAGCCAAATGCATCTTCCTTGAGAGTCGGGTTTTATACCCTTGTTGGATAAGCCCTGCGGAGAACCCTTTGTACTCACGGTGCTGCCATTAAGTTGATGCAGGTGAGCCTCAGCAGGAGCCAGTCTTTGGGTACTTCTACCCTGTGGACGGTGGAGCGGATGAGAGCTAAAGGCCGGTGGTTGAAGTAGAGCACTATCTCCATATAGTGTTCTCTTCTGGATTGTATCCGTAGAGACATAATTAAATATTTTTGCTGCAAAACTCTGAACTTGTAATGTAGTCGCTTGAATCTATTTATGTAAGAGACTTCTATGTATGGATATGCTTGTATGTGATGGTGTTCTCAAGTTGTGCTTAGTGAGGTGTGTCATCCTGGGCATGTTCAAGACGCATCTCAAGGACTACCGGGGTTATTCTCCTTTAATTGGGTGGATCAATGGATGATGACCCGATTAAATGGGTTTAACTTGGGTGGTTCCTCACAGCGTGGCATCAGAGCAGGTTTAGCATTCTATAAATGTTTTTCTCACTAAAACTTGTTGTGAGGTACATTAGACATATGTTGGGTTCACTAAAAATTAGTACTATTAAAATTTTAAATTTTCTAAGGATGGATAGAGCTTGTCTTGTCTTGTGGGCTGCATATAAGATGAATTAAATTATGGCGGTTCTTGTAGGTGGTGTCATGTCATCATATTTTATTCTTACATGCATGCATTTCAAGCATTATGTGTCTCTATATTCATCTATGTCAATTCTTGTTGTTTAATCTCCCTAGATGCCATCTATCTAAGATCTTTATCAACTTCCAATCCAACATCATCTTCTCACACAATTGTGGTTGATATTACATTATTGTGTAATTTTTGTACGACTATGTCCTATCAATTTTCTTTCCCACTTGTTGCTAATCTCATTTGTGGTTGGTGGTAGGATGGATGATCCTAATGCGCCAGTGGGGTTGGGCGCCGGTAATGAGCAGTTGCCTCAACCTCCTCCCTTGCACCCAGCTATTGTGGAGCTTCTTAGAAAGTCGGAGGATGGTCGCCAAACTCAAAATCAAATCCTGCAGACTCTAGTGCAAAACATGGCCAACCAAGGTGGCGGTGGTGGAAGTGGTAATCCACGCCGTGGCTATCCCGCTTTTCTTGCTACTGAACCTCCCATCTTTCAAGGGTCAAAGGAGCCATTGAATGCTGATTTTTGGCTTAGTGCCATTGAGGAAAAACTTGGACTATTTCCATGTGATGATCAAGAGAAAGTTGCTTTCGCGGCTCATCAACTCCGTGATGCAGCGGGAGTATGGTGGAAGAGTTACAAGGCTCAAATTGCTCAAGGTCAACAAATCACTTGGGATGAATTCTGCCGAGTTTTTAGAGCTCATCATATTCCTGCTAGTATTGTTGCTATCAAGAGGGAAGAATTTCTCAAATTGACTCAAGGGAATAGATCCGTGCAAGAGTATGCCAATGCCTTCAACTATCTTGCTCAATATGCTAAGGATGGTGTCTCCACTGATGAGAAGAAGTAGTACCAATTTATGAATGGATTATCCTTGAAGCTAAAGAGACATCTCTTTGCTCATGATTTTAATGATTTCAATCACATGGTAAACAAGGCAATTAAGTCCGAGCATGATATGAATGCACTTGAGGAAGACAACCGCAAGAGGGCTGCCCCATCTTCCTATGGTGGTAGTTCTCAACGTGCACGCACGGGCTCTTATCTCATGTTCATGATTGATCAAAAGACCAACAAAAGATTTGAGTGTGATTACAAACATCCTCCTGTTGATGTCAAGATAGACTCACACCCCGGACCCACTCTTGCTGAAATTATTGCATCTAGAGAGCAAGCTACAGCTCCTGGTGATGGTGATACAGCCCCACATGCTCCTACACATGCTCCTAGTGCACCACATGCCCCTACTCGCTCCTATTCTAGGCGTGGTGGCTCTAGATCTCAAAATTGGGAAAAGCCTCCCTCTCCAATTAGAAAGATGTTCAACATGATTTTTGGGATGTGCAAGTCCACAAATAATGTGGTGCACAAGGAGAGGGAAAGGAGGAAGAAAGACACTTTGAGGCTAAAGAAATTGCAAGAAGCCATGTTGCCCAATGATCCTCCCTCACCCATTGGCTCAGAAGGACAGCAAAGTGAGCCTGAAACTATGGAGCAAATGAATGCTAGCTATCAGCAAGAAGATTATTGGGGGCAGCTCTATGGTAGCGGCACCACGTCCTATGTTAACCCTACTGTTGTTGACCCCTCGACCGCTCCTTTCATGCCTCAGGCTCCTCAGTTTCCACCACCACCTCCATCTTAAGGGTTCGATGCTTTTGGTGCTTGGATGTTTGACCAACATGTTGGTGATGCCGGCCAAGGTTCGAGTGGGCAAGATGGAAGACAAGACGGCGAGGATGAAGATCAGTAGTAGAAGCCCTAGAAAGACTCCCCTCAGGCCCTTCTTGGTGATAGATGACAAAGGGGGAGAGATTATTAAAGATTAAAGCTTCTACTCAGATTACAGTGTTTCTGGTCAGGCAAACCCGGAGGTTCCGGGTTTCCAAATCCGGAAGTTCCGGATTTGGGTGTGGGATGCCACATGCCATGTAATAAATTCGTTTTAGCTCATGAGGACTTGAGAACAAATTGTATTGTGTGATATTGTGTGGTGAACCATGTTTAGATGCTTTAAACTAATATGTGATGCTTGTTAGTGTGATAAAAGGTGATGAAATGATGTTTTGTTGTTTTTAGGCCAGTTTTGCCTGGAAAATCCGGAAGTTCCGGATTTGGAACCCGGAGGTTCCGGGTTTGGGCTGACAGAACTGACCTGCTTCTTTTATCTTACTTTTGTGTGAGATATCTGTCATATGCATCACGTATTATTTGATCACACATTTGTTCTGCACTCCACGGATGCTAAGATTTAAGGGGAGCTCTTTGTTTTTCTTGTAAATATGTGCAAAAGGGCATTTGAGGCCAAATTGATTGAATTCCATTCAATGCATATTGTAAGGGAGAGCTACTACTAAATCTGAAAATTCAAAACTTCAATTGATTATATCTTTTTGTAAGCTTTAATCGGTGTTGTCATCAATCACCAAAAAGGGGGAGATTAAAAGAACATCTAGGCCCCTAGTGGGTTTTGGAGTATTGATTGACAACACGATTAAAGGACTAACTTATTTGCATGAGATCATGAGTAGGTATTTAATTAAGTAATGGGTACTCAATGAGATGGCTCATGTGTTGCAAGCAAGTGTGTTTATCCCATTGGTAAAATGTGTATGTGACAAGCAAAACAAGAAAAGAAAAATAGAGCAAGGTATTCATGGTTGATATAAAAGCTCTAATATGAGAAGGTTTGTTTCAGTTTAAAATGGGATTTAAAGTGACAAGTAAAGGTTTTGTGAATGAGATGTGATATGCTTATGCATAATCTCAAATATGGAAGATCTTGTCACATGTAATAAATGGTTATTAACTAAAGAAGCAAGCAAGACAAAAGAGAATGAGACATGAGTTGATGCATATATGATGTCTAAAATTGGAAATCTTGCATATAAGATTGAATTGAGAATTCAAACTGACAATGAAGATTTCATGCATGACACAAATCAATATGAGTTCAAGATGGACGGCTAGGATAAAGGTAGATGATCGAGAGGCGTGTTTCAAGAGGCTACGCAAGCGACGGCTTGGGGGGGAGCAAAGAAACCGATACGAGTCAAAGGCCAGAGATCCTAGAGTCATGGAGAGCTCTATGTTGAAGAGTGTCATTATTCAAGTAAAGAAAGTGACTTGTGAATCAAGTTGGATTTCACTCCTATGCAAATCAAAGATTCAAAGTCACTAGCTCAAAGCGGGTATGCTCAAAGAATGAAGATGTTGATGCCCACAAAGTACTGAAGAAATTACGGCATGATCAAAATGGATTTCATTGTAAGTTAAATGTGATACAAGCCTACATGAAGCTATATGTGATGTAAGGATGAAGAGTTGGAATTCGGGAATGGGTTTCTAGGTACTAAGCTTGGAGAAGGGCAATTGTGGTTGTGCCGAGAAACCAATGCTAGGGTGACGAAACGTTCCTTGGGTTCCACTTGAAGAATCTTTGTCATGTGTGGTATTCATGTTGGCAAGTATCAATCTTTCTAGAATCTTGTTGTGAAGACGGTGACTTGAACTAGAAGTGGATTTCATTCAAGAATAAAGGTTCAAGGTCACTAGCTCAAGGAAGATGTGCTCAAAGAAAAGAAGCCAAGTTGGATGCACACCTCAGATTGTGATTGATCAACACACGGCATAGGATGAAAAAGAGAAGCTCAAGAAGTTGAAATGTAATTTATCTTTGATCTTGAGTTTAGGTATGCCATACTATCAAGAGGGATGCATTACAATGGCCTTTGGTTTAGTCTCAGTGCTCAAGTAACCCATGTGAGTTGAGAGAGACACAAAAGCCTCACGTACACATTTTAACATTGCTGCCAGGGCAAATCCGGAAGTTCTGGATTTGGAATCTGGAAGTTCCGAATTTGGCACACGTGGTACTGACGGCTAGTTGGTTTGAAAACCCGGAGGTTCCGGGTTGTAGAATCTGGAAGTTCCGTGTTCTAACTGTCACATAACGGCTAATTTTGTTGGGACCGGCTATTTATACCCCTTAGCCCCCTCCTTGGTGGGCTGCTGTTCAAGGCTCTATTATGTTGATTGCTGGTCGTCCCAAGAAGCTTGGTAGCCATAGTTGAGCTCTTCCCACCTCTCTTTGTGAGATTGTGTGTTTAGTATATATCCTTGAGTTGGGTTGAGAGAGTGAATGTTTGAGAGCACTAGAGAGCACAACAAACCTTGAGCACTTGAGATTAGCCGTGATTTGTGTGATTCGCATTTGTTACTCTTGGAGGTGAAGCCTCCTAGACGGCTAGGCGTCGCCGGCTAGCTCCCAAGGATTGTGATGAGCAGCGGCAAGTTTGTTGCAGCACCGATCTTGTGTCACAAGGGCGCATGGTCATATAGTGGAAGGAGGAAATAGCTTGACCTTGGGGTCGATATAAGCTTCCTCAACGGAGACTAGAATTCACACGTGGGTGCACGGGGTGAATCTGAACTTCGGTAAAACAAATCCTTGTGTTCATTGCATTTACATTTGTTTTGTGGATTTGAGGAGCTCTCCATTAGACACTTGTGTCTTGGAGATAGTGTTGTTTCGTATGTGCAGGATCTGCGTGAACCTGCTCAAGGAACTTCTTTGAGCAGACTCTATAATTGGGGTTTGAATTTACATTCATTTATGAGTACTACTCTTATTGTGTTCACTCTGTTCTGAGTGAACTCGGAAGTTCCGGATTGACAAACCCGGAAGTTCCGAGTTCACCTACTGTCCAGCCCAAATCCGGAAGTTCCGTATTTGAAACCCGGAAGTTTCCGGTTTGGCAGACAGATAATTTTATCCGCTGCATTTGAGTGAAAATTTGTAGGTGCGCCTATTCACCCCCCTCTAGGCGACATCACGGCCCTTTCATATAGAATGTCTTCGTATGAATTGGTGGAATTGAAGAAGCAATTGGATATATTACTTAAGAAAGATTTCATTCGCCTAAGCACCTCACCATAGGGATGCCCGGCCTTATTTGTTGAGAAGAAGGATAAGACCTTACGTATGGTGGTGGATTATCGACCTTTGAATGCAGTGACAGTGAAGAATAAATATCCTTGTCACAGGACAGTCCAAATAATACCGATCAAGTGCACTAAATAACCATTAAACTTACTCCTCCGATACTGCACTTTACCAGTACTCTCAGACTGCCTGCTTTAACCAGGATCGATTGCACAGGAACTCTCGCCAAAAGACGAGCACAAGGGATTACAAGCAACAAAAGTTTTCAAACTTAACTTACAACCAGAGTTAAACAAAAGTAGCCAAATTAATTTACAATAATTTTACAAGCCAGAGTTACCTTTCTTAAACAGAGTTCACACGCAGCGGAAAAAAAAAATACAAAAAGTTTGAAACAAGCTTCAAAATAACGCACGGTAAACAACGTCAATGACCAAAAGATGAACTTCACACCTTGCCCACTGATGTGAGGCTCACCTGCCTTCACTTCACGGAGAAGACGGAACCCACTCGACCGTCCAACCTGGAGGAAGAGGCTGACCACTCCAGGACGCACTAATTTCCTTGAAGACTTCCGGAATACCACCTGCTCAGAAGGGTTACAACCAAATCCTGAGTATGCTAATACTCAGCAAGGCTTACCCGACTCTGGGTATACTTAGCCCATTACCTAGACATGCAAGGCTTTTTGGTTCTGGAGTTCTTTTGCTGAAAAGCTGCTAGAAGTGAATCCTTACTTTCAATAATTTAGCTCCATTTAGTATACCAAGTATTACTAAGTTCGCCTATTCATCTAAGACACACATGGTGGAACAGATTATCTTTTAGTAACTTCCAGACCAGTCTTTTCCAATCCGTTTTCATTCCACTTTCTTACTACGATGTGACAAAGAGATCAAGGCTCTCATAACCGCGAGTCACGGCGAATCGATCCGATTTAACCTTGCAAGGTGGACCTAACTCACACGACACATGTAAGCCCTGTCGGGCCACGCGCGTCAACTGTTTCCACATTACCACGGCATCTGAACTACGCCTGCTAAAACCCAGGTGATGGGCCCCTCGCAGTGAACTCCCGGAGAACCCGGAGGCGGCATCCTATCCAACACCCGCCAACTCCCACGCCCAGCGTAGCATGGCGGAATTCAAATCACCGCTGTAATGTGGTACACAGCTTACCGGTTTCGACTACCTCCTACTTCCGGTATGTGGTTAGTACTGTTCAATCCTCGATCAGCACTGCCAACAACGGAACGGTCCTCAATCGACACAGGCGGAGGTCCACTTTCCAAACATTCCATATCCATAATCCAATTCCTCTCCGCCCGGTCTCCATTTTTCTTTCCTCACAGATTCATTCTCAAACCACTTTTCCATAAGTAACCAGGACCTATAGCTCGCGAGTGACAGGAATCACTCGACTTCTACCGAGCCCTAATTAAGCATTGCAATACTAACGACCTGCACACTAGTGGAGTAACTGAGGAAACCTAGGGATCATGCATCTACGGTTCCAATCAACTCCTAGAACGTAAATGTACAATAATTATATAAATAAACATTGAATACTGAAGTTAAGGGTTATGCTCCGGGGCTTGCCTTGCAGGTCAGCGGGGTTAGCGATTTCTTCAGGAGCGTGCTCGACTGCGTCTTCCTGCTGCTCTCCCGCCTGCGGCTCCTGGATTGGCTCGGCGATCGGCTCGTAGGCAGCTTCGTTCGTGGCGTCTACACGAATAAAGATATGCCATGCAACAATTAGAACACAGTGCAATGCATGAGTGTTTATGATGCGAAACCAAAGCTCAAACATTTAGCCTGAAGTGTTTTCTTCTAAAACACGACTACTAGACTTGCCTAGAGCAGCATGAATTAAAACAGAGGCTTGCCTTGCTAGGGTTACACATACATGAAACAATAGTTAACAACCATAATTAAAAGAAGGGTGCTGCTAGAAGCCAAATAAAAGCAAAGATTTGAATTACAGGGTGATCTAGCAATAAAAATTTATCCAAAACAACATGATTTTGATAAAGCATGCCATACAAATTTTTCCCAACCTTTACGGCTAAACGGAAGTACTTAATTAACCCTAGCAAGGAAACGAAACCTAAATAGATCTACACAAAAGTGCACAACACCAGCACCTGAAATTTTTACAGTGGATTACACATGCAAAGAGTAGGTTACCACAAAATTTTTAGGATTTTTAGACAAACAGAACAACCGATACAAAATAATCTAGCTTAAACGCAAACCCTAAATTTAGCAGGGGCAAAAGTGACAATTCCCTTGCAAGAGTATTTTTATATTGAAGATCTTGATTTTAGAAACCTAACAAAATTTGGTTTGCATTTTTAGGATTTTCCTGTGATTTATTATGCCTTTATGAAATAACAGCCAAAATACACAATAAAGAAACACCAAAACTACCCTTAATCCCCCCCCCTCTCTCACACTGAACCGCGGGCCCCACTTGGCGGTGGCACAGAGGGGAAAGAAAAGGGAAAAGCTCCCCTGCTCTGCTCCGGCCGCGCACCGGCGGCGTGCTTGGCGCGCGTTCGGCGGCCGGGGAGGGGCCGGGTGGCCAGCCCGGGCGGCGCGGGCGGGCCACGCGCAGGGGCCAGCGCAGCTGCGGCCCGCGCAGGCACGAGGCGGAGTAGGGCAATGGCGGCGCGCAAAGGCAGGGGCGGCGGCTTGCGGCGGCGCGCGGTGGCGGCGCTGTTCCGGCCGTGGCGGGGCAGGAGGGCCGCGGGATGGGGCGGCGCGACGGCAAGGGAGGCTCGGAGGCCTCGGGGCGCGCGGCGGTGGCGAGCAGGCTCGCGTGAGGGCGGCGCGCGGCGTGCGCCGGTGGCGCAGCAGGGCTTCCGCGGCGGCGCGACGGCGCTCCGGCTCCGGCGGTGCGGGATTCAAGCGGGGATGGGGTTGGGAAGAGAGAGGAGAGCGCGGAGAAGCTCACCGGCGACTCGATTTGAGCGGAAGGAGGCCGGAGAGGGGAGTTCGACGGCGAGGGCGAAGTTCGGCGGGCTCGGTGATGGCGGCCGGGGTTCCGGAGGTCGATTCGGCCGGGGAACGGCGAAATCAAACTTGTGGATGGATGGAGAAGGTGGAGGGCGAGGTTACTCAGCTTGGGGCGCGAGGAAATCGAGCGGAGCGGCGAGGAACGGCCGGGGCGGTCGCCGGCGGCGGCTCAGGTCAGTGCTCGGCTCAGCTCGACCCACGCGCGAGGAAGGAGAAAGAAAGGGGAAAACGGACACGGCTTTGGGAGAGAGGATAAGGACGGGCACGCGAGCGCGGCGGGCGAGGTTCGCCGACGTCCGACGCGTGGCGACGCCAACGTCGATGGCCGACGGTGAACTGAGCAAAAACAGAGGAGTCACCGTTGACCGAGATTGAGTGGTTTTCAGCTAACTTTGACCATCCAAAACTCCAAATTTTACATTGGAATGTGAAATTTGGCCAAAATAGAAGTTGTAGAGAATGATAAGAGCTACAACTTTTGTTTTGGGCGAAAGTTGATTTGAAGCTCGGATCAGTGACAAAAACGAGATCGAACATCGCTAAGCAGATGTTTACTATGCGAACGCGATTAGCGCTAATGACGCAGTTGGAACACGATTAGCGATTAAACACGTGGTTAGCGAGTACGATTAACACAGGGTGTTACAATCCTCTTCCTAGAATTGATATCCTTTTTTATCAATTAGTTGGAGCTAAATTCTTTTCTAAGATTGATCTTCGCTTGGGTTATCATCAAATCAAAATTCGTGAAGAAGATATTCCAAAGACTGCCTTCTCTACTAGATATGGACTTTATGAATATACTATTATGTCTTTTGGATTGATGAATGCCCCAGCTTACTTTATGTATCTAATGAATTCTATCTTCTTTAAGGAACTTGATGTCTTTGTGATCATTTTCATTGATGATATTCTTATTTTCTCTAAAACTGAGGAAGAGCATGCTGAGCATCTCCGCATCATTCTTCAAAGACTTTGTGATCATTGCCTCTATGCTAAGTTTAGTAAGGCGAATTCTGGCTCAAAAAAAATATCTTTTCTTGGACATGTTTTATCTGAGAATGGTATTGAGGTTGATCCTAGCAAAGTGGAAGATGTGCTCAATTGGGCGCAACCTCAAAATGTCAAGGAGGTGAGAGGTTTTCTTGGACTTGCTGGTTATTATCGTAGGTTTATTGAAAATTTCTTCAAGATTTCCAAGCCCCTGACTGAATTACTGAAGAAGGATGTTCCCTTCAAGTGGACCGATGCATGTGAAAGAGCTTTCCAAACTCTTAAGACCAAGCTTACAACTGCTTCTGTTCTTGCTCAACCGGATATTACGAAGAATTTTGATGTTTGTTGTGATGAATCAAGAATTGGACTTGGGTGTGTCCTTTTGCAAGAAGACCGAGTTATTGCCTATGCATCCCAACAATTGAGGCGCCATGAAGAAAATTATCCTACCCATGATTTTGAGCTTGCCGCTGTTGTGCATGCTTTCAAAATTTGGCGTCACTATCTCCTTGGAAAGACTTGTAATATAAATACTGATCATAAAAGCCTCAAATACATCTTCACTCAAGCAGAGCTCAATATGAGGCAAAAAAGATGGCTCGAGCTAATCAAGGATTACAAATTATAAGTTCATTACCATCCTGGCAAGGCTAATGTGGTCGCCGATGCCTTAAGCCGCAAGGCACAATGCCATTGCTTTCGTGCCCATCTCGGAGTTAACACCCTTTGTGAAGATTTTCGAAAGCTCAATCTTTCTATGGTTGAGCATGGCTCGCTTGCTTCTCTGGTTGTCACCTCTGATCTTATAAAGGAAATTAAAGAAGCTCAAGGGAAAGATCCAGGCATGATCAAGATAAGGGCTAGGATGTTAGAGGACAAGATGAAGTGTTTCAAGCTTGATGATGAAGGAATCTTATGGTTTGGAAAACGACTTGTGGTTCCCAAAAATCTTGAGCTTAGAAAGAAAATTCTTGATGAAGCTCATGAATCTCAATTCTCCATCTATCCTGGAAGCAACAAAATGTATCAAGATTTGATGAAGAATTTTTGGTGGACTCGCATGAAAAGGGAAGTGGCTCGCTATGTGACCAAATGTGATGTTTGCCAAAGAGTGAAGGTCGAACATCTCAAACCAGTTGGAACTCTTCAACCCCTCCCTATACCCTCTTGGAAGTGGGAAGATATCTCTATGGATTTCATCACTGGCTTGCCTCGTACTTCTCATGGTTATAACTCCATTTGGGTTATTGTTGATTGACTCACAAAATCTGCTCATTTTCTTCCGGTTAAGGCCAACTATGCAGTGAAAAAATATGCAGAGTTATATCTCACCAAAATTGTATGTCTTCATAGAGTTCCAAAATCCATTGTCTCCGATAGAGGTCCTCAATTCACTGCTCAATTTTGGAAAAGTCTTCATGATGCAATGGGCACGAATCTCTCTTTTGGCACTGCTTATCATCCTCAAACTGGTGGGCAAACCGAAAGGGTCAATCAAATTCTTGAAGATATGTTGAGAGCTTGTGTCATTATTTATGGGAAGGATTGGGAAACTTATTTGACTTTTGCTGAGTTTTCCTATAATAATAGCTATCAAGCAAGTATTCGGATGTCACCTATCGAAGGAGACGCCCTTTGGAATTTCAAGTTGGTGATCATGTTTATCTCAAAGTTAGTCCATTTAAGGGCACTCAAAGATTTCAAGAAAAGGGCAAGCTTGCTCCTCGCTATATTGGTCTATTTCAGATCCTCGCAAAGCGTGGGGCAATGGCTTATCAACTGGAGCTCCTCCATCTTTATCATCCATCCATGATGTGTTTCATGTGTCTCAATTAAAAAAGTACCTTCGGATTCCAATTGAAATGGCTAATATTGAAGAATTGGATATCCAACCCAATCTCTCTTACAAGGAGCATCCTATTACAATTCTCGACTGGGACGAGAGGAAAATTAGAAATAAAGTCATCAAATTTGTGAAGGTTCAATGGAGTCACCTCTCCAAGCGTGAAGCCACTTGGGAGTTAGAAGATCGGCTTAAAAATTCCTATCCAAATCTTTTTGTGGGTAAATGAATTTCTTTAAGGTTCTATGTTCTAATTGCTCATGTATTATCCTTTCTGCTGGAAAAATGCGTCATCCCAAACCTAGCCAAAATCTCGGGATGAGATTTTCCCAAGGGGGGAGAATCTGTAACAGCCCGCTCTCGCGGACTGTCCGCGAGTTATGGGCGGTCAGTCTGCCCCTGCTCGTCCAACTCATCTTTATCCCGAACAGAGCCTCCTCTCTTCTCTCTCCTTATCCATTTCTTCCCCAACCCGACCCCTCTCCTTTCCTAGGCGCCCTGGGGGAGCCCCCATAGCTCCTCCCCCATTTGGAGCCTCCACCCTTGCCGGACCTTCGCCGAAGGTCGCCGTCGCCGAGCTCCACCGCCTAGCCATCATCTTCTTCCCCCGGGATCGAAGTTTCCCCCAAGTGTCCTCAAGTTCTTCATCCTCTACTTCAAGAACAAGGTCAAGCCCGAGCTCAAGCTTCCCCAAGGCCGCTTTACTCCAGCTTGTGGCACCTCACCGGAGCCCTAGCCATCTCCGGTGAGCTCTCTTCCTTCCCGAATCATCCTCCCTTCTCTAGGGTTTGAGTTCTAGGGTTTTATTTTGGATTTCTTCATCATTGTTGGTCTAGAGCTTCCAAATATCGATTCCTATCAAATCCATCCCTTGGAATGAGTCCTAGACACTCCTAGAAGCCTTTAGGAACAAACCCCGACCAAAGTCGTGGCCGGACTTGTCGCCAGCGGCCTCGCCGGTGCATCCCTGGGTTCTTGCGGACGGTCCGCTCGAACCCGGCGGACGGTCCGCCACTTGCACATCGAAACCACCAGAAACATCGCAGAAAGTTGTTTTCCAGTCCGTTGAACGCCGGACGGTCTGCCCTTCACCCGCAGACGGTCCGTAGTTCATTTCCAGATTCCACTCAGAAACAGTGTGTTTCTGGAACTCAATCTGCCTTTGTACGGTGGACGGTCCACCGTATAGTACCGGACGGTCTGCAGTATATTTTTTGACAATTACACAGAACCAAACCTTTTCTGGAACCCGTCTCGAATTTCATCGGCGGACCGTCCAGGCCTCAAGTGCGGACTGTCCGTGGTTACTGTAACACTATGCAGTAACAGCCCAATCAGCTTTTCTGTTTTGATGCATTTGCATGTCTCATCTTGTATAATTTATATAAAATTGTATATGGCTCAGAATAATGTGAAATAAATTTTGTTAGCTTCATTATGATGTCAAGAATCAATTAAAATTTTTTTTACCCCAAGACAGTTAAATTAATTATCTGAATAATTAATTTGTCATCTCATGTCATTTGCAACTCATTCATGGCATATTTATTTATCAAGTACCATTGCACTCGTGTAGAGACCGAAGCGTCAACTCAAGTGGAGGTTGAGACCGAGCCGGAGTCCATCATCGACAACACTTCTTTGGTGAACCAAGGCAGGCACCTAAACATCTTTTTACCCTGTTTTGGATCAATTAAAATATATGCGTCTTTATTGTGCATAAGTCTACAGTATAAATGTTCGCTTAACTCCTATTTTATGCATTAGCTTCCTTGGTTTAGAATAAATCCTTTTAGGTTAGTATGCTTGTGTAGGCGCCCCGATTTAATTGCTTATTCATGCTTAGTTCCGGTAGAAGTCGGGAGGTGGCAAGGTCACCACCACCCGCAAGTAATAGATTGCTTGCTTAATTCTTAAAAGTTGAACCACTTGTAATATGATGCGGACTTGAGCATGAATGGTAGTGTCAAGTGAGATGGAGCTCACTTGGCTTAGTGTTTGCTTGGGTTGATTAAGGGCCGTGACCCCATCGCTTTGATACTTGAGCACTTATGTGTACGGACCACATACCAAATTATGGGAATGGCAAGCCAAGTACCATAAGTCACACTTTGCCTTGACCGGATTCGGTGCGGGTTGGTTGAGGTGTGATCGGCCGTTGTGCGGTGCATCTAACCATTCCGACCGTTCGTTCATAGTCGAGTGTGGGTATGCGAAAGGTTGAGGGCATGATTCAACCCTTATCCTAGGCCAAGGGTATGGGCGTTAGGCTTGCGCCTCGTGTGGGAAAAGCTGTACACCCCTGCAGGGTTTTTCATCTATTGCGATAGCCGGGCTCTATGGTTAAGGAGCAAGCTCTTGTACTTTGACTTCGGGTGTAGAGTTACCGACTGAAGTTCATGAAAGATTGGACTTGCTCACATGATGATCATCTTTACTTTATGCAATTTGATTGGTGTATTGCTAATAGGATAGAAGTCTTTTGCTTATCATAACTTTATCAAATGCTTCCATGCAAAATTAATTACCTTGCCAATTTTCTTGCTACTAGCCAAATGCATCCTCCTTGATAGTCGGATTTTATACCCTTTGTTGGATAAGCCCTGCGGAGTACCCTTTGTACTGATGGTGCTGTCGTTAAGTTGATACAGGTGAGCCTTAGCAGGAGCCCGTCTTTGGGTACTTCTACCCCGTGGACGGTGGAGCGGATGAGAGCTGAAGGCCGGTGGTTGAAGTAGAGCACTATCTCCATATAGTGTTCTCTTCTGGGTTGTATCCGTAGAGACATAATTAAATATTTTCGCTGCAAAACTCTGAACTTGTAATGTAGTCGTTTGAATCTATTTATGTAAGAGACTTCTATGTATGGATATGCTTGTATGTGATGGTGTTCTCAAGTTGTGCTTAGTGAGGTGTGTCATCCTCGACATATTCAAGACACATCTCAAAAACTACCGGAGTTATTCTCTTTTAATTAGATGGATCAATGGATGATGACCCGATTAAATGGGTTCAGCCACGAGCCTTGCGCTCCTCAAGCTGCCCGTGTCATCAGATTCTGGGTTGCCGTTGCCGTTGCCGTTGCCGAGTGGCCGGGCCGTGTCAATCATGGACTACGAGAGTGAGGGTCATGAGTGTAGGTGTGAGCTGAGTGTGACTCGGGATCATGGCCGGGCCGCCCCTCCCCGTCCTTTTGGGTTTTAACTAGCTCGTCTGGCGCGTCTATCTGCTGTTAGCGTTTTGTCTTGTCGTGGAAATGGGGGTGGCTGCTTGTGCTTGTAATCTTCTTGCCTCCTCATTTTCCTCGCACCTCATCATAAGCTTGTTCTTTTGATAACACTTTCCTCGGTGTTTGTTCATTCGACGCAGATCCAACTTCCTAATCCACACGGCAAATTTGTACAATTCACACGAAAACGATTTCCGCGTTAAATAATTTGACTTGATGTTTTTCTTTTGCGTTGTCTACTGCACCTTTGCTACCAACAGTCATAGATCTAAGTTAACCTAAAATGTCAGTCCAAAACCAGACTCCCCCTATTTTTAAGTTGGTTCAAACCCCCATCCCCCACCCCACCACCCCTACCCCACTTTTAAGTTGGTTCAACACACGAGCACGCAGACTAAGTGTCAGCCCAAAACCAAGAGAGTTGGCCCACCGGGCGCATACCCGGAATAAATCTTGCTACACCCCAAAAGCTGACCCAAGAGGTGAGAGACTTCCCTTTTTAAATTGGTTCAACTCTTCAAAAAAAAAGTTGGTTCAACTCTTCAAAAAAAAGTTGGTTCAACTCTCCCCCACAATTAATGTGGGACTAATTCCAATATAAAATACTGCTGATATTTAGTAGCATGATAGATGATGTTTGAATACTGCTGATATTTAGTAGCATGATAGATGATGTTTGTCCGTCTTATATGCTAGCGTGCTTCTCCGCTTTTAACAAACACAAACGTGACTGATGAAAATCAGTTCGATGTGCACACCTAGGACGGACCGACCGACCGGCCGAGTGACCCTCCAAAGTTCCTCCAATCCGGCGGACGAAACCAAAAAACCACGAGCTGTCAACTACGAGGCCAACCAAAATAACACGCATCACTCATCAGCCCTTTAGTTTTGTCCCTATACGTACCACGGCTGGCTGGCCCTGTCCAGCGCAACAGCCTCGTCGTGTTGTGCTCCGGCCGACTGACGGCGGGGAGGGGGGGGGGGGGGTGGCGGCGCGCCATGAGCGCGCGCGCGGTGTGAAACGCGCCGCCGCCACGGCGATCTCCCATTTTCCAAATCGTGCCTGGTCCACCATGGAGATGCAACGCACCATGCCTACCCCCGCGACCCGAGCGTCGCCGGCACATGCCGAGACGACACGGGATGCAGCCGCGCCTTTGTGCGCGCCACTGCCCGGGCACCAACCCGTGTTCTTGACTTTGAGCGCAACGCACAGCAGGGAGGAGAAGGGGGACGGAATGCTTCACCGAGCTGCCAGTCCTAACATGGGTCACGCGAGCAGTGCGAGCGATGCTGAAGCTCGGACGAAAGACTAAGGCCGTGTTTCGAAGGGCTCCACGAGCGGCTCCGACCGGCTCCGGCCGGGCCCTTCCAAACAGTCGTTTTGGCACCTACTCCAGGTCTGGAGCCCCCGCCGGAGCCCCTTGCGGCTTACACAGATGAGGAGGAGCCGCGAAAACGTAGCTCCCTCCAGCTCCATGGGGACGGTGGGCGAATGGATAAGAGAGGAGGGAAAAAAAGAAAGAAAAAGAAATGGAGAGGAGAAAAAAAAAGAAAAGAAAGAGAAAAGAGTAGAAGAAAAATGTAGAGAAGGACAATTTAGACATTTTACAACACCACTCCAACAAGTGAGCTGTTTTGCCAAATATTTTAGAAAACAGCTCCAGCTCCACCAGAGAAGCTGCTCCACCAGAGGAGCCGGAGCCGTTTTTGGAGGAGTCTGAACCCTGCCAAACAGACCTTAGAGGCCTGCAACATGCGAGCAATGTTTTAAATAGCGGGCTAAGGCGTTTAGCCGGACTATAACTGAGCTATAGCAGGATATAACGGGATAAATGCCATAGCGGATGCTCTTTCCTAGCAGCTATAGCCGGCTATAGTGATAGTTTAGCCAGCTATTTACAGCCTGTTCGGCTGCCCTGAAGTGGCTGGCGCTGGATGGCTGGCTGGTCCAGCAAGAGCCCCAGCGCAGACAGCCAGCCCCCATCTGATCAGCCGTCCGTGCGTGTGCGGTAGGGGATTCAAGCAGCTGGTTCACCAGCCGTTCGGCTGCGCTCAGGCTGTTAGAACATTGCATGCGAGCAACACTTCTCGCGCTCTTCTAAAAGAGGAATGGGCCGTCGGAGACCACTGGACGTCGGTCGTGCATGCATCGCCAACACCTTTGCAACTTGGGAGTGTCTATCCCTCACTTGAGTGATTTGGGGGCTCTCCTCACTCAATTTTTTGGACCATTGGATTAAAATTCAAGGGCTCTCCTTCATCTTCTACCTCCCTTCTCCTTCCCTTCCATGCCGCCTAGCCCGCCGCTCAACCCCGCCGCCACCCCCCGGCGCGGCCCTAGCGCGCCCGCGCCGGCCGCCACGCAAGCCCCTCCCGCCGCCGCCTCCTCCCACAGCCGCGCCCCCGCCCCGACACCGCCCAACTGCCGTCCTCCGCCACCCGGGCCGGCGGCGCCACCGCCGCCGGCCTCGCCGCCCCCGCTCCCACCACCACTGCCGGGCCGGCCTGCCGCCGCCGTCCCTCCTTCTAAGGCCGGTGGTGAGCAGCGCCCCCCAGCAACCCGGAACCCTAACCCGAACCCTAACCTCGCCGGAGTTGCTCGCCAGAGTTGGAGAAGAAAGGGAGGATTTGGAGAGAGAAAAATTCGAGAGATGGCTCAAATCACTCAGGTGAGTGATAGCTTTTCCCTTGCACAACTTTAGAGAGGAGAGGACCACCGGTTTTGGGAAGGTTCCAGTCCCAGCTCCCGAGAGAGGCTTCCAGCTGCATGATGCCATCCACTGTTTCCCGTCGCTATACGAGTCGTGATAGGCTAGGCCGGTCTACGTAACGACCTGCACATCGGTCGGGTCGCGACCAGCTCATGCTCATCCGTCGGCGATCGGTCCAGCCTACTCCTACGCATTGGACCCCTCCAAAAAAAGAGCACACCCTTTGACTGCTACCGCTCGCGACATCGGAGTTCCCCAAAAGGAGCTCCGGCTCCGTCGCTTTGCCACGCCTGCTCGCCTAGTATTCTCCTCCCGTCGCGAACTCACATGCGACCGATGCGACCAAACACCAAAGTTCGGCTGGCACGCCAGCCGTGGAAGGATGCAGAACAGAGACGGCACAAGGACACGACGTTCAACGCGGCGCCTCCTCTCTCGGCGTCGGGTTCTGGACGGTCTCGAGCGGAACTGGGCCAGACCCTCGCTTTCAGGTACAGCAAGGGCACAGCGCAACAGCAACGGCTGGGATGACAGCAGCGCGGCACCTTGTGATTCACTGATTCGGCAGGGGGTTATCTTACCACCTGCTATCACGAGTCGTCGCCGACACGAGCTCCAGGTCACTGACTCACGATCTCAAGATCAAATCAAAACTACTGCTAGGTTACATGTCGCTCTCTGCCAAGATCACATCTGGGTACCCCAAAACCGGATGCCAGTCGGCATAGGTTCCCACCCACCTAACTACTAGGAGACTACTTGCCCGTTGCCAAATCTCATGGGCCACCAACCAGCATAAGCAGCAGCAGCTTTGTGCTTCGCTTTGCACCTGTGGAGGTTTCACAATACAACATTGCCAGGTACACGCCGGTAAAAAGATTCCATCGCGCCGGCAAGGACGACGAAGAGGCCGGCCACCGTCAGTGATCAGTACCTGTACCCGCTCTCGGCGGTGTACTTGCTCCTGACGTAGTGATCGTACTTGGAGTCGCTGTAATCCGCGGGCTTCGCCTCCGCCGGCTTCAGCTCGGGGTGCACGGTCCCGTAGGCGACCTCCCCGCTCTTCTCCCTGTGGCGGTGGCGGAGCCGGTCCTTCGGGACCTTGGCGCTCACCGCGGCGGACTCGGAGGCGCCGTAGAAGTCGGCGTACTCCTGCCTCTTGGAGGACCTGTGCTTGCTTGACAGGGTGGAGTCCCTGAACTTGGATGGCTTGATGCTCTTCTGAGCCTTTGGTGCCACCTCGCTTGCAGCGGTAGGAGCGTGGAGCGTCTCGGGCCTCATTGGCGTGCTGCTGAGCTTCTGCGCTATCGCAGTCTCATGTCTGTCCTCGGGCATCACGAGCCTGTCTTTGAGTGGAGTGAGGTTCCTCTTCCCATGCTGCAGCCGTTGAGGGACGACGCTGAGAAGTAGCTTCCCCACTCCTTCAATAGCAAGTTTCAAGAGATCAGAGATAAGCGTCCCAAAGGATGGCCACCCAGCTCCTGGTTCCTCTTTCAGGCTCTCCACAACCAGAGGTGGCTTCCCAATTGTGCTGCTCTCGTGTTGCTCGGTTTCCAGTGCCTCCACCTGGATTGGAATAAACAGACAAACTACCACGTAAGCAGCAATTCAAAAGTTCAGATTGCAGAGAACAGAGCGGCAGATATTTTCAACTTCAGTCAATTACATACTGAGAAAAAACAGGATGCTATTTAAGCATGATCACGAACACTTTGAAGCCACACTTCAATGAGATCACAAATATGCATCTCGAGTGGAAAAATCTATGTTAAACAGACAATATAGAGCCACAGCATAAACAAACTACTACCTTCTCGGAGCTTGAAAATCCAAACCCATGTTGGAAACCAGAAAAGATATATCCGGCCAAAACAGCACCAATTACCAATATGATATCTGTGTAAACAAACAGTACCAATGATCATGTACGGAACTGAAGTTTGCAAACAGTATATCAAGAACATCAACAAGTAAATTACTAGCCATCAACATATTGATACATTTGCCAGATATAATTATCATGAAACTAATAAAAAATCACAATTTGGATTATCACAGTTAAGGTAGGTGAGTGGTGCCAAAGGTCAGACTCAGTCAGCTAGCTACATGTATAGTATCCGGAAATAACAACACTAATTCTTGAGAAGACCTATTAAGGACCCAGACTAAGAAGTAAGGATTTTTGCATGCAAATCTCAACATGTAAGATACATGAATATGGGGATCTCCTATCATCCCAAGTTACAACTCACTATAACTTTTAGTGTTAAAATCAAAATAAGCCTATGTTGATAGGGAACATATCTGGTGGAAACTACAACTTCGTGAAAACCCGTACAAACCACGGCAAAAAAGTCATTTAAATTCACACAAAAAATCACACATGTAGATGATATGATGATACACAATCTTGTAAAATATCTTGTCCAAACCCGACTTCGTTTGTGAGATATAAAAATAACAAATTTCAAGCCAGAAAGCTGTCCAAATGATTTGTTAGAAATTTGTTATTTTTATATCTCACAAACGAAATTGAGTTTGAATAAGATATTTTACAAAGTTGTGTATCATCATATCATCTACATGTATGATTTTTTTGGTGAATTTAGAAAACTTTTTTGCCGTGGTTTGCCCAAGTTTTCACGAAGGTTGTGGTTTTCACTAGATACGTTCCCATGTTGATATTGGTACAGGTATCAGATAAGATACGTGTCGGACACATGGATACCTAAAGAAACAGACACGTGGGATGGGTCGGTTAAGAGAGACCTTAAGGATTGGAACATCTCTAAAGAGATAGCTTTGGATAGGAGCGCTTGGAGACTAGCTATCAATGTGACTGAACCTTGAACTTATTTCTTTCGGGTTTCATCTCTAGCCTACCCCAACTTGCTTGGGAAAAAAGGCTATGTTGTTGTTGTTGTTGTAATTATATATGAAATAACATATCAAAACTGCTAAAGTGCTAATAATTGACTAATATACCACAAACTGTATCATACAACTTGCTATTGGGCTGTCCTTTCGTTCCTGGCCCACTTAGCCCCACTAAACAGCATGTCCTAGCTCTGAATGTCAGAATGCAAATGCAAGGGCAACCACCACCGAAATCTCTCACTGCCAACCATCGACACGCATCAAGTACTGCAAAACCAGTATCCACATACGTATCCGTATGTGATACTTAACGGATACACGATATTCTATCCCCTGTATCAGTTCATCAGAAATGTGCGCCTATGGCCACTTTGATACTATTTAGAACATATGTGGATGGAAAGAAAGGTTTCACACGTTCTTCTAGAAGGATGAGAAAGTAATCATGTCATCAATGCTACTCTGAAAGAGAGAGAAAGTGATCATCTCATCTATGTTCTTCTTAAAGGGTGAGAAAGTGAGATTGCATCTACATCATAACAAGTTAAAGTGGTTCAGAGAATTTAAAAAGGTGAATAACTATATCTCTAAAAAGAACTTCACATAAAACATTTCAAATCATTCTTAGAAAAAGTTCCATATATGCCATCAAATATCTTTCAGTCAGCATTTTGACTATGCCAGACATGTTATCCCTGATTCCCTAAACTTAATCCACCAGGACTAGGTTTAGTAATCAAGTTAGGGTACGAAAAGATAGCTTTACATCATCTGATTTCAAATTAAAGAAACAAAGGGAAAAGTAGAAGACAATAATGCCAAATTGCAAATATCATTCTTCTCCCTCATGCTATACGACACATAGGCACTACCAGAAATCTCTTTTTACTTTTGTCTTTAAAGAATATGACATGGTTCAAAGTGGTTTTTTAACATTTAAATTATGGTGACATGTAAATTTTTTTGCACGTAACCACCAAAAGGTGTCAACACAACTGCATATTTTTACTACTCTTGTTTTTCAACTAACCATCTTGGAATGGCCCTTTCTTAAAGGACTTCGTCACCTCAAGAACAAGACAAGTGGGATAGTTACCTTTTTTCTTATCTAAAACATCGACATGTACTTCACAACAAACAGTGAAAGAGAATGAACCTGAAGATAGGAGCGAGGAATCCTGATAAGTGCAATCTTCTTGCGGAAGGGCAATTTTCCTGAGGGCTGCATTTCCGCGGTCAATAACCAGAAGAGAGCACATTTTCTTCACATACACCACATCAAAATCAGTAGAGAACTTTGCATCTTCACTGGGGCCATCCCTATAACCTGGGATATTTGATTTTCCACCAGCAATGGTGGTCACTCCTGCACAGAAATTTCATTCACTAATTGTTGACATAACTAATGCATGAATCACATATCTAACTAACTACTGATCACCTGATTCCCCAATCTTTCGAATCGCCAAATTTGAAGTGTCAGCAACATAGACATTTCCCATATCATCAACAGCAACGCCTGTGGGGCGCTTGAATCGGGCATCACTTGGTTTACCATCTATGTGACCAGAATGGCCCTGGAAAGAACCAGCAACAAGTCTTCCCCTGCTATCTGCAGATATCCTATTATCAGTCCACACTGATGGACTTATGTTTAATGATACTTTTTTAAGCACAGTTCTCTCTATTTTCCTTTCTCTCTCTCCACAGCATTTCTCCACACATGCATAATCTTAATTAACTCAATACAAGAATTCCAATTATTACTGTATGAAAATAGTCATGTGACCCAAATCAGGTTTCAATAAGGTGCGTTGAGCCTTAAGAATAGCGTAATATTACATATAGAAATATCAGTTATTCAAGCACTGCTATTAAAAGACTAATTAAAAAGAAAGATTGCAAAATATTAGCACACGTGGATAATAGAATTGGTATGTCTAACAAATCTACCTGAAGACCAGTATTTGTTAGTTTGTTATTTAAAACTTCCCTAACATATAATCATGTCAAGTGTGCATTGTGCATTATGGACACTATCCACCAAAAAGTTATTACTGTATGAATGAAAATAGACATGTGACCAAAATCAAGTTTTAATAAAGTGCATTGAGCCATAAGAATAGCGTAATATTACATATAGAAATATCAGCTATTCAAGCACTGCTAGTGAAAGAGTATCCCTTTGTAATTAAAAAGAAAGTTTGCAAAATATTAGCATGCATGGATATTAGAATTGGTATGTCTAGTAAATCTGCCTGAAGACCAGTATTTGGTAGTTTGTTATTTAAAACTTCCCTAACATATAATCATGTCAAGTGTGCATTGTGCCATTATGGCCACTATCCACCAAAAAGTGGAAACATACCACATGAGCCCCATATAAACTACAGTGTGATAAATAAAAAAAATGTACAAAAGAATGAAGCAAACACCAATCAGAGGTGGTGGGAAGTGAAACATACACTCAGACAGCGGAGGAGTTATTCGCACAATGTTGCTGTGAGCAGAGTCTACCGCAAGTAGCTCCCCACCCTCAACAGGAGACACCCTGATGGTGTGCGGCGTGACACCAAGCTTGTCACCCTCGACAAGCGTCTCAACAAAGTAGCCGCTCTCAAACTGCAGCGCCACACCCACATGCCCATCTGCGGAAAACAGCCCAAACAGCATGACAAAGAGATAAAAACAAGGACATAAATATCACCGATTGTCGTAACCCATATTCAGTGCCTTAGGCCGCAAACGAAATCAATTCGACCGGCTGGGATCTAGAACCGGCTAGCATCATTCCAGAAATGGGAGGACTGAACTTCAGCATCCATTTGAACTTGTGTGGGAGTGGGAGGTATGTTTGTGCATAGCGGTCAGGTAAGAAATAGACTGCTAGTTAAACTGAAGCTAAGCAGAGCTTAGTCACTAAAACAATGAGAACTACTTGGAACCCCCTTGATTTTAGGAACTGCGAAAGGCCTGTTTAGAACATGTAGGCGAGCCCAGGTCGCGTCACTGTGCAAGTACACTGCTCATTTCTCCTGAACAGCATAATAAGCTTTTTAACCAATCGACGAGGTTCTGATTTACTCTTTTTATTTCAGAAAAAAAGTTTCTCCCATCCCGTCTCTTATACTGCCAATTCGTTCCCCTTTGGTCTTCCGCTTTCGCAGGCAAGCACTTGCTACGAGTTGCAGCTACGCGAGCGGCGCCGTTGAACAGGCAACAGCAGCAGAGCAAGCAAGCAACAGCATCGCGTCGCACGGTTGGCATGGCAACATTGGTATCCTGGCACAAAACCCCCCGCTAACCAATCCCCAGGGAAGCGAAACCCCCGCGGCCGGGCGCGGGCAACTCACCGGCGTACGGGGCGTGGGCGGGCGGCTTGGGCCCCCCGTGCGGGGCGGCGGCGCCCCGCGGCCAGTTGACCACCGACGAGAGCTGCTTCACGATGCTGCCTGCAACCAACCAACGCCCACGCCCCCCGGGGAGCGGGGCCAAGCGGCGGGTCAGAAGAAGCCAGCGGAGGAGGAGGAGGGAGAGGCGCGAGAGCGGAGGACCCGGAGGACACACACCTGTGGTGGGCGAGGCGAAGGCGGCCGCATCGGACCGCAGGGCGGCGGCGGCAATGTGGAGCAGGAGAACCAGCAGCAGGGATCTCAGTCCCATGGAGCCTCTTCCGGGGGAGTGGAGGGATTCGATTCGGCTCCGCTCCGCGCCGCGCCGGTCTCCGGGTTTCGTCTCTGGTGGGAGACTGGGAGAGAGAGCGAGAGCAAAAGGGGCTTTTCGCTTTCGGCCCTGCCTGGGTGGTGTACGAGGCAGGCAGAGGGAGTGTCGTGGAGACGACGTGGGGTTCCGCTTGGGGTCAGCGTGGGCACAGAACCCACACGTCAGTGACGCCTCGTCCGTCCCGTAGGGTTTTAATGCAGTGGTCAGTGGTTGATGGCCGGCAGGCAGCGACGGGTTCATGGCACGGGCACTGGTCCCATCTGCCGGATTTATGTGCAGGGGCCCCGGGCCCAGTGACGATCATGTGCGGGTGCGGCTCAAGCCTGTTTAAATGTCTTCAAAATTCTAAAATTTTACAAAATTCTCCATCATATCGAATTTGAACGCATACATGAAATATAAAATGCAGCTAAATAAAATAACTAATTACACAGTTTATCTATAATTTGCGAGACGAATCTTTTAAGTCTAGTTAATCCATGACGGAATAATAATTACTAAATACAAACGAAAGTGCTACAGTGCTTTACAGCCTAAACTTTATACATCTAAACAAAGTCCAAGTCAAGAGTTACCCCGTATGGTTTTTTCCCAGCTAGGATTGCACAGTACGGATGTAATCGTGTGCCCTAAGAGCCGGTATTAGAGCAGGTGCAATAAGAGTTTATTAGTCAATTCATATCAGCAACAATTCTATGTAGATGAAAGAGAAACGAGGTGAGAGAGTGTCATTAGCTCTTATCTAAGAGACGCCTCCAGCACGAGAAACAAAGCACAAAAGTCAATTTTAGAGCTCAACCCGTCTCTTATGCACGCATTTTATGAGCTTTCATTTATTTTTTTATATAAAAATTTAATATTCATATACCTCACAAGAGACAATCTAAAAGATAGATTATTGTAGTATATGTTTTCAAATGGTGTCTCTAGATGACATGGAAGGGGCTTAAAGCCCCCTTATTACCCTTGCTCTTATAGCAGACTGGAAATAGGCTGAATGATAAGGTGGAGGAGAGAGAGCATGTTGTAAGCTTATAGCCGGCTTTCACACAGGAACCAAGAAAATTTATGTGAGAGACATGTGGACCATATATTAATGATAAATAGACTAATCATTATACGAACGGGTTGATGATAGGTTGCAAGTATCTTTATCGCCAGTAGCGGGCTAAATTATTATCTTTTGCTCTAACAAGCAGCAGCACAGCCGTCATGTTTTTACACTGCGGATGGGTACTACTACACGGTCGCGACAAGCGAAATGGGCTCCCATTGTTGCGCAGCCAGCCCATAGGACAGACAACGGAGCCGAGACCAGCTGGCCCAACGTGTGCAGAGCAAGGGGATATGGGCTAGGCAGGCAAAATAAATTCTAATGGCCCAAAAGGTCAAGGCCTGTTTATATGACAACCCAGAGATCCCGTCAATATTCACAGAAAACCTATATATATATTTTTCGCGAACGTGCATTAGCACGTATTTCATTAAGAGGGATGCGGATTATAGACATAACTTGATGCTGGCCAAACATGAATTGACCAGCACAAGCACACAAAAGACTGACAACAGAGAAAAAACTGAAGAAAGGCCAATAAAAACAAACAGCCACAGAACTAGCAGAACGACAACTACAAAATAGAAGAGAAGACCTCACCAACCCGCCAAGACCCACCAAGCGACCTAATACAGATGAACCTACATAAAGAACAACATCACCGAGGCCACTGACTGAGACCACAAAAACAACCAGAGGGTGGCCAAGCATCCACCAGAAGAAGCAGCTCCATAGCGGCGAAGCATCCACCGGAGACGACCAACAAGGGAGGCAAAGTATCCGCCGAACTGAGAGAAAACCTATATATCTTCTGGGAGATTTTTTTCAACTTCACTTCCAATGTTTGAGACTCGTGCAAACAATGACGTTCGTCATATCCCAATCACCTCCTTCCATTACACCACGTGCATCGTCGCATACCACCACCAACTAGCCATCTCTGTCGGCTAGAGTGAGAGCTACGGCCTACAGGAGGTGGGGAGGAGTGGCTATCGGTGAGGAGGAGTGGCCGGCGGTGGCCCTGATGGTGGTCGAGGTTGGTGGGGTTAGGATTTTCGGGTTATCGGGCTTTTAATGGTCGGCAGCAAAGGTGAGACGGCGTGGGAGAGTTGCCGTTTGGGCGGGGTTGGATCCCCGATGAGCGGTGACGAGGGTGAGGAGTCGAAGCCAGCGGTGGGTGGTGAGCGGACAGCCGGGGGGTGTAGAGGACGCGGTGAGGCAGTCGGAGGTGGAGAAGAAGATGAACAATGAGGTAATGTTGGGTTGAAAGTTACCAAGCTTATCCATCTTTCCTTCAATGGATAGGGACCCCGAATATTTACAGATCACTCGTCGATGAAGTCGTCCGCACGAGAGCTCATGGACAGCACGGTCAAACTAGTCCAAGCTAGTTAACTCTAGCTGGAAGTACGTGCGTTAAGAGAATTGACCTCATGAAGTGGGGAGGGTTCCGATCGACCCTAGGGAATTTCATTCGATCTTGAGGCCAATTTTAATAGAAGTTTTTTTAAAACATTATGAGTATTAAATTCAATGTCGCATCAGAATGTGCTTGGCATGTAGTTGAGTCGAGCGCCCCGACATTTACTTTTGGCAAATTCTCGACCTGCAAGGATCCATCGCTCGTCGGCAGGGCTATACATGGCATGCGTCACAAACCGCGATTTAATCCCTACTTTCAATTCTTCAATGATAATTTCTTCTCTACTTTTCAATTGGTTTCTATTTTTATTTTTATAATTTTTCTACTTTAAGAATATTAGTATTTGTATTATTTCTTTATATTTTTATAATTTGTACTTTTTATTTTTTTTATTTTTTATTTTCAATAGTGTAAAGTGTGAGAGTTATATCAATACATTAATACTTGGTGTTTCTTTTTACTGATATTTTTTTTATCTTTATTTAAGTTAGTTTTCTTTTATTCCTACCTATTTGTCCATACTTAAAAATACCTTATGCTTAATATATACCAATTAATTTGCATTCTAGGCTCACCAATTGATTTGTAAAATAATTTAGTTATAGGAAAACGTCTGATTTACATTCTCAAACTATAGCGAAAATCTGATTTTCAACGTTCAAGTACAAAATGGATAACATAGCTAGGGATGTAAACGGATTGAATATGGACGGATATTACTGATATCATATTTATTTTTATATTTTTTTGTTCGAATATGGATCATCAGTGTTAGTTTTGCCGAATAAGATAGTAATGGATATCTACACATCATAAAAATATGTAACTTTTAGTATCCATATACGGATCGATTACGAATATTGAATATCCGGAATTAGATACGAACGAATAAAATCCCTTCTGAACCGGATCATATTCGAATACGGTCGGAAAATATTCGTACCATTTACATCGCCACCAACTGTGGAAATCGGGTAATTTTGGCCCTCGGGTGGTTTTATATTTTTCAAAATAATAAAAATTCTAATTAGACCTAAAAAACTAAACTAATTCATTTAAAATCATAAAAATATGAAACAAGTATCAAAAAATTTTCTTAAAAAATATAGCCTATATATTATTGCTCTATTTGAATCTCAACTGTTAAAAAATAGGCATAACTACAAGCAACCTAGTATTATAAACATAAAAATATTAGATCTGAATAAAAAGTTTCATTTTTAGATAATGTTTTATACCAATTTAATATTTTTTGATTTAAAATGAATTACTTATAATTTTTTAGTTTAAATTTGAATATTTTAATTCTCACAAAATGGAGAACCACCTTCGAAACCATCTAAGGAGCCAAATTTGTCCAGTTTCAACCATTGGATGGCCTATGTTTTCCTGTTTCGCAATTGAAGGTTGAAAATTGGTCTTTTGTGATAGTTCAAGGGTGTAAACTGAGCATCTCCAAGAGACTTTGTAAATGGCTTTGGACAGATAAAAATGTTAGCAAAAGCTCAAAAACTGGGATCCAACAGCCTCTCCATCTACGTCGACTGGCTATCTCGTTCGGCATCCCAAGGTGCTCGCTAGCTATCTTTGCAGTGGCTCCCGATTCACGATCTCCAAATCCCGCGCTCGCGGTCTGCCCTCCCACTCTACCACGCACTCTCCCACCCTCGCGCGCGCTGCTCGTCCTCCTCCCGTGCCGTCGCCGGCTTCCACAACGGCCGCAGATGCGTGCAGTTGGGGCAGAGGTGGAGGAACCCTATGCTGGAGGTGGGCATGACGTCGTCGGTCGGTGGCTGTAGTGGCGGTGAAAACCAGCCGGAGGTGGTCGGCCACGGGGAAGAAGAGCAACAACCAGATTTTGGGGTTTCCATGTGAGCCAATTTCGATCGGAATTGATGCACTGGGGAAGCTTCTACTAGGTGCACAAAACCTATTTTTACGGTTGGTTGGGCCAGAAGGTGGCAGGGCTGCGGATGGCGGCGACCATGGCGGCGGCACCATGCTCCGGGTGGCTTGGTGGGAGGCCCAGGAGGAGGAAAGAAGGGGCTGGGGTGAGGGAGTTGGGGCTGGGGTGCTATCATGGCGTTGAAATTGTCGGAGGGTGCCTTGTGGTGGTCGGGGCCGAGATCCTGTGGGGCAACTGCCATGGCTGCTCACGAGAAGCAAGCTCATGGCAGGGAAAGTAGTGGGCCCGGGTCAGATTCGCTAGTCTGTTACCTAGGCTGTTGGAGTTCTGAAAGAAATTGGGTGCTCGTAGTATAAGAGGGGGGAGGAGGTGAATTAGGCAATTTAAAACCTTAATCTAGGACTTCAACTAGTTTGGACAATATTTAAACTAAAATATATTATCTAAATGTGCAACTACGGTTCATCTTGTGTGAAACCCTCGTCCCAAAACAAGTTATGCAACCTATAGCCAATTCTGTCAAGAAACTACTCTAGAAAAGTAGAGGCACACAAGTTGCAATATGAAATGCGGAAATGTAAAAGGGGATGAGAAGAGGCAAACTCTCGACACGAAGGTTGATCCCGTAGTTCAGTTAGGCACAAAGGCGCTCCTACTCCACGTTGTTGAAGCACTCTATCGAGAGTACTGCTTCTCGGTCACCAAGTCTCTTCCGGGACTCTTCTTGCTTTGCCACCAAGACATGCAAGTCACCACGGTCACCTTGGCCCCAGGTTCCACTAAGGAGCTTCTCCACAAAGGATGGGTGTCTCCACGTCCCCCGCACAAAGATGTCTTCGCCGCTCCACACCAAGCCGGAGGGTCGAAGACGTTGCCAGCGAGCCACCAAAGCTCCAAGGGGCCGACACACCGAGTACAAAAGTTGGTTCACTCTATAACCACAGCACAAGGCAGAACACCTTGCTCACTCACTCACTCACTCACTCACTCAAGAGCTAATCTAGCACTAACACTTACAAAGCTTGTGCTAAACCTAAAAATTTGATCACTAAGCACTTGGGTTGACTTGGAGGTGTTCTTAGATGTGTGTGAGACTTATCTGAACTCCAGCAACTCCAAAATGGCCGGGATGAGGCGCTTAAATAGCCCACCAAGTCAAACTAGCCGTTTGGAGCAGTTATCCCTTTTTCTGCGTAGCCATCAGATCTTCTGATGGGGGGGAGGGACGTCGGACCTTCCGGTCACACTGCGCCTGAATAGCAGCCGTTGGCGGTCTAACAGCTAACGTGGAGGCCATCGGATCTTCTGATGCATTGCTCCGATGGGGCGTCAGATCTTCTGGTGCTGAAGACTTCCAACTCAGCTTCCTGGCAGCGGTGACATCATTACTCCGATGCCATGCTCCAATGGCCGTCGGACCTTCCGGTGATGAAGGCTCTGCTGCTACGCCCTTGACATGCTCTCTGTGCGAAAGTCCGATGCTTAGTCCGATGGCTATTATTGGGGGCGTCAGATTTTTCGGTGGTACTGTGATTTCCAACTAAATCCAAAGTGCACAGTACATTCGTCCGGTCCTTAGACGTCGGACCTTCCGGTCAGGGGGTCATCGGATCATCCGATGGCCCCACTGGAACTTCCGGTGGTACTGAAAATCTTGTTTTCTCCTTGCACCTGTCCAACTTGTCGCAGCAGTCATTTGGTCACTTCAAATATATTCTATATCTGTTTTTTCACTGCGACTTGAGTGTCCCGACGATGGTTTGGACGTCTCGACGGTGAGTTGGACGTCTCGGATATGGTTTGGACTCCATCCAAAGGACCTAAAAAAATCCAACAAATATGATCTCGCAAACCCGTTAGTCTCATTGATTGTGTTGTCACTCGATCACCAAAATCGCTCAAAATGGCCTAATTGGGCCCATGTTCGTTACAAGTTCGCCGCAATATAGAGAGGTGATGGTAGCTAAATGACTAGCTAGATGAGAATATAAAGAGGAAAATTTAGCTAGGTTGTTGGAGATGCGCTTATATACTAACATGTTCGCCTCATGTTCATATTCTATTTGTATGTAAAAATAACTTATTTGCCAAGTCGCTGCGTTGTTATGTAAAATTATTTAAAAAAAAAAAGAAAGGAAGAAGAAAAATGAACGCCAGCTCAACGTGCATGCGACGACATGGGATTATGCTCCTATATATACTAGCCATGTTGCGACGCTGCAAGGGGCGCGCGTGGCAGCACTGACGAGGGCCTGGCGAACCCAACCGCTGGCGGGCGACAAATGTGTGTGTGTGTGTATGGTCCCTGGGTCATGCTCTCATGCATGCACGAAATACAAATGTTCGAACGAGCTAGCCATCCACAGTACTACGCGGCTGCTTCCTTGGCGTCGCACGACGTGCGTGATATGCAACCGCGCGACGGGCCGGGTGTGTAACGTGTGTTCGCCGATGCTGCGAGCAGCGGCGGAACCAGAAAATTTTTGAAGGGGGGCCAAGAGGCTAAGCCAACATATGGCCATGGCGGCGGCCGGCGGCGTTACTGCGATGTATGTACGTCTTCAGTTCGGCTGAGGTGTCCGTTAGTTTGTTATACCATTGCAAAAACGATTCAGAGTCTATGTGCCATGTCTGCGGCTAGGGGCAAAGCTACCTCTAAAATTATCATGGTGCAACCGTTAAAGACCATAAAAAAATTAACAATACATGGTAAATGCAAGTCTAGCTAGTGCTAAATTTTTCATTACCCTGGTGCATCGGTACCAGGCAAACTGTACGTAGCGTTAACCCTGGCTGCGCCGCTGCGGCTCCTCCTAAAATAGCTCTGGTACAGTTTTTTGATGAAGTAGAAACTGAAGTTGTGTTAAAAAATTGTTTCCTAAAACGGCTTCAGTCGCCTAGGATCATGGTAGCCGCGAGAAGCCACAATTTTTTGCTCGCAGGCAAAGCCGTTTTATGGCTTTATTCACGGCTCCCATGATAAAATCATTTTGAAAATGATACTTTGATAGAGCTTTCATCAAAAGTCGGTGAGGAAGCTATGCAAAACAGACTACTTTTTGCTTGTAGTTATTGCCTCTTAGACTATGTACTTGATTTTAATTGAAAATACAACGTGAGCTACTAGATATTGAATTTGTTGTAGAATCACTTATCTAATTATTTGTTATATACTGAAAAAAGAGGGAGGTTCAATTTTTTTTTCAGCCTTAGGGGGGGCCGTGGCCCCTGCTAGCCCCCCCTGGTTCCGCCGTTGGCTGCGAGCACTATACACGCAGGCCGCCGGTCGGAGCTGTAGAACGGCTCCCATGCATGCACCCCACGCAGCCGCGCGTTGCGAAATGCAAACCCATCGGCCGATGCAACATGCCGCATGCTTTTCCCATTTTTTTTCTTCCTTATCTTCTCTATACTATTCTTGCTTGAAGACAAAAAACAATATATATTTAATACCGCGCTCATTAACTCAGTAAGAAACACCAGCTGGCTAATCACCGCCAGTATGATATGCTACTCCGATCCCTCTCTATAACCTTTTAGCAGCGTTTGATTGCACTTTAACTTTCACTGAATTAAACAACTGCTAAACATGGCGCTGGTGGCACTGGGTGCCAAGCATGCACGGTGTGCATAGCAAAGACGCGTACGTGGATTTTTTTCTTCTCCTAAAATTTTGTTTCTATCCTTTGTAAATTTGAAGTGAATAATTACACGTTCAAAAACACCAGAGCCCTAGCAGCTTAATCGTTTTTTCCACATAGAAACCGCCCCGGGCCCCCTGGGTAAGCACAAATACTTAATTGTACTATATTTTTTTAGGGGCCATGTGTTTGGTTAGTCGACTCGCTCTCTAGTGAATTGAATGAATGCTCTACATTGCGTTGGGTACTATAGTAGCAGTAATCAAACGTGAACATATAACTGCCAGTACCACACATAACACTAGCTTAGCTAGTAGTGTTTAATTTTAAGCAGCGTACTGTATATCCAATTGCATTTTCCAGTCCCAAAAGAATTCTATTAGCGTTTCAAGGAGTACATACATGGTATGTGTGCCACTCGCTTTCTTGAAATTTTTATATTTTCATCTTTGTAGATTTTCCTTTTCTTATTGAAGAGAGAGAAGAACAATCTATATTTAATATTGCGGCGCCCTCATCACTCAGTAACTCAGTGAGAAACGAATCTTCCGGCCAGCTGGCTAAAGGTTAATCACCCATATTCCACTCTATTAATATCCCTCTCTATTTTTTAGCAGCGTTTGATTGCACTTTCTCTACTGAATTGAAGGACTGCCAAACATGGCACTGGGTGGTAGTAGCAGTAACCGAACGTGACTGTACACTTGGAAGTAGAGCTCTCTGTTAACAGTGCTCTAGTGATGCACGGTGTGTAACTAGTCCACAAATGCGTGTATTTTTTTTATTTTTTCTATCCTTTGTAATAATCTGAAGTGAATTCCCAGGTCCAACAATGCAGAGCCCTTGCTCGTTTTCAAAAATTGATCGAACCGCCCCATGGCTAAAAATCACAAATATTAATGCAACTCCATCTTTTGTTAGGAATGTTTGGTTAGTATCTCTAGTGAATTCAAAGTGAGCATATACTTGGCAGCACCACACATAATTCTAGTAGTGTGCTTAATTTTAAGTAGTGCAATGTATACCTAGTCGTGTTCTCCAGTTCCAAGAAAAAAAATTCTAGTAGCGTACGTGGTATATGCGTGCCGCATGCCCTGCCACTCGCTTGTTTGAATTTTTATTATTCTCATCTTTAGTAAAATCAAAGGGAAATCTATACTTAATAGTGTAGTGCACCCTTGCTTAATTAATTTCCTGGCTAGATCCATCCTCAGTGGCTAACCACTAATATTAAATGTACTCAGTTACTGCGTTACTGTATATTTCTGGCGACTTTTAATTAACTGATGCTCTCTCTCTCTCTCTCTCTCTCTCTCTCTCGAATTGAAAGGCTGCTAAATGTCGCAGTGAGGTAGCGGTAGCACTAATCGAATGTGAGTAGTAGTGATCTACTAAATCAGAGGAAGGAATTAATTATGTGCTAGAAGAAGTGGCCAGTGGAGTGAACCACATGCATGCACTAGAATTAGCACTGCTCTACAAGCAAAAGGCCACGGCTAAAGCAAGGGAACCGGGTTCAGTTTGGCTAGAACCAAGGAAAATCGGTTCAAAACCAAGGAAACCGGCCGTGCACACTGTGTGGGGCTGGTTGCATGCGTTGCACGCCCTACGTCAGCTCAGCCTCCCACAATCTAACGCTCAAGTCAAGAATTCAGGCACCAGTTTTTTTTCTCTGAGTTTTTGTGTTCTTGGTCCATCGACAAAATGTTGAATTTTGTATGGGTTCCGTTGCAATTTAAGTAGGTTACAGTGTCAAGTTGTGTGACATCATAATGTTACTGTACACAAGGACCATTAGCTGTCCATTTACAGTGTGATAACAAGAGTTTGTTATGTTACAAACTCCAAACACAGCTAGTCGAGAAGCATATGTTACAACCATTTGATTATGTAAATTTGAGACTTCTACCATTGTTTTCACATTTTGACAAGTATTTACATTATTGTGAACACATTATAGTTAATCTAAAATTTCGTCTGTGCTTTGTTACATAAGGCGACGTGAGGTTGTTTGGAGTGATATTGTAAATATGAATTACAATGCATTTTGGTTATTTGCCACAAGAGACCAGTAATCTAGATTATAATATCAACATCTCAATTGTGCATACGCCAGCAACTAAATATGCTATTGTGCACAAGCGGAAAGTATACATGGTTACAACATGTGTCCATTATAACATTGTTATCCTAGGAACTATTTTGTTGTAATTGTAAGGACAGCCATAGAAGAACATTGGCTCTAAACCATTTGAGTTTTGCAAAATAGTTAGATCAAGTGGTCAACATCTAATGAGAGACTTTTTATTTGCACACCTTGGCATGCACACGTGTGACCGAGACTCCATAGTTATATATATATAAAGTACATAGAATCAACATTGTTCTCCTGGAAAAAATAGGATTACACGTGTGTAGTTTACTTGAATAAAGTCATGTTTACGTATGTGTAGTAGTTGTGTTTTTTCATGCAAATGCTATGACTCTTTTACCTGCTTCTATTGATGTTCCATTACATGGTGTGTCTCAAAGATATTACAATTATAGTTACCTTCTTATTAGGATTATGCACTGATATGCAAGTAATGAATTAGATTATATAGAGATAACAATGTTCATCATCTTCCGAACTTCACATACATATAGTAGTAATTGCATTGTTGCACACATTTGTTCCACAACAAAGATGATGGTAATTGTATTATAGCGTACATCTACTCCACTACAAAGATGGGAGTAGTTGCATTTGCTATGAACATGTGTGCATCTACATGTACACTATTGCAATACACTTGTGGTTGTAGATTCATGGTTGTATCAATGTTTATTTATGCTTTGATCACGAGGGCTATTGTACATGCTTTGTGAAAAAAAGTGTAACAAATCTTTTGAATTTGTGGACTATGCAAGTAATAAGCTAAATGATTTTGACAATATGTGCATAAATAACATAATCACACACATACACTATTTTTTCATGAATAATGTAATCACGGATACGGTTATAACTGCATCGTCTTGCACACCAATATGGTTTTTTCATCGTTACGCTAATGTCACAAGGATGGTGTGGCTATAGTTACCATGTAAACAGGAATTATGGTGGATGCTTAATCCTTGGGCGTTGCCCATGCATCACTGACTCATTTGAGGTAATGGTACCAGTATTTTTGTCAACGTGTCGATTCACATGGATTAAAGTAACCATAATATTCTGAACAAATATTTGACAATACACGACTAGTACTAGCTTATCGTTATGCACGTGCGGTGGTAGCTCCAGGTTGCATTAATATTCATTTTCATTGTGATCATGAGGATATCATTTTGTTACAGCATATCCATTATATTGAGGACCATGTGCCGCAAACGATGCGATTTTCCAAAAGTGGTTTAGACCAATGTCTAATTCAAGTAAGCGATCTTTTTGTAGTATCACGCACGTGCATATATACGCATCCTGCAATAATTCTCTGCCGCAAAAATGTAAAAGAAACAATCACGCGTGTCCTACATGCATGATTTCGGTGGAAGGAACGTTAATGTCGCCTCATGGAATCCAACCATGCAAAAGATACAGTGTTTTATCCGATCAAACCCATTCTGGCAATCACTCCAGGTACATTCTTTCCAATACCATACGACGTAAAGTTTGTGACACTTTTGCCCCCGAGTCTCCGATACTACTGGCATATCGGCGAGAGGTGCATTATTATCGCTTTTGAGGAATGTCAACATGCAAAAGATATAGTTTTCGATCAAACCCGCCCCGGCAATTACTCCGATCCAAATGCATTCTTTCCAATAATACCATATGATGTAATTTTTTTTGACACTTTTGCCCCTAAGTCTCCGTTACTACTGGCAAATTTGCGAGAGGTGCGTTATTATCGCTTTTGAGGAATCCAACCATGCAAAAGATTCAGTTTCTTATTGAATCAAATCCGCACGTATCTGGAGGTTACTCCAAATACATGCTTTCCAAATATGCCACACGACGTAAAGTTTGTGACGCATTTGCCCCGATATCTCCGTTACTATTGCCATTTTGGTGAGATGTGCGTTACTACCGCCGCCGAGGAATCCAACCGTGCAAAAGATAATATCTTTTTAGTGAATCAAACCCGCACGGATCAGGTGGTTATTCCCAATACATGCTTTCCAAATATGCCACACGGCGTAAAGTTTGTGATGCATTTGCCCCTAGGTCTCCGTTACTATTGGCATTTCGGCGAGATGTGCGCTACTACCGCCACCGAGGAATAATCCAACCGTGCAAAAGATAACATCTTCTTATCGAATCAAACCCGCACGTATCTTACGGTTACTCCGCTTATCTTACGGTTACTCCGCACGGTTGCGCAACCATAGCTCGGACTAAACCCTCGACGCCCTCAGCCCCTCACACTGTAACCATTGCTTGTTCAATTCTGATATTGAACCGGCCTGACCACCGGTTCCAACGTCACCAGGTGCCGCCGGCCGGCCACCACGGTAAGCTAAACCCCTAATGATTGCGCAGCTCTTCTAAAACTGGCAGTCAAGAGCCAGATCACTACTTCGCGGTCCATCCTTGGCAGGTAATTAAGAGCGTAATACAGCACTGCTAAAAATTGGCTGTGATGGACTAGCAGGCCACTTAATTACATTCCCGCCCCTGGCGCCCATCTGGGCTTGCGTGGGTACCCCACCCGAGGGCATGATGGTAAAACCGAGTCGATGACAGTTACAGGTGCGGCGCTATAAAGCGGAAGGGGCAGCCGGCGAGCTTCTCATCACCTCCACCACCACCAGCAGCTTGCTCATAAGCTTCTCGAGCTCTGAGCTAGCTAGCAAGAGCGACGATGCACGGAGGAGGAATGGTGGGAGCGGGTGCGGGTGCTGGAGCGGGAGGGAGTAGAGGCGGAGGCGGCGATAAGGGGAAAGGGGGCGGGAGGTCTGGGAACGGGAGCGGGGCTAGGGGAGCGATGGCGCCGTTGAGGGTGCCCTCGTCGACGGAGCGGGAGAACAACCGGCGCCGGGAGCGCCGCCGCCGGCTGGTGACGTCGAGGATCTTCTCCGGGCTGCGCGCCCACGGCAACTACATCCTCCCCAGGCAGTGCGACAACAACGAGGTGCTCAGGGCGCTCTGCGACGAGGCCGGCTGGGTCGTCGAGCCCGACGGCACCACCTACCGCAGGGTACACTCACTCGGCTCCGGCCGCTCGCCCTGCTCTACCTCCCTTCTTTGCTTGCGATCGCTTTTAGTAGAGAGATTTTGCGTTTCATTTTCGTCCTGCATTGCTTCGCCTTTGTAGATCGAACTGTTGTTTGCACCTGTGAACGGTTGCAAGCCAGCATTCATTTCCACGTACGAACGTCCTTTTTGTTTCCGCGAAGATCCAAGATTTCTTTTCCCTTGCAGTTCGTTCCTCGTCATCTGCCTGCTGTATTCCAGTGGGTTTTTATTGTGAGCTTGTTGTGTTGTGATGCGTGCTCCTTTCTTCCGAGAATGGAGGAGCTTCGGCTCTCCTCTTGTGTGGCTGTGCGACATGGCGGCGGCCAGAGCTGGCTAGCATCACGTCGGTCACAGCTCTAGCAAAAGCCAACATGCCCGTTACTGCACACCACAAGTCCACAATGGCTAGCTCTAGCTTTGTTATCGTTCTTCTTGATCTCTCTCGATCTGTGTGTGTCCATGCGTGTTCTCGTGTCGTTGTCGCTGCTTCAGTTATTAGTTGTAGTGTGAACGGGTGGTGCTATGCCAATTTTTTTTCTTATTGGTAGAATGAAGGCTGAGAAAATAGCGTGGTCTTGCCACCACAAAGTTCCAAAACTTTCTTTCCATTTTGGATTTATTTTGTTTGCCCTGACAAAACGAATGCAAAAGTGTCATCTTTTCAAATGCTTGCCACCTAGACGCCCTATCCATTTGCAATATCCTGGAATTGCATATTTGCTAGTACAGTTCTGCAGTGTCGATCTCCTGTATCTGTATTGTTAAGTTTCTGGTTCCTGATTTTTCCTACTATATATGATTGGGTAGTATAGTTTATCTGTTCATGTGCAGAAAAAAGGGCAGATTCATCAGACAAAAAGGTAGTGGTGTGTTCATAGGCAGATCGATCTATGGCCATCAAAGAAAGCCAAGGCTTTGCATTTATTGTTCTAGACGAGATCATTCATCTTTGTTCCATGCACGTTTAAGGCTGACGAGTAGTGTTAGAAACTTAGAATTTACTGAACTTGCATTTAGATTGTGGGCGAGTTTTGATTCATGCATGCTCTATAATTTTGCATTTTTTTTGTTCGTGATTGTTCATCTATGGTGTGCGAAAGCCAATCAAAGCCAAGATTTGTGAAGGTGTTCATTTTGCACGTGTTTCAGGGATGCAGGCCTCCGCCGCCTCATATGCATGGTGGCTTTGGCGGGTCTGCTCCGGTGAGCCCCGGCTCGTCCTACCCCGTCACCCCGACAGCCCCCTACGGCCTGGGCTCGGGGTCCTCCCACCTCACGCTCGGCCGCGGGGGCGGCCTCTTCTACGGCGCCGCCGCCAGGGGCGCGGCCGGCAGCAACGGCCTGGCCGACTGGTTCAGGAGGCTGCCCGGCGCGCCGGACACTGGCGCGAGCTCGTCCAGCGCGCCGGTGACGCCGCAGAACGGCTCCCCGCCGCAGACCATGTTCGAGCGCTGGGCCGCGGAAAACAACAACGCCGCCGCCGGCGCCTTCAGCCTACAGCCGCGCGGGGCCGCCGGCCTCAGCCGCTACGGCGCTTTCCCGCAGCAGCCCATCACCATGCCGCCGAGCCCCGTCGGCGGCGGGGCCCCGGTCGACCCGGTGAGGCTGCTGGCCGGGATCCAGATATCCACCGCCGCCGCAGCCGCCGCCAACAACAACAGGGTGCGGGCCTACAGCCCCCTCGGGACGCCGCCGGCACTCCCGTCTTTGTTCGGCCCCGGGGCACCCTCCTTCATGCTGCGGGCACCGGGGCCGGTGCTGCAGGGCAGCGGCGGCCCGTGGGCGGCGCCGGCGCCAGCGCCGTCGCCGACAGCCCGTGCCGGCGGCGGAGGCGACGTGGAGATGACGCCGCGTGAGTTCTCGTTCGCGTGGGAGGGGGAGTCAGTGACCGAGGACTACGCCGACGACGAGGACGCCCTGGAGCTGACCCTGGGGAACTCGAAGACCCGCGCCGACCGCGCCTGAGCTCGCCAACCTGCTGCAGTATGCAACAAGATGATGCGCGTGAGCTGAGGGAAGCTACCTTTATAGGGACGACTCAGCGTAGTTTAGTCTTGGAAGACTGGCGGCGTTAACTTGATAGCTTAGCCTACCTCACCGTCATCAGTTATCCTTTTATTTCCAAAACAAAAAAGTTATCCTTTTTTATTTCAAAACAAAATTTACATTCCGGTTAAAAGTAAGCCGACATGGTAAGGAGAGTGATGTCTTCATGTAACCATGGAGCTTGTGTCAGACTGTTGGGTTATCTAATTTGAAATTTCATTTATGTTAAGTTAATGTGGTGTGCTGTATGTGCTTTAATTTGGTTAATAATGATTTCTTATGTTGTTCTAGGTTTGGCAAAAAAAATCTCTCTTTTTTTTTTAAGTTGACTAGTAGGGTACACAATGTTGTGAAAAAAATACTCACATTAAATTTTAGCTGCAACAAGCATTTTAAAGAAACTACATATTTAAAGTGATATTTTAAATATAAAAAATATATAATAAAAGCATTCATAACACCATAGACGGTATATATAATATTATAACGGCACATCTAATGATCATGGACTTCTTGATCATTTTGAATTTTTTTTCATATAGCCACATGTAAATCACTTGGTAATAGATTAAAATATTTTTTACGATAAACAGAACACATTATCTTGAGTACACTAAAAATATGACATTCACTTTATTCCCCAATTCGCCTTATGTTGCGATTTGGAAATAATACTACCATTCCCTTCCGCAAACTTGATGGTACAGTTACATGGCGTCTCTAGAAAGCCGGTTATGGGATGGGATTCCCCGGGCATTGGTGAGCTCATCCACACCATCTCCCCACTCGAATACAGCAGCAGCACCCATCCCAGAACCTGCACATACATCCATCATCATAACATATGAAGGTCTGTTATAATCTCCACTGAAGACCATCCATTTGATGCAGGTAAATGAAATAAGTTGTTCGTTCAAAATAAGTAATTAATTAATTATGTACCTATGCACATAGAAATCACTCGGAAGCGACAATCCTTACCAGAACATTTCATATCATTGAGAAGAGTACTGACAAATCGAGCACCTGCCAAGAAAAAGACATAAATGTCGTTGTTGCTGCCAACTAAAACATCCTAAATCAGTCAAAATCAAAGATCTTCATAGTTTTGCATTGTAATTCAAAAGGCACACACTTCGTCCAATAAAACTTGTGGGATATAATCAATAGAAAATGCAGAAAAAAATACATGTATTGTTAGTACTTTATTGGGAGAAGATTATTAGAGACTACTGAAGATGCTCTTACTAGCTATATTGTTGGCATCCATTTCGTGCCAATCATTCGATGGCGCTGTGGCTAAGGTGGCAAAGATACCAGACACTGGCAGAGAACTTACTATTCCCTGGAGAGGACTGAGCCTGGAGACGAGGAATATTTGGGCTCATCTTTGCCATGTCAGGTTCCTTCCTCCTAAGATTGCAATGTGCCATGTAGATCATGGCTGTGGACTGTGGTAGGCAAGTTACCCTGCACATGCTTAACATCATGTGTTATTAGCGCTAAGCCGCTGAGATAATGGCACACTCCATTTTCGTCGCCGTGGTGTCAGCGTCAGACATTCAGACACGTCGCCTGACCCCACTGCCTGACGACCATAAGTTCAGTACGTAGTATTGTGTACTCATAGTGGGGTTTTCAGAACGATTATGTTCTTCAAACCTTGGTGCTGACAGAATCTTGCTTCTCAAACTGTTATTTTCCCTGCAACTTCTTATGTTTGTTCAATTGCTGTACACACGGGCAAGATAAGTTGCCCATAGCATACTACTACAACTACACAGAGCACAACAGTCAACAGGGAATCATCACATAATTACGGTAGTGCCCCTGGAAGTCAGAGGGACTCAAGAGGTGAATAGCTCTAGTTCCCAAGGAGCAGCTGCACCTGCACAATGGGATGGAGGACATTCACATGCACACTGATGAGAATAAATAAAAGCTGAGCAGCCAACCGAAAACCAGTCTTAGAGGAAAAGTCATCCGGGCAGCAGTTTCACACAACTGATCAGAAACAGGCTCTATCTAACAAGGGCAAGATGAACAAGGATAATAAGCTTTTTTTTTTCTCTTTCATATCAATGTTATGTTGCAATTGTCAATCCAATGTACAAGTATTTACAGAGTGGGTTTGTTGTTGGAACCCACTAAACACTGATGAAAACAGAGAGCCTTTGATGTGTTGAAGAATGGCGTACTGTACAGTTGCGAAATTGCTTCCAATGAATGTCTGATGAGCACAAATCTGAAGCCCTGAATGTATTTACAAGCAGTCGGCCATGGCATGCCAGATGCCTAAAGCAGGAGAGGGTTACTTCCCAACCCTGTCCATCAATTCCGACATAGCTTTGTACAGAGGGGAGGCTGCAGGTGGCCTGGCCATGGATCCCAGAAGGATGTCAGTGGCCTTGACAGGGCCACCGTAAAATCGAGCATTCTCAGTGTCTCGAGTTGATACTATGCTGCCATTGAATGCACAGCCCACAAAGGCACCTGACAAAGAAGACATGATATACATAATAAGTGGTTTCAGAAAAAAATCTGTAATAGGTCTATTTGATCAAACTTATTAACCCACAGGCACTTGTAATGAATTAAGTAATGCATTATTGTTATCAAAATAAAGATGTCACTAAGCAGATTGCATGAATGAACCAATGAGGTAACTTGTCACCCATTTCTATCTTTTTTTAAAGTAATACTCATTTCTATCATCGACTGTAAGCACCACCAAATCCATATGATGAACTCATTGTCATCTACAATGGGGCTAACAAGCTACAATCAATATCTAAATGATTTTTTTTTTAAAAAAAGTTGCTATGCAACATGGCATATTTATTACTTCTAGCGAGTAGCGCCAAAAAAATATCTAGCAAACGGTGGTCAATGTATCAGCCCGTTCGGCTTGCTGGCTTAAGCCGTGGCTGGGCTGGTTGTATGCTATTGCTTGGCTGGCGACGTGCAGCGTCACGGCGTGACTGGACGTGCGGCGCCACTCCAGATTCTTGGCTGGCTGGACCAGCCCAACCTCTTAATTCCAGCCGAACAGGGCCTATATATTTGGTTTTGAGGTAGTATTTTTATCCAATTATTTGGTTGATTTCACACACCACCAGCATCAAGTTGTCTGCCTTGGCCGTGTAAATGAAAATTGCACAGTGCTCCCAGCTTCCATAAGCTTATCATAACGCCTTTAGCATTGCTAATGTCCACAAAGAACAAGTCCATAGTAGCTCAAAACTTGATCACCTCTCCGGTGGAATTTGAGAGTCAGAATTATATATAAAAAGACTAAGTTTTAGAGATAAAAAAAAGATAGGATCTTCCTTGAAGCCAACAGGGTGTAATGCACCTTTTATTTTATGAATTAGCAGGCTTAAAACTTTGTAGATGTCATGCACTTCTCTAATTTGCATGGAAAAAAACTTGCATCTTTTCAACTTTCAATTAAGAAACTATGAACTTAAACTATCATTACCATCAGCAAACTAAGTATCCCATACTGCCTCTAACAGTAGACAAAAAAAAAAGGGCGTACCCAGTGCCGTAGGCTTCCCGCACTGTGCGGGGTCTGGGGAAGGGTTGTTTTTAAGCCCCAAGCCTTACCCACACAAATGTGCAGAGGCTAGGGCTCGAACCCGGGACCTTCCGGTTACAGACGGTAGGCTCTACCGCTGCACTAGGCCCGCCCTTCACCTCTAACAGTAGACAATGCCTTCAAAATTGAATGTGTTAACTGTTTCCCATATTAACTACATGCATTGTAGTCACAGGCTTACAGCTAATAGTAATTTGAAACATACCTTTGCTACAACTGTATGTGTAACATGCAGCATAACCACCATCACCAGCACGGAAGTCAGCCTCAGCTACTCGTCCAACATGACCAGCAGAAGCACTAACACCAGCACCAACAGATAGATGTGCCTTCCCACTGAATGTTCTGATGGCATCCGTATTCCTTAGAACAATGATGAAGTCAGCTATCTCACCTCCAGCCTGTTGGGAGAGTTAAGGAAACATCTGATTTGTTAGAAAGTGCTAGTTTGATACAATAAGTCCTTCCATGTAAAGGAAGTAAGGAACACTTGAAAAGCTGTCACCTGAGCTCCATATCCAACACCACAGGTGGAGATTGCTGAAGGAGGTGACCAGGAGCCATCGGCCCTTCGAGCAACCACCAGCCCAGTACCAAGCTTATATGTAACCATCATTCCGACCTTTACCACAGTAACTATAGCAAAACCTTTTGCTTGTCTAAGAATAGCATCAGGGATAGCCTTCTCTGGCTTCAGTCTTCCCACCTGAAGTACATGAAAGAAAATAATTTTGATGATAATACCCATGACAGGTTCAGAGCAATGGACAATCAGCAGTTCTGCAAACAGAGCAATATGCGAATCCACTTTTCGAGCACTTCACAGAAATACTATGGCTAGTTCATTCCAAATAATCGAATTGCTCTGTTAGTGGAGTTTAAACAGTGCATAGGTACTAAAATACAGGGGGGATAAAATATAAAAAGCTTAAGTATTTCCTACTAGAGAGTAGGAGAATAGGAGATAATAACATATTATATGAAAAAGCAGTTATTTACTTAGCCAATAGATTGATACTACTACCTATGTCTTTGCTTTTTTGTTGTTCTGCATATTAAGCACACTTATTTGATTACGTATTCAGAGTGTATTATTGTATAAACCTTAAAGGCAAATAAATTACCATGATATTACATGTCAACTTGTACACATAATAACTGCATTATTCAAATCATTCATCCAACTAGTAACTATAGGAAATGAAAATAACCATATTTGATTACTTGTGATGGACACTATCCTATCCAACAAGGTTTCCTGATGTCAGTTTATCAAAAACAACATACTAATACAAAGATTGATGTAGCATTACAAATCATATCAGCATTGGGTGTGAAACATAGACACTTAAGTTTAACATTTCATAAGAAGAAAAGATGATAAATCAAGTGGCAAAGAGGAGCACAAGAAAACGTATTGAACTGATTAGTCAAAACTAAGCCAAAAGAAAAAGAAAAAGGCATACCTTGTAGTAGCTGCGTAAAGAATTCGCAGCTTTGTATATCTCGTATTCCATTGTGTGTGCCCAAGGGAAGTTCAGCCATGACCTCAGGGTACTCAGGTCTGTCACATCCTGAGTTGGAAGTTGAGACGCACGACTGATCTGATTCATCAATTGTGGTTGTATACTCTCAAGCCGCACTCCACAGACATCACAAACCCTCTGAGGTTCTGAAGTCCTAAATTTTGGAGGCATTAAGCTTCTACCCTTTGTACAACCATTGCAAAATACTCCACCACAGAAACGACAATGATGGCGAGAGCACATTATAGGATGAAACCGCACGCCACAGAGCATGCAAGAGGTAGCAGCACTGTCAGGCAACCACTTTGTTGGCTCTGTCTCAAGTAGCTCGTTTGCAATACCAGCATTGGCATCGGCAAGTGTTTGCGCCATATCCTTCCAGGCTTCTTGGAGAAAGAAGTTGGATACCACTGACATCCCGCACCTCCCAAAATCATATGTTGCAGCAGATATCACTTTATCTTTTGCTGCAACAACCATATCGGCAAACACATCCCACATTGTCATCTCTTTATTCTCCTCATCCAGCTCCCAGCTAAATTCTTCTTCCGGGAAGTAACCGCCATTGCAACCAAACCCCCTGTGCCATTCCTCACGGTCCTGTGCCGTCATCGGAGGGACGGAAACAGGCACCCAGATGCCTGTATGCTCGTGAAGCGGTTCATCGTAGAAACACTTTCCTGGTTCTGTCTCTATGACATTTTCGGTTGTATCATGGCTGTTGGCTGTGCCATTTTTGGCTGGTGACTCTTCTTCCTCTTGGTCAAATATGTTGAATCCCTATATTAAGAAAGCAAAATTGAGCCATAACAGAAACTCAGCCTGGGAAAGCTGATTGATTGATCGTACTTAGACATGAACTTGAGCCAGAAAAAGACCATAACAAGTCCACTCCATCTGAGCAAGGCTCTCTAGCGTGCGAAGGACATGCTAAAAAACAAAAACCTAGCAAAGCAATTTTGGATTTTTCTTTTCCCCCACATCACAAGCCACACGCGGCCATAAAAACTTGAAATTTTCCGCTTCTCGCATAACCCTAATAACCAATTGGAGCATCCTAAGTTGGCGCCAAGCAATGCACCCGAAATACCCCTATCTTTAGCACGGGACAACCTACGAGCTCCTCAGCAGGACCAACTCATCTCATCTCACCTAAACGAACCGTACACGCAACCAGACTTCACAGAGACGAAACCGGGTGAGGGAGGGAAGGCGGGGGGAGCTCACCGCCAGGCCTTCGACGCGGTCGCCGTCGTCGTCCCACCTCGCCGGCGAGTCGCTCGGGCGGTCGAGCCGCCCGGTTCCGGCCATGGGCCGTTCGGTCGGGCCGCGTCGGGTCGATTCGCCGGCGATCGGGTGGGGCAATCCGCGAATTTTGCTTCTCCGTTTGGTAAAGGAGGCGGCTTTTATTTTTCTGTTGAGGTCGCCGCGGATTTGGGAGTTTGGGACGGAGGTGATGGCAGGGCAGGGGATGGATGGAGAGCGAGGCGAAGGCCGAGACGACAGAACAAGCTGAGCAAGGAAGGGGTTTCGGGGATCGATCGGAGAATAATCGTGGTTTCGCCTGCGTTAATGACGCGTTGGCCCAGTAGGGAATCCAATGGTAAGTGGGCCGAGCCACCGAGGTGATACTGGGTTCGCAGTTTTGGTAATAGTTGGGCCTCTCAAAAAAATAGTTATAGAACCGGAAGGAGGAGCACGTGTTTTTTTAAGGGAAAAAGTATTTTTTTTGCCTCCTCAATTTTAAGCCGAATCTGCTTTTCCTTCCTGTACTACAAAATCGTCCGTCCAGCCTCCTCAGACTCACAAAACCGTTCACATAACCTCCCTGAGCGGTTTGAGGGTAAGATGTCAGCAGTTTTTCTATTTTTTTATTTTTTATTTTGACTGAATTTTTAAAAAATTATAGTAAATCACAAAAAAATCAGAAAATAGAAAATCTAATTTTGTTGAACTCCACGTAAGTAGATCTACACATTGAATATATTATATGATATACTTTAGTACAATTTTTTATGTAGTTTTAGATATATGTTTTTCTGCAATTAATTTATATCTATAGTTTCTGATGTCCAATTATGGTAAAGTTTTTATGGTGGGCTAATCATTATATGATTGATCTATAGTAAAAATTTTATAATTATTGGATCATGTTTGACTGAGCTATAGATTTATCTATATAAACCTAGATAAATCTAGACCAATCTATAAATAAACCTAGATAAATCAATAACTCAGTCATACAAGATTCGATAATTATAAAATTTTTACTACATCTCAATCATATAATGATTATACCATCATAAAATTTTCATCGTAATTGGATAATGGAAACTATAACTATAAATTAATTGCAGAAAAGCATATATCTAAAACTACAGAAAAAAATTTGTACTAAAATATATCATATAATATGTTCAATGCGTAGATCTACTTACGTGGAGTTCAAAAAAATTGGATCTTCCATTTTATAATTTTTTGTGATTTTTCAAAGATTTAGTCAAAATAAAAAATAAAATAAAAATAGAAAAATCGCTGCCACCTCACTCTCAAACCGCTCATGGAGGTTATGCGAACGGTTTTGTGAGTTCTCAAACCGCTCATGGAGGTTATGCGAACGGTTTTGTGAGTTTGAGGAGGCTGGACGGACGGTTTTGTGATCTAGGGAGGTAAAACAGATTCGGCTCAAAGTTGAGGAGGCAAAAATGACTTCCCCCCCTCGGAAACAAGGGGAGTGGCCGATTCGGCCCAGGTTGCTTAGAGGCATCAACGCCGCTAATTCTATATATATTTTGAAAGATTTTTTTTCCCACCTACTAGTGTTTGAGATTCATAGAATCATCTACCACCGTTAGGTCAGCACACTCAAATCCTAACCCTCACACCTCTCTCATTCACGCGCTCCCTCCCTACCCCCGCCGCCACCCAATGCGGGGCTACATCGCCGCCGGCTTTCTACCGCCACGCCCGCCACTGCTGCTCGCGTGCGCCTATCTCAACAGCTACTTTCATATCAATAGATGATGCCTTAAGCCCTCTAAATTATTCTTATGTTGATGTGATTGCCGTCGTTGCCGAAGTTGGGGCCATACACAGTCATACACCTTTCCTAATGGGATTAGTGAGCTCACTTTGAAAGATGATAGGTGTCTAGGGCTGGATATCAAGCCAGCTCGGCTCGTTATGGCTCGGCTCGTTATAGCTCGGCTCGTTAACATATTGGCTCGGCTCGGCTCGTTATACTAACGAGCCAGCAGGCTAGCTCGGCTCGGCTCGTTAGCGAGCTCGAGCTAGCTCGTTTGGCTCGCGAGCCAATGTAGAGAGACAATATGAACACACATCATCACAGAGTATGGCTCGTTTGGCTCGTTATAGCTCTTTTGGCTCGTTCCAATTCTTGCTTCTTATGCTGCTCTTCTTACCCATTTTCCAACATTGTTCCAATTCTTGCTTCTTATACAACTATTCTAACTCATTTTTTATATAAGCAACCTCTTGTTCATACCTTGAGGAGTCATAAAGCTGACTAAAATAGAACTGAATATATATCATTTTGAACTTAGGGTCAAGGATTGTAGCAATAACCATGACATTGTTCTTCTCTTCCAAATATTTATCAAATTTGTTTAACATTGCAGCACTCATTTTCTTCAAATATGAGTCATTAGAATTTTTTGTCTTTAACAATGCACCCATTTAAATTTGCTGGCTTCATAATTAACTGGCTCGTTATGGCTCGCGAGCGGCTCGCGAGCCAGCTCGAGCTGGCTCGTTATAAAACGAGCTGGCTTGTTATAAAACGAGCTGGCTCATTATAAAACGAGTCGAGCTCGAGCCGAGCCATTAACGAGCGAGTCGAGCGAGCTAGCGAGTTACGAGTTTTTCGTCCAGCCCTATAGGTGTCATAATTTTTTATTAATTATGTAACAAGGTTTAATAAGTTGCTATTTATTTCAATTTATAATATTTTTTTGCAATTTAGTCGTATTGCATTTCTACGTGTTATCACAGAAAATGATGATGTCAACGATGATCTACTGATATCTGCCGGTATACAAAACAATTTTCTCATCGCCACCAATGTATTAGTAGACTGGAATGCATGTAAGGTTATTTTTATACATAATTTGGTAAGAATTTTTTATTGTCGGTACAACTTATTGACACTGACTAACATTTCAATTTCAGGTCGTTTCAAAGTACCGACACATGGAGGTGTGCTTGTTCGCTATCAAACAACCTGAAATGCCAATCAGTGTCAATAAGTTGTACTGTCTACAAGAAATACTTACTAAATTATATATAAAAATAAACTTACATGCATTCAAGACTACCGATATGTTTGTGGCTATAAAAAAATCATTTTGTATAACGGCAGATATCACTAGCTTATCCCTGACATCATCAATTTTCCATAAAAACATGTAGGAATGCAATTCGCCTGAATTGGAAAAAAAATATAAAGTTAAATAAATAGCAACAAATTAAACATTGCTACATAATTAATAAAGAATAAGCACACATATCATCTTTCAATGTGAGCTCCCTAATCCCATTTGGAAAGAATGTGTGATGGCCTATGGCCCGAACTTTAGCAACGACAACAATCACGTCAACATAAGAATAATTTGGATGGCACAAGGCATCATCCAATGATATCAAAGTAGCTGTTGAGATAGACATGGTGTCATACTGTAGAATAAACAACAACTCAGTTAAACTAGGAACTTATTATGACACATAAACACATACAAACAATCGAGCAATTTATAATTGGTGTGCCACATGCAAGAATGCTTACCTGCAGAAAGGTGGAGTAGCTCTTGGGAATGTAAAAAAGAAAAATCCAAATGATAACTTGGTAATGCGATGTGTTGTTTTCTTTTGAGGGGGGGGGGGGGGGGGCAAGCATTCCTTATATAGACCCGAATGCATTTAGATCAACTTACATACATGTATCGTTCCAGTGCATGGATTAATTAGGGTGGATCTTAACTTGCATGCATCTTGCCTAATTTAGGTGGTGAGTTGGACTTGATGAAATTTATTTTGTTGAAAAAGTGGAGTGTAAGCTGTCATCCGAGAACACATCCATTCGCTTGGACTTAATCTTGCATGCATGCGGACTAATTCAGATGTTGAGTTAGGTTTGATAAATTTATATTGCTAATGAAGTGGAGTGCCGGCTGTTATATAAGAACACATGCATTCACTTAGACTTAATCTTGCATGGTTAGACTTAATCAAATCTATAGCATGGAAGAACTTGACAAAAATTAAGCAGGAATTTTGTGGTGAATGAAATTCAAAAGTGGAAAAAAAGAAACAACTTAATATAATGATTAAGAAAATGGTAAATTAATTAAGAGTCACCAGACATACGGAGCGCTCTCATTGTAGTCTACATGAAATAAAATAAAACAAATTAAAACCATGATTGCTAATCAGGAGAACACGCATGTGGAATAGATAATTTAGTTACACTAGGAACTTATTATGACACATAAACACATACAAAATATTCAGCAATTTAGGATTGGTGTTCCACATACAAGAATGCTTACCCGCAGAAAGGTGGAGTAGCGCTTGGGAATGTAAGAAAAAATCCAAATGAGAACTTGGTAATGCGATGTGTTGGGTTCTTTTAAGGGGGGTGGGCATTGGCTTATATAGACCCGCATGCATTTAGATCAAGTTAGAAACATGCATCGTTCCAGTGCATGGTTTAATTAGGGTGCATCTTGACTTGCATGCTGTAGGATCAAGAACACCGACTAGAGGGGGGTGAATAGGCGGTTTAAAATCTAAAGCCAACAACACTAGAGAAATTTAATTAGTAATAAAGGAAAGCCCTATGTCATGCTATTTGCTATCTCTAGATGGGTTTGCAACCTAGGGTGACAAGATACAAAACAAGCTCTAGTAAAATAAATTGCTCAAAGTAAAAACAAGAATTAAAGTGAGCAAGAGAAGTAACCAAGCTTGACACAAGAATTTATCCCGTGGTGTCGATGACTTGCCGGTCACCCCTAATCCACGTTGAGGTGGATTCCAAGAATCAACCGCTCCTCTATCAAGAACCTCTTGATCTTGAGCCGGCTTGAATCAAGGAACCGCTCCACACCTCGATTCCACTAGAGTTGCTCTTCACCACTCCGGTGAGGTGAGCACAAGACCTCTCACAATCGAAATCGGGGCTCCTCAACAATCTCCTTGGAGGAGCTCCACGAAATCCTCTTCTCCAAGCCGTCTAGGGAGCGGCAACCTCCAAGAGTAACAAGTCGATGACGCTTGCTTGAAGTTTCCCTAGTGCCACAAAGCTCAAACTCTTGATGCAATGCACTAGGATGCCCTCACACTCTCAAGAATGTAATCTCTAAGCAAGTGTGTGTGAGAGAGGGATGCATTAGCTCTATGATGTCAAGTATGCAGTCCAAATGGCCAAGAGGAGCACCCAAAGGCCGGGCAATGGGTATATATAGACATCTCTCCAAAAACTAGCCGTTACACTCTTTTCTGCGAAGTCGCGGACCGTCCGCATTTCAAAAACCGGACCGTCCGCCGTTATAAACCAGTGAGTCAGAGTGCATTTAATGCGTGTCAGAACTAGCCGTTAAACCCCGGCGGACCGTCCGCGCCCATGGGTGGTCTGTCCGCCGTACAACTTTGAAGCCCACCAGAGAGACACCCTTTCTGATACATTTTTGAAATATAGTGGCGGACCGTCTGCCCACCTGGGCCGGACTGTCCGCCAGCCCACCAGAGCCTCTGCAAGCTCTCTGGAATGGGCGCGGACTGTCTGCCCCTCGGGTGCGGACTGTCCGTCGTTACTCAGTCAGCTCTCAAACTTAGTCTTTTTCAAATCTTTTCAAAACGCCGTTAGCCCTCATGCATGCAACTAGACATTTTGAGCAAAATGGCACTAAGGACCCGTCAAGCACGAGTACTCAACCCCTCTTGATAGTACGGCTATCTATCTAACAAATCTGGTCACTTTTCATCCACTAAACGCCTTGTGACCGGTAAAATGCAAAAACTCTATTTTATACCTTTGCCTTGAGCCCGAGCTTTGCTCATCATCTCCAAAACTCCATACGTTCACAACCAAATCTCTTTCATCCATGGATCAACCTATACTCATTATCTCAAATGAAATTGTTAATCCACAAACCGTTGTCATTAATTACCAAAACTAAAATTAGGGGCCTAGATGCTTTCAATCTCCCCCTTTTTGGTAATTGATGACAACACTAAATTTTGGAGTGATAAAAGTGTTCAAGTCAACTTTATACACTAGGCATAAGGTGGACTTGGAATTGAACTTTGGAAAAACTTACTCATTTTCTTGAAAATTTCAGAATATGGTATGAATAAATTCACCAAGTTCGATGAGTAGAGAGAACTCCCCCTTAATATGTGCATATAAATTTGCATGAATACCAAGTACACATTTATATATTTGAAACTTTTGACGGAGTTTTCCCTACAAGTGGAAATCGAGGCATACAAGATACAAGATATATATGATATGAATTTTAGCTTGGTTAGCACAACCTCACAACCAAAAGATGAACATAAATAGATAAGAGTAACACAAACCAACATAGTTCATCACACATTACAAACCAAATGTTCAAATCCAAACACAAGTCTCAAACATAGTTCATGCAAGACACAACTCATAAACATGTAAAGCAATAGTTCAGCACAAATAAACATGAGTAGCAAGCGGAAGCCGAAAGCGAATGATCTCCATGAGAAATCCATGAGCTCCCCCTAGATCCAAGCACTCCAAAGCTCCTTCTCCCCCTTTGGCATCAATTTCCAAGAAAGTCAATCCATCGGCGGTGGAGGAGGTGGTGGTGGGTAGAATGGCTGGTGCGGGTAGAACTCTGGAGGCGGCACTGGAGCCGGAAATACTGAGTAGAAGTGGTCAGAAAAACCGGTGAAGGCTGTGCTGAAAGTATCAAAGCGCTACTCTAGCTGCTCCTGCCTCTGCTCAAGCTGCTCAGAAGAGGGCAAATCCTCAAAGCGTGAGTCAAGAGCTGCTATGTCTGAGTGTAAGCTCTCTTGAACCCCCTGCATCTGAGCCATCATGGGCTGGAACATCTGCTGCTGCATGTTCTGGAAGTTGAGGTTCATCTGATTCTGCATCTGACTAGCCAACCCCGCAATCTGAGAGGACATGCTCTCCTGCATGGATGCAAAGTACGGGTCAAAGTAGCCAGCTGGTGGAACCCACTGCTGCTGTACTGAAGGATGCGGTGGTGGCATGGCATGCTGAGCTGCAGCTGCTCCCATGTGAGCATCATCATCACTATCATCAGCACCATCTTGCCCCTGTGCTTCAGCATCCATATCATCTCCAGGGAAAGGAGTTAGAGGCCTCAAAAGAAAAGCATTGTCATTCTTGAATGACCTGAAAGGTGTGTGCTTGCTTTCACATATCCCTCTGAAGCTAGACTTGACCTTGATGATAGACATAATGTATGGAGCAAAATATAGGTTCATCTCCATGTTAAGCCTTAAATCTGCAAGCTGATCCATGATAAGAGCTATGACATTGATTCTATTTCCATTCATGACATGAGATATCACATTCCAATAGTGCCCTCTAATCTTGTTCTTGTTGCCACTCTTAGGCATGAATGTGACTCTGACAATCTTATTAATCACTGCAGGATGATGCCTCAGACCCTGAGTGCCCCCAAAGCTTCTAGGAATACCAAGATGTGCAGGCTCATAGAACATGGGGTAGTCATTCTCATCTAGAGGGTTTTCTAACGCAACATTCATACTTTGCTCACTGGTGATGAAATTATAATCCAACTGATTTGCCTCAGCAAACTGTGCAAATGTAGCATAATAGTTTCTCTTGCCAGTTGTCCACCTAAATGTTTCCTCAACTATGTTGATCTCTAGAGTGGCATAGAACTGACGTATCTCAGTTTCATTCCAATCACACCTATGCTGCAGAAAATTTGCTAACCCCATTTGCTGAAATCTATCTACTAGATCAGACATGACTTGTTGTTGTCTCATATAGCCTAGGTCAATGGTCTGATGTTTGAATACATTTTTCTTGACTAGATGACCAAAGTAAGCATCTTTTTGTACCTCAGTTTTGAAGAAGAGGATGTTGGTGTCACGAGGCAAACTGAACTGATCCACTGCGCTTGCATTGACATAGCTCTCTGCAGTCCACTGTCGGCTAGGTAGATCTAGCCCCATCAAATCTGTAACATCATCCTCAACCCCCTCAGTCTCTTCCTCTGAAGATTCATCACCTGCATCTCCTACTGAAGATGCTGCAGCCATCTCACTGAGATTTGGAGCATAGTCCACATCATCGGAGTCATCACTGTCTCTTTGTCTTTTGGAAGTCATAAACTTCTTGATTTTAGAAGCAGTGACCTTGATGATCTTCCGGGGTGGCCTGAGATCAAGATTTAACCATAAGAATAATTACTAAAGCAATAGAACCAATCCATAATGATATAAGTCAGTTCAGCATTCATCTGAAAAATCTGACACTGGCGGACCGTCCGCACTTCTGAACGCGGACCGTCCGCGGTTCATGAACTACCACGGCGGACCGTCCGCGTCCAGCAGGTGGACTGTCCGCGACCCATCTGTTCTGCGCAGGAACACAAAATCACCCTTAACTTTGATTCATCCATATTTTGAGTTTCGATTTAAATCCACCAACCAAATTTTAACCATAGCATCTCCTCATCACTAGGAACAAGATCCCCAAGTATTTTCAAGAATCCATGGTCCAAAAACAGATCGGAGCATCTAACCCTAATTCTTTCCAATAAGAAATCCAAGAACAAGAGTTAGGGATTCGTCAAAATACCGGGAGGTCATGATGCACAAACTTGAGAAGAGTCCGGGGATGTTCTCGGACCGTCCGGGAACCACGCCAAAAACCCTTAACATTGTCGTCTCCCCCACGTGCTTGAGAGAGAAAGAGAGAGAGCTTTTTGGATGACGTGTGCGGTTTGGTGGGGGGTTGTGAGAGGGACACCCCTGATAAGTCAAGTCTGGCCGACCCCCACCTTTCTGTCCATTCGCGGACTGTCCGCGATATCCTGGCGGACCGTCCGCCAGTGAATTTTTTCACTGACACCCTACTGAGACTGCCTCTGGCAAATTCTGCCCAACACAGGCGGATCGTCCACGGTCCTTTGGCGGACCGTCCGCAGTATAATTTTCTGGTTGAGAACTTCTCTGCAGAGCCTCTGGTGAACAAGTCTCATGAACGGCGGACTGTCCGCCTCTTACCCGCGGACTGTCCGCAACACCAAATTTCAGACAGCCCATAATTTTGCCAACTTTCTCAAATCCAACTTCAATTTGGGATCATTGCTCATATAAAAATCCAAAAATCTCAAATCTTGCATGAAAACCTTCAAAAGACTCATATTAGCAAGTTACAACAAGAATTCAAAAATAAATCGAGTAGAATCATGAAAACTCATAAATAGCTCAAAAATACCTCAAAAAATCAGAAAAATGAAACAAAGAGTGCATGAAAGAACCATATGCCACATGTGCTAGTTTTCAAGCCACATTTGAGAAGTCAATGATATTTAACTCATTTCTTAACTTGCAAAACCGAGATCCATCCAAAGGCTTGGTAAATATATCGGCTAATTGATCATCCGTGCCAATACCATCAATCTTGATATCACCCTTGTTCACATGATCTCTAAGAAAATGATGGTAGATATCAATATGCTTGGTTCTTGAATGTTGAACCGGATTAGTAGCAATCTTCACGGCACTTTCATTATCACACAACAAGAGAATTTCATCAAATTTCACACCATAGTCAAGAAGAGTTTGCTTCATCCATAACAATTGTGCACAACAACTTCCGGCTGAAATATATTCCGCTTCGGCGGTTGAAAGAGCCACGGAATTTTGCTTCTTTGATGACCAAGATACAAGAGATCTTCCAAGAAATTGACAACCACCGGAGGTGCTTTTCCTATCAACCCTGCACCCCGCATAATCCGAATTCGAGAATCCAACCAAATCAAAATGAGCACCCTTGGGATACCATAAACCAATATTAGGAGAATATTTCAAGTATCTCAAGATCCTTTTGACGGCGGTCAAGTGACATTCTCTAGGTGCGGCTTGAAATCGTGCACACATGCAAACACTAAACATGATGTCGGGCCTAGATGCGGTCAAATAAAGCAAACTACCAATCATAGAACGATAAAGCTTTTGGTCAACCGGGTTACCTCCCTCATCTAGGTCGAGATGCCCATTGGTGGCCATAGGAGTTTTGATTGGTTTTGCATCTTCCATACCAAATTTCTTCAAGATATCCTTCACATATTTTGATTGACACACAAAGGTGCCTTCCTTGAGTTGCTTGATTTGAAGTCCAAGAAAGAAACTCAATTCACCAATCATGGACATATCAAATTCCCTAGACATTATTTCACCAAATTCCTCACAAAAACTTGGGTTAGTTGAACCAAAGATAATATCATCAACATAAATTTGACAAACAAACAAATCCTTACCAATTTTTTTAGTGAACAAAGTAGTATCAACCTTACCAATTTTGAAGCCCTTAGAGATAAGAAAGTCCCTCAATCTTTCATACCAAGCTCGTGGAGCTTGCTTAAGACCATAAAGAGCTTTAGAGAGCTTGTATATATGATTTGGCTTCTTGGGATCTTCAAAACCGGGAGGTTGCTCAACAAAAACAAGTTCACTAATCTTGCCGTTCAAGAAAGCACTTTTCACATCCATTTAAAAAAGTTTTATGTTGTGAGAGCAAGCATAAGCTAATAAAATTATAATAGCTTCTAATCTAGCAACGGGAGCGAAAGTTTCACCGAAATCCAAACCTTCGACTTGAGTGAAACCTTGAGCTACCAATCTTGCCTTGTTTCTCACAACCATTCCATCTTCATTTTGCTTGCTTCTAAAGACCCATTTAGTGCCAATAACATTTTAAGTCTTGGGCCTCTCAACTAGATCCCAAACTTGATTCCGGGTGAAATTATTTAATTCTTCATGCATAGCATTCACCCAATCCAGATCTCTCAAAGCTTCATCTACACGGTTAGGTTCATGAAAAGATACAAAAGAATAATGTTCACAAAATGAAGCAATACGAGATCGAGTCTGGACACCCTTACTAATGTCACCCATGATTTGATCCACCGTGTGATCCTTTGCAAGAATATGATGAATTCTTTAAGGAACAATGGGTTCTTGAGTTGATGAAGAAGGTGCACTAGATGAACCAACTTGATCTTGTACTTGAGAATCATCATTACTTGAATCTTGTACAATTTGTTGTGCTTGATCATTTGAGATAGAAGTTGAAGGATTAACTCTAATAGAGATAGAAGGACCATCTTCATCTTCATCTTCTTCTCTTGGTCTAACATCACCAATTGACATATTCTTCATTGCATTTCTCAACCCATCACTTCTCACATCATCAAGATTTTCTTGTTCATTATGAGAACCATTTATTTCATCAAACTCAACATCATAAGCTTCTTCAACAATGCCATGTGTTTTGTTGTAGACCCGATAAGCCTTGCTACAAGATGAGTATCAAGAAGAAAACCCTCATCACATTTGCTTTGAAACCTTGATAACCGAGTTCCCTTCTCGAGAATATAGCATTTGCAACCAAACACTCTAAAATATGAGATATTTGGCTTTCTTCCAATGAGCAACTCATATGGAGTCTTGTTATGAAATCTATGGCAATACAATCTATTAGAGGCATGACAAGCCATGTTGATTGCTTCGGCCCAAAAACTATCCGAAACATTGTATTCGGAGAGCATTGATCTTGCCATATCAATCAAGGTTCTATTTTTCCTCTCAACAAGACCATTTCGTTCCGGAGTGTACTTGGTTGAGAATTCATGCTTGATTTCTTTCTCATCACACCATTCCTCAACTCTTGTGTTTCTAAACTCACTTCCATTGTCACTCCTCACTTTCTTCACCTTGAGCTCAAATTCATTTTCGGCCCTTGTAAAGAATTTCTTGAATGTGTCATATGTATCGGCCTTGTCATGAAGAAAGAAAACCCATGTATATCTTGAGTAATCATCCACTACCACAAGACAATAGCAATTTCCACCAATACTTCTATATGTTGTAGGACCAAATAAATCCATATGCAATAATTCCAATGGTCTCTCGGTTGACATGACACTCTTAGTGGGATGAGTATTTGCAACTTACTTTCCGGCTTGACATGCACTACATAACTTATCTTTTTCAAACTTCACATTCTTCAACCCAACTACTCATGCTTCAAAAGTCGGTTGAGTTGCTTCATGCCAACATGACCAAGCCTTCTATGCCATAACCAACCCAAGGATGATTGAGTGAATAAGCAAGTGGACAAGTTTGCCTCTTTAGTAGCAAAATCCACAAGATATACATCCTCATGTCTAAATCCCGTAAAGATGTGATCTTTTCCATCCAAACTAGTCACTACAACATCATCTTTAGTGAAACTACACTTATATCCAAAATCACAAAGTTGAGTGACCGCTAAGAGATTAAACTTGAGAGAATCAACCAACAATACTTTTGAAAAAGAATGATCACTTGAGATAGGAATTGTACCAACTCCTTTGACTTTGCCCCGGCCATGCCATTATGAAATCTCCCAACCTCCTTGCTCTACCACAATGGTCCGAGCCTCCAACGCATGACAATCCACCCAGGGAATGCCATTCATCCATCCCATCTTAACATTTTATTCTTTATAACCCAATTTCCCTTTTCTCAATACTCAAACAGTTTCCTTTTAATAAAGCATGTTGCAACCATTTTAGAGTATAATAAAACGAGTACCGGGTCCTAAGCGGCGCTCGAGCAGCGATCAACATCCAAATAGAATAAATCATATTTAGACATTAATCTAGGTGGTCAAGAAATGGTTATAACAAATCAAGAGGTGGCTATCCAACCATGTTTTCAGCAGTAAAAACATATGCGATTTTGTAAAACAGGCCAATAGGTTGTGTTTATAAAACTGGGTCGAAATATGCAATCAAAGGATGAGATTGAACATGCGGTCTCGAAAGCCTTCCGGGAGGTCCTGATCGAAATACTGTCCTTCGGGTTCGGGGTCGCGGTACTGGTCCTCGCACACCTGCTCGCGGTACTGTTCGTTGACATGTTCTTCCTCGATCACTCTGTGATCTACGGCGCACACAAACAAACACACAATAAATAAAAAGAAATAAACATTTTATCGTTGAGCTCGAATCAGGAATAACTTAAGAAATGATGTTATAAAGATTATTTTTGGGAGATTTCTTAATGGCATGGCCGGAATTATGTTAGAAATGGCGTGGTAAAATTTCGGGGCAAACAGAGGATTTTTGGCGCATGAAATAATGAGTCGAAGGAGTGGATAGGGGTTAAACGGAGGTTTAAGGGCTTCTTTGTAATTATTTTTGAGAGTGGAAGGACTTGATTATAATTTTTAAAAATATTTGTGTTACTCCGGAAAGGGGCAGGGGTCTATTTGAAATTATGTTTATATGGTGGACGGGCTAATTCTTGAAATGGAATCAGGGAGGGGCTTCTTTGTAAATTCTCTGGGAGAGAAAAGGACTTTGTTGGAATTTTAGAAAATATCCAAAATATTCTGAAAAGGGGCAGGGGATTATCCATAATTATTTTGTGTAGTGGAAGGGTTCATTTTCTAAATAGAGAAAACAGGGAGGGCTTATTTGGAAAAGGGGCTAAAGGGAGGTAGGGCTCTTAATGAAATAGGAAGAACAGGAGGGGGCTAGGGCAAGATTGCCCTCTTCTTCTTCCTTTGACTGGAAAACAGGGTAGGGAAGGGGGCTCGCCGTCGGCATCGATTCTGGCGGCCCTAGGGCACGGCGGCGGCCGGGGAATGGGGCAAAAGAGAGAGGGAGCTGCGGGGAACTGATTCCCGGCCTCACCTCGGGCCGGGGCGATGCGAGGGGTTGGGGCGACGGGAGCGAGCAGCGGCCGGCCCTGGCGGTCGTGGCGGCGGCGCTAGGGGGCAGGGGAGGGGCTGGAGGTGGCGGCCGAGGTTTGTGGTGGTCGAGGGCAACGCGGAGCCCCTATTTATAGGCGGGGTGAGGCATGGAGGAGAGGGGGGTCGTGGTGGCCGGCGGGGCAGCTCTGCACGGCCATTAATGGCGTGGGGGCGGCTTCGGTGTCGCGGAGCAGCGCGGACGCGACGGTGAGGCGATGGGGGCATGCAGAGAAGGATGGCAAGTGGGCAAGTGGAGGGTAGGGGGAGGCGCCCAGGGGTGGTGCGGCAGCCAGCGGCGAGGTGTCGCGCGGCGGCGTGCTGCACGAGAGCTCAGCTCCGTGCAAGCTCTGCTGCTGCTGCTTGGGCGCGTGTGCGCGTCGAAGCGGGCAAGGGGGCACGACTGCACAGGGAGGGTAGGCAGAGGGGGCCGCTGGTGGGGACGACGGCCGTCGCCGGGCTGCTCTGCCCGTGCCGCGCGTGGGAGGAAGGAGGAGAAGGAAGAAAGGGAAGGAGGGAGAAAAAGAAAAGAGAAAAAAAAGAAAAAGGAAAAGGGAAAAAGAAAAATGGAGAGAGAGAGAGAGAGAGAGAGAGAGAGAGAGAGAGAGAAAGAGAGAGAGAGAGAGAGAGCTGTTGGCGGGATTCGCGGCGGCGGTCGACGCACACGCACGACGGCTTCAGTCGGAAGCGACTTGCACGCGGAACGAGGAAAAGGGGAACACAAGGACGGGGATTGAATTCGGGTGTCGGATCGGCGGATCATCGTAAAAAGATTTCAGGGAAATTAGGAACTCGGACGGAAAAAGATTTAGCTCAACGATGTTTTGAAAATTATTTTTAGCGAGTGATTTATTTTGGTGATTTTTCCGGGATGTCACAAACCTACCCCACTTAAAATGAATCTCGTCCTCGAGATTCGACTGAGTCCTGAACAGATGGGGACTGAGTCCTGAACAGATGGGGATATTCTTTCTTTAACGCATCTTCGCGTTCCCACGTAGCTTCTCCTACTCCGTGTCTGCTCCATTGCACTATGCAAATTTGTACTTCTGAGTTCCTTGTTTTTTTGACAGTGTCTAAGATTTTGACAGGCACTTCTTGATACCGAAGATTGTTTTGCAGATCAATTGTTTCCACTGGTACTATTTCTTCTTCAGGTACCCTCAAGCACTTTCTGAGTTGAGACACATGAAATACTGGATGTATATCTGACATTTCTTCAGGCAATTGAATACGGTATACTACTTCTCCAACTCTTTTCACTACTTGGTATGGTCCGATATACCGAGGAGCTAATTTTCCTTGAACTTGAAATCTTCGAGGCCCCCGAATCAGAGAGACCTTAAGGTATACAAAATCTCCAACCTCAAAACATAATTCTCTTCTTCGCTTGTCTGCATAACTCTTCTGCCGTGATTGGGCTGCTTTTAGCTTATCTCTAATCTCAGCCACACGGTCTTCTGCCTCTTTTATGAGAGCTGGTCTAGTTAAAGTACGTTCGCCTACTTCTGACCACATCAAAGGGGTCCTGCACTTTCTTCCATAAAGAGCCTCAAAAGGCGACATGCCCAAGCTTGCTTTGTAGCTATTGTTGTATGAGAACTCCGCATAGGGCAAACTCTGTTCCCAATCTTTACCATAGGTAAGGACACATGCCCTTAACATATCCTCCATAATTTGGTTTACCCTTTTAGTCTGTCCATCAGTCTGTGGGTGATAGGCCGAACTAAAATCCAACTTTGTGCCCATGGCTTTATGCAGGCTTTTCCAAAACTTAGAGGTAAATTGGGTCCCTCTATCTGAAACGATTTTGCTGGGCACACCATGCAACTTACTATGTTATTCACATAGAGCTGGGCTAGCTTTTCTCCTCCATAGTTGGTCCGTACGGGTAGGAAGTGAGCGACTTTGGTGAGCCGGTCCACTTCTTTGGGTACACAAATTCTATCCTTGTACCACAAGGTTCCTTTTTCGTCTACTCGAAAATCTGGTGCTTTGTTTTCTCCGGTATGTTTGCGAATTCTCATTAAATCCTTGTCCGATCCTTGGGCTTTTCTGATTCTGTTCTCTAGGGTGGGTTGGACAGTCAGCTTGTGGTTGTAGCCTCGAGGGACAATGTGCACATTCAATCGTGCCATTTCCTCTTGCAGATGTGCATCCTTGGGTCCATAAGATTTCCGGCTTAAGGCATCGGCTACCACGTTAGCTTTTCCGGGGTGGTAATGAATTTCCAAATTATAATCCTTAACCAATTCCAACCATCTCCTTTGCCTTAAGTTTAAATCCGGCTGGGTGAAGATATACTTCAAACTCTTATGGTCAGTGTAGATCTCACACTTATTCCCGATCAGATAATGTCTCCAGATTTTGAGGGCATGCACTATGGCTGCAAATTCCAAATCATGTGTTGGGTAATTCTGCTCATGAGGCCTGAGTTGGCGGGAAGCATATGCAACCACTTTCCCATCTTGCATAAGGACACACCCTAAACCTTGTCGGGATGCATCATAATAGACGACGAAGTCCCGATGGATATCCAGTAGGGTCAGCACTGGGCGGTCGTCAACCTTCTCTTAAATTCTTGGAAGCTCCTTTCACAGGACTCTGTCCAAACAAACTTCTTTTCCTTCTTAAGCAGCTCCGTCATGGGCCGGGCGATTTTGGAGAATCCTTCAATAAATCTCCGATAATACCCAGCTAGACCAAAAAAGCTTCTGATTTCACTAACATTGGTTGGCTGCTGCTAATTGGAAACTGCCTCAACTTTCTCGGGGTCGACTGCTACTCCTTCGGCGGTCAGAATATGACCAAGAAAGGCTACTTTCTCGAGCCAAAATTCACACTTGCTGAACTTGGCATATAGCTTATGTGCTCTTAGCTTTTCCAGGACCACTCTAAGGTGTTGCTCGTGCTCCTCAGCACTTTTGGAGTAGATGAGTATGTCGTCAATAAATACTACGACAAACTTATCCAACTCATCCATAAATACCTTGTTCATGAGGTTCATGAAATAAGCAGGTGCATTAGTGAGTCCAAATGACATCATAGTAAACTCAAACTGCCCATAACGAGTGACAAAAGTTGTCTTTGAGATGTCACTTTCCTTAATCTTGAGCTAATAATATCCTGACCTCAGATCAATCTTGGAGAAGTACTTGGCTCCTTTTAGCTGATCAAAAAGATCATCAATCCTGAGGAGAGGATACTTATTCTTGATGGTAACCTCATTCAGTGCATGGTAATCTACACACAACCTCATACTCCCATCCTTTTTCTTGACAAATAGGACTGGGGCTCCCCACGGGGATGAACTAGGCCTGATATAACCACTTTGTTGTAACTCTTCTAGTTGTTTCTTCAGCTCTGCTAGTTCTAAGGCTGCCATCCTATAGGGTCTCTTGGCAATAGGAGAGGTTCCGGGGATAAGTTCTATGACAAACTCTATATCTCTGTCTGGTGGCATTCCGGGGAGTTCTTCCGGGAAAACATCAGGGTACTCATTCACCACTGGAACTCCTTCTTGGGATTTCCCATCCATACTGAAAACCATTGGGTCTGGTCCACTTCCCCGAGTATGGCAGGTCACTTGCATCCCATCTGAGTTGGTTAGGTGTACTACCTTGTCAGCACAACCTACGAGACCATTGTGTAGGCTTAACCAGTCCATTCCAAGAATCACGTCTATTCCCTTAGACTTAAGTACTACTAGGTCTGCTAGAAATTCTACCCCACTTAAAACGATCCTTACCAGTAAACAACCCAGTTGGCATTTGATGTCACCTCCGGGCGTCCGGGTTAATAGGGGTGTTTTTAGTAGTACTGTAGGTATTTTGTGTTTATCCACAAAGCTTGATGATATGAATGAGTGTGATGCTCCAGAATCAAATAATACTGTTGCCAGAGTTGAGCTGACTAGAAACTCACCAAGTATCACTCCTTGTGCACCCTGAGCCTCCTGCGCGTTGATGTGGTTGACGCAGGCTCATCCATAAGGCTGCTGGCTGTTGTTGTTGCCCTTGTTGTTGCTGCCGACGGGGACACGGTTGGCTCCGGATACAGGTGGCCTAGGTCCATTCACCGAGTTGGAGAAGGCTGATGCAGCAGGCTTGTTTTTGGCATATGGGCAGTTGGCAATGTAATGCCCTGTCTCACGGCAGTTGAAACAGGCCCTAGCATTGTTGTTGTTAGTGGTGACTTGGCTGGCATTGTTCTGCGGGGCTCACATGGTGTTCTGGCTCCGAAACTGTGTGTTAGGGGCCTAGGGGCCTGTCACTTGGGACTGAGTCCTATACTGCATTGGGGCCTGAGATCCTGGTGCAGTATAGCTGGAGCTTCTTGGTATCTGGAAGTGGTTCTGCTGGCGGGCCTTACTTTCTAGGAACTTACGCTTGTTTTCTTTCCTTTCTTCAGCTTTGGTCCTTTCTATGAGAATGGCCATGTTCATCAGAGTATTGAAGTCCGGGTATATCTGAGGGGTAAGCAAGGTCCGGAGTTCTAGGCTTAATCCCTTCTTGAATATGTCCTGCTTCTTTCCATCCTTGTCCACTTCCTTTGGTGCATAGCTGGCAAGTTCCATGAACTGGTAGGTGTATTCTTCCACAGACATGCTCCCTTGTTGCAGTGCGCGGAACTCATCCGCCTTGTGCTTCATGGTGGCTGCAGGGATATGGTAGCGACAGAACTCTTTAACAAATTCGTTCCAAGTGATGGTGGTGGCATCTTCAGCAGCGGCACAGTAATTCTCCCACCAAGCTAAGGCAGTTCCTGTGAGTTGGTGAGCTGCCAGAAGAACTTTGTCTCGGTCTTGGCATTCGAATGGCTCGAGCTTCCTTTCGATCACACGAAGTCAGTCATCTGCCTCCAAGGGGGTTGCTGGATCCGGCAAAGGTGGGTGGCTTGGTTCTCAGGAAAGCTTTGAACTTGTCATTCATGGTCTGCTCTCGTGGCTGCTTATTGATGATGGCATTGGCCAGGGCTTCCAGTATGAGGGTCTGATTGTTTAGCGCCTGTGCCAGGTCTCCGACAGGTGGAGGCGGTGGCACTTCTCCTTGGTTCTTGTTCACTTCTTGTGCCAGGCGCTGCGGAGTTCTCCCAACCTCCTGTCCGTGCCTATTTTGCGGTCCTCCTGTGCCAGGCGCTGCGGAGTTCCGACTGTGGGAGGCTCTTGAACCATGTCAGGAAGCCATCTGTAGATTGGATAGAGTCTTTGTGAGACTGGGATTAGGATTAAGTGATGTTTAAGTTATTTAGTTCGTATTTTTGAAAAGGCAGAATCCACCTCCTGCCGAAGCACACCAACTAATAGCAAACACACAGACTAGCAAGCAACAAGCACAAACAACTTCATTACTGCAAGGGGGGTACAACACTGGGGCAAGGCCAAAACACGTACTACACGTCCGGGTACACAACTCCAAAAGAGGGGGGGCACAATTCTAACTTCGGAGCACACGGCTTCATCCCTTGACGGTCACTAGCACTTAGGTGGACTCATTGGCTTGAGTGGGTTCTCCCCTTGGATGAGAACTCACATCATCCAGGGGAATGAGCAGTCCTTGCTCACCATTCTCTAGGTCTCCGTTTTCCAGGGGTTGCTCGGCAGCTTCCCCTTCAACGACGGCAGTAGGCCCTTCAGGGTTCTCGGGTGGGGCTTGTGGGGTCCCAAAAAGTGGTCCCCATCCCATGATGGGCGTCCCAAGTAGGACATGGGTTTCTCCAATTGCCGGGACTGGCATTCCACTTCTGGTCCATTCTTGTATACGCAGGTCCCGGGCCTGCCTGAGGCTCTCTTGGGCAACCGCTTCACTACTGACCGCGGTTGCGGCTCTTGCCTCGGCTTGAGCCACCCGGATTTGATGCATCCTTATCGCGAACTCTACTTGCTCGGCCCGATGGGTCTGCTCCCTCAGGATGCTGGCTTGCTCATCAAAGAGCTGATCCAAGGAGGCTAGGTAAGTAGCCACTTGGTACAGGGGGTCCTCTTCATGGCGGCGCCGTTCCAGGCTTCTCATGCGAGCCTCCCAAACTGGGGTTCTGATGGCTGGAGGAAAGATCCTCATTGGTGTGGGGGCGAGATGTTCCTCGAAAATCTGGCATAGATAATAGAGCGTCTTCCTGACGACCAAGGGATAGGTGTCTCAGTACCTAAACCCGGTGGTGGTCACTCGCCATGGCTGGATGTCGGGGTAGCGGTCACTTTTGGCGATGACCAGGATCACCCTGCAGCGAAGGGTACCATGGTGCTCGTACTCCCTGCTGTAGTACCTTGGTCGTTCCGTAACGCCAAGGTTCTCCAGGGCATTGATCAAAAGATTGGGGAAGCCAGATGCAGCTTGGCAAATGCCATGGGTCCATCCTTCCTCAGCCATCTGAAAACAGAGATAGGATGAGCAAGCTTTGCACAAACACTTGGGTACAAAAGGGGATAGACGGTCTTTATTTCATCACAGGATTGGGTACATGGTTCATGGATACGCTATTAAGATAGTGGTTCTAGCCTGGACATACTACTCTCTACTCATTGGGATGCTTTCTCAAACTAGGTGCGGCGCTTCTTTGGTGGAAGGCAGTGCTCTTCATCTTCGGTCTGAGTACCCTTATCCCAATGGGTTTCTTCGGGTTCTTCCTCTATCCACCCACCTACTCCTCTGCGAGCCTCGTGGTCTTGCCATTGGGCTTGGAGAGTGGCTAGGGAATACTCGGCTCGTACGACTCTTGTCCGTTGTTCCTTAATTTCTTGGGTTGCCTTTTCTGCCCTGTGGATTTGGAGCTTCAGTTGTGCCGCCTGTTCGCGGTAGAGTTCATCCAGGCCGGTGAGGTAGATGGATAGGTGGGAGACCGTATCTTCTAGGTCTTCTTCTTTTCTCCCAAGTCTTCTCATCCGGGCAATCCATGAGCGTCCTCTTCCTCCAGTAGGCGGGGAAAATCCCATAGGAGTCCGCTGAAGATGATGCTTGTAGACCACACGCAGGCATCACAGGGCTTTTCGGGCAGCCTTTCGGTAGGTATCTGGGAAGCGAAAGCTCGTGGTGGAGATGAACCAGGGGTCCACGTCAGGGTAGCTGGTGCTTTTTCCCACGAAGATCATCTTGTCGCACCGAAGAGTGCCCCTGGAGTCGTACTCCCGGTAGATGTACTCCGGTGTGTCCACAACTTCGACGCGTTCCAGGCTGAGTAGCAATAACTTAGGAAGACCGGGCTCTGCGTGGTAGATTCCATTACTCCATCCGTTGTCAGCCATCTGGAACAGGGCAAGAATCAGTGGTAAGTGTTTGTGTGGAAAGAGAATTAAGCAAGGAAAGTCCTAATGTGGAAAGACTCAAAAAAAGGGTCTCGATCCTAGGGTCACGTCCTACGGCCAACTTACGGCTCTGATACCACCTGAAACATCCCCACATAAGTAGAAACTAAATGTGATACAAATATCAGTCCCAGGAGGCTGATAACACATTTATTCAATAGATGGTACAGTCACCGTACAAACCTCCAAGGAGGTGGACACTCGATACAAACGATAATAAGTAATAAAACAGCTACGGTGATACACTAAATCACGACCCACATGGGATCCAGCTCGGGCTCAGAGTATCGCGCCAGCAGAATCATCTTGCAGAGGGCCAACACCACAGGCAAGGTTGGGGTTTGGACGCAACCTCTACTCGACGTCTTCAACAGCGTAGTCCCGATCTTCTTCTAAAGAAAACCACAAATATATATTGAGTGAGTACAAAAGTACTCAACAAGTCCAACCCCATCCACGGATGGGGGTAACACAGATATGCGCAGGATAAATCAAGGATAGGGCTGAGGTTTATTTGCGGTAAAGATCGATTTTACACATGCAGGGGTTTAGTTTTGAAAAAGGTTTTCTTAAAGCAGTTTCTCACTTAATCGAATAATGAGTGGGGTTAATCCTACACAAAGGATCCAAGTTTAAATGCTACCGGACTCCCCATCCGCAGTAACTCATGGCACAACTGCCGGACACCTTTCCAAAACAACTCACACCGTGAAAACATCCCTCCCAAGAGTCTAGTTGTGTGACCAAACCGTAACCCGCTCAATACCGTGAGCACGGCTATTCGAATAGGTTTTACATCCTGCAGAGGTGTGCAACTTTACCCACAAGTGGGGTACCACAACACGGTCACCTTAGTGTCGGTGTAGATCCCATCAAAGCCATTACCCACCTTAGCTAGATCAGACTAGCCAACACAGGCTCCACCAAGGGGCCATTGACCTGACACCAAGGTTTAACTGGGGCATAAGTCACCAAGACCTTATCCCTTCTCTTTGGTCACCCGTTGCTCTCAGCTCTCCTGGTGGCTATTAGAGTAACTAGTGGGGTTTATGCTAGGCCGTTGCCACATACAACGGTCGAGTGGTTTGTACAATAGTTAAGTCAGGCAAGATGACACATCAACTCGGTCCTTAATTGTGATAGGATGGCTATCTCCCAACCTCCTTGCTCTACCACAATGGTACGAGCCTCCAACGCATGACAATCCACCCAGGGAATGCCATTCATTCATCCCATCTTAACATTTTATTCTTTATAACCCAATTTCCCTTTTCTCAATACTCACACAGTTTCCTTTTAATAAAGCATGTTGCAACCATTTTAGAGTATAATAAAACGAGTACCGGGTCCTAAGCGGCGCTCGAGCAGCGATCAACATCCAAATAGAATAAATCATATTTAGACATTAATCTAGGTGGTCATGGAATGATTATAACAAATCAAGGGGTGGCTATCCAACCATGTTTTCAGTAGTAAAAACATATGCGATTTTGTAAAATAGGACAATATGTTGTGTTTATAAAACTGGGTCGAAATATGCAATCAAAGGATGAGATTGAACTTGCCGTCTTCAAAGCCTTCCGGGAGGTCCTGATCGAGGTATTGTCCTTCGGGTTCGGAGTCGCAGTACTGGTCCTCGCACACCTGCTCGCAGTACTGCTAGTCGACGGGTTCTTCCTCGGTCACTCCGTGATCTACGGCGCACACAAACAAACACACAATAAATAAAAAGAAATAAACGTTTTATCATTGAGCTCGAATCAGGAATAACTTAAGAAATGATGGTAGAAAGAATATTTTTGGGACATTTCTTAATGGCATGGCTGGAATTATGTTAGAAATGGTGTGGTAAAGTTTCAGGGCAAACAGAGGATTTTTGGTGCATGAAATAATGAGTCGAAGGAGTGGTTAGGGGTTCAAGGGCTTCTTTGTAATTATTTTTGAGAGTGGAAGGACTTGATTATAATTTCTAAAAATATTTGTGTTACTCCGAAAAGGGACAGGGGTCTATTTGAAATTATGTTTATATGGTGGACGGGCTAATTCTTGAAATGGAATCAGGGAGGGGCTTCTTTGTAAATTCTCTGGGAGAGAAAAAGGACTTAGTTGGAATTTCGGAAAATATCCGAAATATTCTGAAAAGGGGCAGGGGCTTATCCATAATTATTTTGTGTAGTGTAAGGGTTCATTTTCTAAATAGAGAAAACATGGAGGGCTTATTTGGAAAAGGGGCTAAAGGGAGGTAGGGCTCTTAATGAAATAGGAAGAACAGGAGGGGACTAAGGGCAAGATTGCCCTCTTCTTCTTCCTTCGACTGAAAAATAGGGGAGGGAAGGGGGGCTCGCCGGCGACGCCGATTCCGGCGGCCCTAGTGCACGGCGGCGGCCGGGGAATGGGGCAAAAGAGAGAGGGAGCTGCGGGGAACTGATTCCCGGCCTCACCTCGGGCCGGGGCGACGGGAGCGGGCGGCGACCGGCCCTGGCGGTCGTGGCGGCGGCGCTAGGGGGCAGGGGAGGGGCTGGAGGCGACGGACGAGGTTTGTGGTGGTCGAGGGCAACGCGGAGCCCCTATTTATAGGCGGGGTGAGGCATGGAGGAGAGGGGGGTCGCGGTGGCCAGCGGGGCAGCTCTGCGTGGCCATTAATGGCGTGGGGGCGGCTTTGGCGTCGCGGAGCGGCGTGGATGCGACAGCGAGGTGACGGTGAGGCGATGGGGCATGCAGAGAAGGACAGCAAGTGGGCAAGTGGAGGGGGGGTGCCCAGGGCTGGTGCGGCTGCCAACAGTGAGGTGCCGCGCGGCGGCGTGCTGCACGAGAGCTTGGCTCCGTGCGAGCTCTGCTGCTGCTGCTTGGGCGCGCGTGCGTCGAGGCGGGCAAGGGGGCACGGCTGCGCAGGGAGGGTAGGCAGAGGGGGCCGCTGGTGGGGGCGACGACCGGCGCCGAGCTGCTCTGCTCGTGCCGCGCGTGGGAGGAAGGAGGAGAACGAAGAAAGGGAAGAGGGAGAAAAAGAAAAGAGAAAAAAAAGGAAAAGGGAAAAAGAAAAATGGAGAGAGAGAGAAAGAGAGAGAGAGAGAGAGCTGTCGGCGGGATTCGCGGCCGCGGTCGACGCACGCGCACGACGGCTTCAGTCGGAAGCGACTTGCACGTGGAACGAGGAGAAGGGGAACACACGGACGGGGATTGAATTTGGGCGTCGGATCGGCGGATCATCGGAAAAAGATTTCGGGGAAATTAGGAACTCGGACGGAAAAAGATTTAGCCCAACGACGAAAATGGTTTTGAAAATTATTTTTAGCGAGTGATTTATTTTGGTGATTTTTCCGGAATGTCACATTTAACAATTATGTTAAATAGAAAAAAGTGAGGAAGATATTACTACTGTGTTCGTAGTTGTTTCTTAGCATATATAGTTCCAAGAATGGTGTGATTATGCATAGTTGTAGATTGCAAACTGGTAGTATGCCGTGCCAAAATTTTACACCATAAGCCAACAACTATCAATGTGCACCTACAAATATAGCATATTTATATTGAACTCAGAAATATTATATACCGTTAATAATGTTAAGTGAGCACAATATACGAAAGTTACATGGCATCCATGAGTATGATCTCTCTCTCTCTCTCTATACAGAGTCCCAATGCGCTTAAGTTTACCCCAGTGTACCACAATGCCAACTATTCCTGCATGAAATATTTTTATGTCTTATTTCCATAGATATATCCCACATCTAAATACCAAAAATAGTATATAGAAAAAATAAACAGAGGTTTCATACACCAAACATATCTAATAATATATTTATACAACAAATGGCCCACTTCACCGAAGGACATCAAGTCTATTGGGTAAAACGGAAACTGAATATTCCCAGAATGTGGCTCAACTCTTAACTTGGTTAGTGGCCGAAGTAGCATTCATAATGACTTCGGATATTCTGAGATTCCACTTCGTTCATTGTTTGGAATCTCACTTCGATGGCAATCAATGTTAGCTTTAGGACATATTTGGTTTAAATTACTATTACTCTCTGTATGTCTATTAAGTTAGGGGCTTACAATAATGTTCGTGAGTATAAAATTTGCATTTCACGATGAGCTTGAACTGGGAACTTCACATCCAACCTAACGATTTTACTACATGATATGCCCACATCTTGAAGTTCAATTTCGTCAAACTTCTAGAATGACATAATATTTTTTTCAAGAAAAATGGGAACAAAAACACTGCACAGCAATAAACAATATATGTGTTTGAATGTCATTCTAAATGGAGTACTACAGAAGCGAATAGTGAACCTGATGAAGCATAAACATGCGAAGATCTAACAGAAATAGAACTACAAGGCTTCTTGTACCCGAATAAGACATCAGCAGCAACAAAGCGTGTGTGCATGTGGCCGGAAACAGGAAGGCAACGCGTGGTAGGGCGTGTCAGAACCGGGGCAGCGGGACTGCTTATAGGAATAGAATGTTCTAAAGTAATGGATAGATCATGGATGTACCTTACCTCTCTTGTAACTCCCCGAATAGGCGTAGAACTAGCTGCAGTACAAATAAAACTATCTGATTGTATTGTAGTAGGACTCAAACTGTACTCGGCTAGGACTTTCCATGTAACCCTATCCCCCGGATATATAAGGGCGGGCAGGGACCCCCTCGAAACATCATCAACACCTAAGGTAATACAAACAACCACACAGGACGTAGGGTATTACGCAACTCGCGGCCCGAACCTGTCTAAATCTTTGTGTTCCTTGCACCATCGAGTTCAAGAGCAGTCGATCCCTACCTACAAACCTTACTGCTAAGGGTATCCCTGAGCAGGCTTGGCGGTAAACACCGACAGCTGGCGCGCCAGGTAGGGGATTCGGCGTGTTCATCAGCGAATTCGATGGCCGGATCAAACGACGCCAACAACGTGCCTGAGGCTACAACTCTTGTTTTCGGTTCTTGGGCATGCACGACTGACGGATCGGGAGGCTTCTCCAGCTACCTTGTCACGTCCAACTCGCCTAAACCGAAAACCACTTCTCAACTCGCCGGCATCCGTAAGACTACGGATCTCGATGAAAAAGGAGTTCTACTTGAGCTCAGTTCGGGCAATGCAGAAAACGTGTCAACTCCGACTCGAACTCTCGGGTCAGTAGAGTTCGATGCAAACTCTGATTCCGAAAAACCTCACTTTTCCGAAAGCCTCGGAAAATACGTGACTTATCTCAAGTCAATTAAATGCCCAAAGATCAACAACTCAAAACTACTTGACGGAGTAGATCGAGTTTCACGATCAATTGAGGGATGCATCAAACTCGTAGAATATGCTCTTGGCTCATCTAAACCACAGCAGAACTCAGAAGCATTGAACCCACCACAAGAACGGCCGGGTAATATACTCTCAGGGATCGATCGAGTAGATTCCAAGATCGACGACTGCATTAAGATGGCTGAAGGCACTCTGCAGAACAAGCAGCAGGAATCGGGAGGAGGAATATGTGGGAGATCTGGAATGACAAACCCCCTGCTTGTTCGGATGGGACCATCTTTCTCCAGGAAACCTCAGAACCCTTCACTGAAACCTGCACACTTTCGGATTCCTGAACCAGTTGAAACCTTATTCGATCAGGACTTTGATCAATTCATGAATAGTCTCGACAAACTTGAACCATTCGACGATCTCGAAGACTAGTCAGATAACATCGACTTGTTCATGGACGCTATGGCCAATCCACCCCAGCATGCTGACGCCCTTCGGGAACTGGCCAAACTCAAAAAGGGAAAAGCTAAAGTTCCAGAACAATCTAGTAAGTCGATTTTCGAGAAACCCTGGATTAAGGAACCTGAAGGGCTGACTCCCACTCAATTCTAGCTACATTGGATGAATGATAACGCCCTCCACATAGAGATGGGCATTCCACTTCTTGCTCACCCAAAGCATACATATTCTAAAATCGGCGGACTAACCGATTCCGACTCCGAGTACTCTTCCAACTCGGAACACGAGCTGGATGACCTAATCCAGTACAGCAAACAAGTCGAGTCCAACTCGGCTAAGATTTCTAAGTCCGATCTGGACTCCCTCCCAAACTTGGTCATATACGCAACGCCACAAGGACGGACAGTGCGCCTGAAGAAGACACAAGATCCTAACGCCTCTGGCTCTCAGCCAATAGATCTACCCTTCCAGCAGAGCACTCCACTAGACTCGCCCTCAAGCAAACAAGACTAAGAAGTTCAAGATCTTTGCTGTGAAATCATCATGGTTCGCATCTCCAAAGTACACGAACCTGAGGATGACTCCACGGAGCGTCTCAACCTCGACGACTACAATTCTGATGATTTCGACGAGTATCTTCCCGATAACATGGAAACTACTCCTCCCGCAATCACAGAACCCCAATGCTACTTCCAAGCTATTTCCAAGCAAGATCCGCCTGCACCTCCTCCAGCAGTAACATTTACTACGCAATTGGAAGAGCAGCACCCAGCAGAAGATCTTTACGAGCGTCGTCGCCTGCTTAACCAGAAGAGGGCGTTCAGACGCCACCGCCTCGCCAACAGCCAGCAGGAACAGCAAGGCGACAACTATGATTACTCCAATTGCGACCTCCGCAGTGTGATCAACGTTGGTCGCAACGCGTGCAATGTTATCATGTCAAGGAGAAAGGAGTGCGAGGAAATAGAGGCGTACAACCCTTCTTCCAACTACTGCATCCCAGCTAAGGCTTCCGCAGCCTTCAAGAAGCACAAGCTGGCAAGTACCCGTCCCCAGGGTAAACCGCTCACCCCACATCATGGAGAAACATCTCTCGGCGGAGACATGATCAATAAGACGCTCCTACGCAAGTGCTTCATGCACCCAAAGAGCTCTCATACGATCTTCGAGTGCAACTCACTCCGCAAGGCCCTTGGGGCACCACTCCTAAAGGAGACTTTACAAATAATCTAGTCGACTGCTGTACCGACTAGTTTTTACCCCGAATAATTTTATTCAGTTATGTAAACCATTGCTCGCGTCTACGAGCAAGGGGTAGGTCTTAAGAGTCTGAGTCTGTCATTTTACAATTCCTGTAATCTTGACAAATTATCAATAATGTTGATTCCTTCCTAAATTAACTACTTGGCTCTCACTCATCTGACCAATACCCCATCATAAACGTCACTCTGAAAGCTATGCTCAGCATTAGAGCAGCAATTGTTGGTATTTTGTAACGTCACGAATAAAATCCGCAAGCGCACGGATACCGCTGTAGCTTTCACCCAAGAGTATTCCAGGGTATCGTATCCACTAGAGAACGTGAGTACACTACATACGGGTTCAGGCTGTCCAAGGACACACATGCTAGTGTAGGAGGATAGGAAAGAGAGGACTTTCTAAGATCTAGAATCTATGTTTAGAAGAAGAAATCACGTCGCCGTTATACTTCGAGTTAAAGGTATCGACCGGCTTATACAAGCCGATAGTTCCAATATGTGCTCTATCCAATATCCGAACGTGGAGGATTACTAAAAGGCTCGAATAGGGCTGTCACCACCTGCCAGCTACCTTTACAAACCGTGGGACTATCAGACAACTGAGTGGTATAGTCCTGCCTAGACACCACGTCTACGCCTTTCCCTACTAACTCTAGAAGCGTACACGGTTATTCTTTTCTATCCGGAGCCCAACTCTAGAGTCAAATGCTACTCGCTAGCATACACATCGACTAATATAAGACATAGATGATAACTTGCGATCTAGACTCTAATTCTAAATAAGCAAAGAAAGTCTAGAACACTTACAACCGAGTAAGCATCCGTCGAGGTACAAGCGGAGAAGAGCGCCGACAAGCCCGGTACATCCCCAGACTATCTCCCTCACTCTCGTAGAGGTACAATTTGGAGATGAGCGCCGTTGCCGGCGCCCCTCCTGAGTACCTCTACTCCTAAACTCCCTAAGACAACTCTCACTCAAGTGAGAAGAGATGGTGTGGTGTTGTTGTGTGTGTTGTGTTGTAATTCTCACCCCTCCCCTTGTATTTATAGGAGGGAGCCACTCCGGGAATGGAGCCAAACCGCAATGGAGCACCAACCATGAGATGCCATGTGTCACTGAGAGTCGGTGGGGCCCGTGGGCTACCACCACTAGGTCGGGCGATCTTGTAGGTCGGCCGGCCTTGGGCTGGCCCAGTTTGCCCCGGTCTTTGGTCAGAAGACTACTAGGTGGGCCCCCATGTCAGGTATATGGGTAAGGACCTATCTTGAGTCGGTTTGGTAGCTCTGGTGGGCCCGTGGATCCTCGTGGATGCATCTGTTTCGTCGAGAAGGTGTTGCCTCGGATTGATGACATGTCACCTTGCTTATGGGCTGCGTCTCTCTCTCATGTGCAGCTGCCAAATGGGCCCTTTTGGGCTTTGGGCTTGCTTGTGCTTGGCACAGGAATTTATGCCTTGGATAATATGCTTGTTACATGCAGTTTTGACCCAAATTCAACTGCACACATTCTCAGACCAGCATTTGTGGAATTTGTCAAATAATCATCCTATGCTAACATTTATTCCTTCTGATGCTCGACTTTTGCACGATAGTTGACGGTCAAAAAAGGGTCGTTAGTGACCATCAACAAGATCCCCCACACTTAGTTCTCTGCTCGTCCTCGAGTAAAGGCAAGAATTAAGGCGGACCCGACTTCACCTGATATGACACCTGCATACAAATTATTCTAAGCCTTACCTTTGCCTGTGAATTTTGATGTGTCTACCATAAATATTTGGGAAGTTGAAGAGCAGAACGGTGTTGACTTCAGTCTCCTCCACTTTCCTGCTATATGACTGGGGTTTTGGAAATATTTTTGCAAAGACCAACCATAGCTTTATTTCTCCATAGGGTCTCTCATGTCGCTCACTGTGTATATATCCTCACCAAGGCTTTGCTTCTTTTCACCCTACTTCTAAAGATGGCTTATGTGGGGCTCATGATAGGGGAAATGGAAACATGCACTTGTATCACATATATTGCAAAATCAAACAAAGGATCCATGGAGATGACAAATCACACAAGTTGATCAAGATTGTGCACATATGTGGAAGGTGGATGGTAGAAATGGGATACTCCTCTTATGAACCTATCTCTCTTTTATTTGGATAACATGAGGACATGGCTATATTATTGTATATCTCTTCTTCTTCTTTTCTTGGACCTTGATGTGTCCAATTTTTCTCTCTTTTTTTTGGGTCATGCTTCTTGGGCATGCCATCTTTTCTCTTTTCTTTTTTTCTTTTTTTAAATATCCCATGCCTCATTTGAAGGATACTAGAGAGAGATCATTAAACATGGAGTTTTATTTTGTGGATGGCTGGAATGGCATAGCTGACTTCCAGTGTAGAAGTTCAGCTGGTGGAGTGCACATGATCTTGATCAAACAAGTATGAAAGACATCTCACTAGGGTCACAAAGTTTGAAGAAGCTCAAAGCAACAACAAGGCACATATGTGTAAAGATTTGTATCATGAAGATCATTATATGGCTTTGGTTGGACAAACACGTGGAGTTGTAAAGCTATGGAGATTTTCTTTTTGATAGAAATTTCCCAGACATATAAGCAGAGAAAGCAAGAATTCTTCAATCAAACCATATCTCACTAGTCAACAACTTAACAATTATGGGTTTCCTAAGATATGATTCACAGGCTCAGGTTTAGCAAAGAATAAAAAGTATGCAAGCCAATCACAAAGAAGCACAGAACCAAAGGATACCTTTTGAGTTTAATTTTAATGATTAAGCAATGACTTTCATTTAAACTCATAGGTTGGGGAGAGTATGAGGGGTAGAGTGCACAAACCGTTGTGATGAAGACGATCGGAGCTAGTGCTAGTCAGCCAAACCTGAGGTTCTACTGCCCAATACTAGCTCTGATTCGTCTTGGCCTTTTACATTCTGGTTCGTTCGGTGTTGTGCACGTGTTGTGGTAGATCTCGAGTGTATATGCATGAAAGTTCCGAGAGATCTCCCCCACACTTGTTCTCGTACCTGGTGCTTATTGAAAAAGAAAAATATGGAAACAAACGAATAGCTCTACCGGTTTTAAGAACCAGGGAGCTCCTAAATTTATTGAAACTAAAATTTAATCTCACCACGATACTTACTCAGGCACGGCTGAATTAAGATTGCATTAACATGAGTATGTTGTGCAACATTAATCCAAAACCTCTACTTACCTTCCCGTTTGAATTCAGCTCACTGACTCACCCAATTGGATTTGATTTTTCTGCAGGGGTTAGTCCATATATGCAACCAACATCTATACAAGTATTAACTCCAAGAACATCAATCAATCTAGACACAAGGTCTAGTTGACTGAAGAGGACATTTTAACCCAAACACCATGCTTGATTTAAAAAGCCTATGAATGTATGTTGCAATCATACATTCAAACTAGAGCATACGAGAACAAATAAAGGGATCACGAAGCATGATTGAGCATTATTCGAAGAGAAATTGGCATGAGTTTGTACCTGGTGATCCTCGGGCGACCTCCTGGCAGGGCTTTGTTTAATGTCAAAAGTAGGACATTGAGAGTACTTACCACAACATCTTGTTGATGGAGATAATATTGTCACTATGGCAACTCCTCTCATTTTTTTCATTTTTTTTCTTTTATGGAGCAAGGAGCGAGGACGTACACCAATTCCAAAACAAGATATGAATTGAGAAAAGAGCTTACTTTGGGGTACTCACATACCTCCCCCACACTTGGAGTTTGCAAAACTTCAAGTGTATGGAGTTCAAGTCTCCTTCTGTAGTTGTTCCTTCATTAAGGCATATCGAGGTGTTGTAGTCGGTGTAGCTCACATGTTTATAGGCATTGTCTCTCCATCGTTCTCTTTGAGCTTCCCCTGGAATGGTTAGTGACCAAAAATACCCGATGGAAAACTATATCCTAGAACATGCTCTTGCTTTTTATTGAAAGGGAAATACAAAAGTAAATAAAAGATAGTAGTCCGGGCTATCTCCCGGCAGTGCTTTGTTTCTGGTCATAAGCTCGACCATGACAACTCTTGCAGCCATCATTGGTGATGGGTCATTGTTTTACCACCAATCGTTGAAGCTAGCTACAAGGTTAGTGCCACGGTGCACCCACGAAATCTGCAATGTTTACGATAAACATATACATCTACAACCAACCTTCTGAAGATTTTGCAAAAGAGGACCTTGAATTGGTTGTAGTCCTCGTGTGTGCACGGTGCACTAAGCATGCTTGACTCTGGAGTTGTATTGAATGAGCATGGTTTACATGGTATGTCAAAAGTAAAATTCCCATGCTCATTTGAGGAATCCTTTTCATTGGACTCCAGAGTCGGCGCCTCGCAAGATTTCTTGGCCCATTGATTCCCCATCTCAAGAGATTCATCGTGAAAGATCATAGTTGTATCTCGATCAAGGTCGAGAACAACATATTCTAGGCCATCGGAAAGAGGCTCAAACTCGGTCAAGGATGATGATGATGATCGTTCATCTTCATGAGAGTGAAGGCTATCTTCCGAGTCGTATTCTTCAGAGGATTCTAGAACTCCCAAGAGAACAGGCTTGGATGATATGAACGGAGATGTATGCATCATCTCCTCGAGCGGGTTTTTCTTGGGAAGGGGCTTTGCCAGAAGATTTTCTGAGCAAGAGGTGGTAGTGGCAGAACCAGTTTCCCTAAGCTTTTCATCTAGGCTCCCATGAGATGCCAGAAGTTTTTCTAGCGGGAGGCCTAGGAGAAGATCAAAATCGAGGATATCGTAGATATAAAAATCTAAATGCACCTCGATTTTGTCTATGGTGATAGGCACGTCCCTTGCAATCCCTCGACATTCAAAGTACAGTCCGGATGGACTTTTAATGTACCTGTCGGTCGGGGCTAAAGGCTTGTTACCCACAAGAGTGTCCAAAAGGTACTCGGGTAAGTTGCAAACCTGAGCAGCAGGGCCATGAAGAGCTTCTATGATTTTTCTCTTCACAGAACAAGTGATGGTTGCAGAGGTTGGGCTAATCCGAATCGCTTCGGAAGCACGCTTTGCCTCCTTTGACCAATCAATTGCGGGTGTATGGCGGAAAATTTTATCGAGGGTCTCATAAAGACACATCGATTTTGTAGGCTCCTCGTGCCTAAGATGATTCGAGGTATTTTGGATGTTTTCCGAAGGATCATCCACAAATCGGGAAGAGAACCTCGAAGGTTGAATTTCTTCTTCCTTCGGTGTTCGTGGTTCGGGAGAGGGCTCAACAATAGAACATTGGGATGTGGAAGATAAAGGCTCAGATTCGGGTGTTGAGAGACTCTCATGGCTCGACGCAGGTTCCTCCTGTCGGGGTTCACTATGGTCGATAGCGAAGCAAGAGTCTTTTAAGAAACTATCTAGGATGTATCTTCCTTCTTTCGGAGTTGTGTTTAAGAACCATCCTCCGCTGGCGTCGTCAAGCTCTAGGGCAGTTTCCATGTCTAAACCCGAGTAGAAAACTTCCAACAATACTTCATCGGGTATAGACATGTCTGGGATAGTCGCCAAAAGGCATGAGAATCTAGCCCATGCTGTACCTATGGACTCCTTCTCTAATTGCTAAAAATCGAGGATGTCGGTCGGTAGGGAGTCTATGCGTTCGGTGACGGAGAACGAGTAACAAAAGTAATCTCGAAGCTCCTCCCAATCACCGCTCATATTTCCTATCATGCCGGTGTACCATTGCTCCGCGCTCTCTATAAGAGAGAAGGGGAACAATTTCCACCGCAAGACTTCCTGTGTCATGCCTGGGATTACCAAGGTCGATAACAATTTCTCGAATTCTCGCAAATGGTCAAGGGGATCATCATTGATCGCTCCTGCGAAGAGTTGCTTTCGAACCATGGCTATAAAGCCAGGGTCGAGTTCATGGTTAAATGGGGAAGATGGTGATGGCTCAAAGAACTCGCCCATTGGGGTAGAGAGCTAGGGAAAGGATAGCTACTCCAAGGGTAGCGGGGGTAGAGGTAGAAGGAAAGAAAATGAAAAAGATACGAGGACGACTGAGTCCGAAGATAATGTAGCTGTCGTTCCCCGGCAACGGCGCCAGAGAGCTTGTTGGTATTTTGTAACGTCACGAATAAAATCCGCAAGCGCACGGATACCGCTGTAGCTTTCACCCAAGAGTATTCCAGGGTATCGTATCCACTAGGGAACGTGAGTACACTACCTACAGGTTCAGGCTGTCCAAGGACACACACGCTGGTGTAGGAGGATAGGAAAGAGAGGACTTTCTAAGATCTAGAATCTATGTTTAGAAGAAGAAATCACGTCGCCGTTATACTTCGAGCTAAAGGTATCGACCGGCTTATACAAGCCGATAATTCCAATATGTGCTCTATCCAATATCCGAACGTGGAGGATTACTAAAAGGCTCGAACAGGGCTGTCACCACCTGCCGGCTACCTCTGCAAACCGTGGGACTATCAGACAACTGAGTGGTATAGTCCAGCCTAGACACCACGTCTACGCCTTTCCCTACTAACTATAGAGGCGTACAGGGTTATCCTTTTCTATCCAGAGCCCAACTCTAGAGTCAAATGCTACTCGCTAGCATACACATCAACTAATGTAAGGCAGAGATGATAACTTGCGATCTAGACTCTAATTCTAAATAAGCAAAGAAAGTCTCGAACACTTACAAAAAAAGCATCCGTCAAGGTACAAGCGGAGAAGAGCGCCGACAAGCCCGGCACATCCCCCGACTATCTCCCTCACTCTCATAGAGGTACAATTTAGAGAAGAGCGCCGTTGCCGATGCCCTTCCTGAGTACCTCTACTCCTAAACTCCCTAAGACAACTCTCACTCAAGTGAGAAGAGATGGTGTGGTGTTGTTGTGTCTGTTGTGTTGTAATTCTCACCCCCTCCCCTTGTATTTATAGGAGGGAGCCACCCTGGGAATGGAGCCAAACCGCCATGGAGCACCAACCACGAGATGCCACGTGTCACTGAGAGTCGGTGGGGCCCGTGGGCTGCCACCACCAGGTTGGGCGACCTTGTAGGTCGATCGGCCTTGGGCTGGCCCAGTTTGCCCCGGTCTTTGGTCAGAAGACTGCTAGGTGGGCCCCCCTGTCATTTATATGGGTAAGGGCCTGTCTTGAGTCGGTTTGGTAGCTCTGCTGGGCCCGTGGATCCTCGTGAATGCATCTGATTCGTTGAGAATGGACACATGATGGTCCATGCAAAAATAAGAAAATTAGCCATGCCCAAACTATAAGAAGGGAGAGACAAAATCATGGAACATCCTACCCTCTTGCTTTTTACTCCATCCACCACATATTCACACATATGCACTTCTTGATCATGGTTGTATGACTTGCTTACTCTTTGGGTCCGATCTTTGACTTTGCAATATATTCGGAACAAGCATGCCTTGGTTTTTCTCCCTACCTTGAGCTCCACAAACAGCCTTTTAGAAGTAGGAGAAAGAAGGCACACAAAAAGGCCTTGGTGAGGATAAAACACCTTTGAGTGAATGAGAGTGTCATCCGAGGAACTTGTTTTTATTTTTCAAAAACTTTTGAAAACCTCCGGACATAATTTTGAGCAAGGAATGGGGTAAGTGGTGCTTTATGAATCGTTCTATGTCTCAACCGCCCAAGACAAAGAGAAGGTCAAAAGCCCCATGGAAATTAAGGTAAAAAGGGTGAGCAAAGTTTGACTAACTTATTCAATTCAAAATAGAATATTTTGTTCTAACTTGTGCATGATGAAGAAATGAAGCATTGCAGCAACTCCTGATCAAAAACCTAAAGTTTAGCTTTGCTCAGGGACGAGCAAAGTTCAGCTTGGGGGGTCTTGTTGACACTCACTAACGACCAGTTCTGAGCGTCAATATTGCCATAATAAATGGATGGACTTGCATTTCTTACACTCATGCCATTAAAAAATAACCGAATTCCACATGTCCCTCTAGATTTCTATGAGTGCAGGATTTAGCTGAAAATGGAGGGCAATCACACCCTTTTTGGCTAACGGGCAAACACCAATTAATCAGACATCATCACACATGGATCAAAAGGCCACCAGAGCAGAAATTCAGTAGGAACAAGGCCGAGCCACACACCAGTAACAAATTGGCCCTGAGGGCAGCCCATGGGGCAAAGGAGAAGGTTGGTGGGCCCATTGGGAGGCCGGCCGCCCTACAGGCCGGCCGACGTACCCATGGGCCCCACCGCCTCAAGCCTTCGACGTGGCAGTTCCTCATTGGATGGGGAAGTCGGTTCCAGGAGGCCCGTGCACAATTCCCGGCCGAGCAAGGGATGGCTCCCCACTATATATATGAGGGGAGGGGCTCCATTTCAAGCATCACCAAGAATCCAAGCAATCAAGTTACTCTCTCAAGATGTAATTCATCTTCTCTTGTAGAGGTCTTAGGACTAGAGGAGTTCATGTTTGAGTCATAGTTCGAGGTCTTAGAGTCTTCATGGAGAGTCCGATATGTCTTTTACTTTCTCTTCATGTAATTCTCTGAGTTTGTACTAGATGCTTATTTACTCTATTCAGTACTTTGGTTCATATGCCCTTGTTGTGTATATGATCCTTCTTGTGAGTTATGAATATCTTGAGTGACTCGCATGTATAGACTAGTCGTGTATCATGGCTTTGTTTCATCTTCCTTAATTGGGCGCTCTAGAACTAAGGCCCAGATAGACAAGGGTGTCCTTGCGCAAGGCTAGAGTGGTGCTCGTTAGCATAGGCGTGGTGCCTAGGTTGATGACCACGTTTGAATGCGATTCTATCCCACGGTTTGTAGAGGTAGCCGGCAGGTGGTGACAGCCCTATCCATGCCCCGAGTAATCCTCCACGTTCGGGTAGAAGAGTAGGAGGTACATAAATCTGTTGAATGATCAGGCTTCTCCTGTTCATCTGGATGTGGTCTCCCTAGTCCATTGATCAGGCTTTTCCTTTTGCTGTGAATGACTCAGTTCAGCTGTTCATGAGAGTACAATAGAATATAGCTCTAGTCATCCTTGATCTTGCTCTTTCCTCTCCGATATCCTAGGTGTGTTATATAGTTGTGTTTGTGTGTTCACTACCCTTTTTTACCATGAATATTATTTCCCTGTTCGGATCATTGACATTAACCCATGGTGGTCTTTTCGAGCTTAATTAAATTCTATACACTGCCGCCTTCACTGCGGAAATATAAATGACACCCCGGTTACTCTCGGGTAAAATGCTACGGCGGTACTCCGTGCGCTTGCGGATTTATTCGTGGCCCATGATATACCTGCCACCCAAATTGGCGTCTGCGGGCGTCATCGCTGGTGATGTTGATAGGCGCCAACAAGCATTTTTGGCGCCGTTGTCGGGGAAGACATAGGTTAAAAGAATTTCTTTAAGTAAGGAAAATCTCTATGATTAGTGGCCAGTGATCTGGCAGGACAACCATGCTGTCTTCTCCTTGTGTAGAGACAGGGGTAGTCTCCGATCAATTCCAATTCGCCAATGAACTTCACGACGAATCTGAGTCGACTTTAAGACAAGCGTGACTTGGCACTCTTGATTTTGAGAAGTCAACACTTCGGCAGTTGAATTGATCATGATTGCATCCAACTTTGGAAGAGGCTCGAATTCTCTGTTTGAAGAAGTGCTCTATTGCCGCTGCCTGATCACCAACAACAATGCGCACTGCATCAATCGAGAAAGCTACCACATTATGGTGCAATCCAGGTAAGTAATTTCTAACATTTCAGGGGCAGTACCACGGGATGATACGTATCATGAGAAGTTCAACCCGATCAAAAGAGGACCAAATGATAATCCCGAGTACCCCAGACACCACATCAAGGTACAAGTTCTTCTGATAATTTTCATAAAGCAGTGTCACACTTTGGAATTATTTTCTCAAACTAATCACGGTTGGCGGAATAAAATGTCTCGTTCAAAAGACTCTAAATTTTGAACCCTTGCCGATAGGTAAATTGGTAGTTATCCCATGTTTGATTTCAACCATTGCATGTTTGAATTCCCCTCAATTCCATTTGCTTTCTTGCATGAACATTGCATCTTTTGCATGAAAACCCTTGCATATTTTGTTTTCTTGTCTTTTGCATCATAAACCCCATGAATCTTGGAATTAGACAAGTGCCCACTGGGCAAATTTGGAAGAAAATGGCAGCCACAAAAGTTTGGAGTGTAGTGCATGCATGAACTTGGATGATTTACATGTCCAAATGCATTTGGGGCCACTTCTAGGCCTGCACCGGCCTACCTGCGCTCATTCATGCAATCTTGGACCATGTGGTAGTCATTATGGATCATTGAAAAAAGGAGGGAAAAATTGGGGCCAGCCACAAGCCGGCCGACCCCCTTGGTCGGTCGACTCAAGGGCAGCACCCCGCTATTTACCCCGGTGCACGGGGAGCTCATGGCACTCCCCTTGCCCGAGTTCAACCAGTTCCACTTCGTGTTCTCTGCTCCTCTGCTCTCTTTGGTCTTGTCTCTCTCCAAGTTTATAAGAAAAAGAAGAAAAAGATTTCCCTCTCTTGCATTCTCATTCGCATTTCGTGTTTACCTTCTTCCCTTCACAAGAACGTGTTTGTGGTGGTACAACTACCCCGCAAGAACGGTTTTGTGGTGCGTCATCGCCGACAAGAACGATTTTGTGGAGTGTTATCACCCACAAGAATGATTTTTGTGAGAGGCAACCATGCCCCACAAGGACAACTAACTCTTGGACAGCTAACTTGGTTTTTGCTAACTCTCACATAATCCTTCCGAGTATTTGGCTTGTTTTGTCTGCTGTAATGTCTTTCAGAAACATCGGAAGGAAGATGTTGGGAGCGCTCAAGAAGGTGACTGGGTTGAGCTCAAGTCGATCAAGCTCGCAACGCTCGTCCACCCCCACGCCAAGCTACACTCATCAAGATGAGCAAGCTGAGTCCCAGGCGTCAGAAGAGCAGCCAATACAACAAGAAGAAGAGGCGCCAAATGACTCCCACCTCGACATTCGAGGGGAGCGAGAACTCCAAGAGTAAAACATCCTGAAGGGTCGAACCTTCGGTCATACATGGGAGTTCGATGAAGACCTGCTGGAAAAGATAGGTATGAATGCTGAATTTACGAGTGTTTGGAAAGCCGTGGGATGGTCCACATTTGCTGAAATTTCTGAGTTGGGTTCGAGAGATTTAACCATTCAGTTTCTTTGCACTCTTGTGGAGACAAACGACGGCATTTCATTCCGATTTTTCGGGGAGGAATTCTCTTTATCATGGAAAGAGTTTAGTACTATTTTGGGTTTTCACCATAGGTGTAATCTTGATCTTGAGAAAGCAACCAAGGGTTATCACCGGGATAGTTTTTGACACACCATCTCTGGGTTAAACACGTACACGCACCCCCGTTGCAATGATATTCAGCATCCAACTTTATGTTTGATGCATAAATGGGTTGCTCTTACATGTTTCCCTAGAGATGATGTCCGGACAGTTCATGTGGATGAACTTTGTATTCTTTATGCCATGGTGAACAAAATAAAAATTGCCCCTGTGCAAGAAATGGTTCGCCAATGGCTTGGAAATTTTCGAATGTCCGGACTAGTTGAGTGCACTTCTTTGGTCACTAGAATTGCCACAAGTTTGGGTGTGTTGAATTGGGCTCGAGTTTCTTTTATCACTACTCCACAACCATCAATCGATATGGCATATTCAGTTCAAGGACATACTCTGAAAAGTGCTCCAGACGGCTCTATTATATTTTTCTTTCCTGGCTATGTAAACGAGATCCCTCTTCCTAACCCGGGACTCTGTTTATATAAAAGCCGTGGTTATACTTTTGAGTTGCAGCCCGCTGAAGTACCTCGCAGGAGTAGTGTGTCGGGAAGGATGACCAGAAGCCGGTCGTGAAATGTTGCGATGGATATGCCGCCACTACAACCACAAGCTTTTCATGGTTATGCAGGTTATGCACCCGCCGCTGGAACAGCCGGACCCTCGGCCGGACAGCAGTCCAGTTGGGACCGATATATCCCGCAACCTGAAGCTGGAGGTTCATCATGGCAGAGCAGTGGCAGCTCTGAGTGGGATCAACCCGGACAAACGAACTGGGCACAGGCCAGTGGTTCTAGTTGGAGCGGAGCGCCCCCACTCTTTGCTGCCCGACGCTCATTTTCAGCTCGAAGTGACTGTGATCTCTCTCAGGGGATACACGACATCAACATCCGAGTCAACGACATTGATGATAGGACACAGCAGACCCACGGAGCCCTCACTCAACATATTCAAGACACCGAAAGATATCACACACAACAACAAGCAAATCATGAAGCCACCATGGAACTGCTGCGGAAGCAGTATCAGGATGCTCAAGCATTCTATCAGCACTACGGGTATTACCCTCCACCCGGTCAGTAAGCTAGTTGGGGGGGGGGGGGAGGAGTCCCCGAAGGTAACATGTATCTTGCATTTGCATATTTCCCTTTTTCATCATCTTGCATTGCATGCTAAAAAAAAGTTGAGTCAGTTATCTTTATTTTCCTTTAAGTGTCATTTGTTTTATCTTCTCATGAGCGGTAAGAATGCCTAAGTCTTCTAGTTGAAATGATGAACAGTTGCTCTGTTTAATTTCCTTGTCATGCATAGTTTACAACTCATTTTCTCCAAGAACTGGGTTCGTTGGTCTCAAAATGTTTATCCTGAACCTGAAATTTTGTGGGTTGCGAGTGCATGATCTGAGTCTAAGCTGTTGAGAAATATGAAATGATGGATTAGAGTTGCTACAAATCTGTTCTGAGAAAAATTTTACGTCCGGAACTTTAATCTTTGAAAACTACAAAATAAAAAGTTCCTCGGTGATGAGAAATACCTACTAGAGCCATATGCATGAAGCCTACAAAGACATAATCTTACCTACATGCTGCTTGTATCTTTTTGAGCTTTGTCAAATTTTGTGACCTTTGTGAGTTGCGTTTCATACTCTCATGATCGAGAATCACGTACACACCACCTCCACATGCAAAAACTTCCACACTGAAAGGATAGCATTTCCATAACATGCACTCATTCATATCCTCTTTGATGTTCCATATTCCATAAAGTCTCTCCCAAAAATTCTTTCTAGTAAGGGCATGAGCTATGTATTGAAAAAAATAGAAGAGAAGAGGGCACATGAAGGCCCATGGAAAAAAATGGACACATGAAGGTCCATGCAAAAATAAGAAAATTAGCCATGCCCAAAATATAAGAAGAGAGAGACAAAATCATGGAACATCCTACCCTCTTACTTTTTACTCCATCCACCACATATTCACACGCATGCACTTCTTGATCATGGTTGTATGACTTACTTACTTTTTGGGTCCGATCTTTAACTTTGCAAAATATTCGGAACAAGCATGCCTTGGTTTTTTCTCCCTGCCTTGAGCTCTACAAACAGCCTTTTAGAAGTAGGAGAAAGAAGGCACACAAAAAGGCCTTGGTGAGGATAAAACACCTTTGAGCGAATTCCACATGTCCCTCTAGATTTCTATGAGTGCAGGATTTAGCTGAAAATGGAGGGCAATCACACCCTTTTTGGCTAACGAGCAAACACCAATTAATCAGACATCATCACACATGGATCAAAAGGCCACCAGAGCAGAAATTCAGTAGGAACAAGGCCGAGCCACACACCAGTAACAAATTGGCCCTGAGGGCAGCCCATGGGGCAAAGGAGAAGGTCGGTGGGCCCATTGGGAGGCTGGCCGCCCTACAGGCCGGCCGACGTACCCATGGGCCCCACCGCCTCAAGCCTTCGACGTGGCAGTTCCTCATTGGATGGGGAAGTCGGTTCCAGGAGGCCCGTGCACAATTCCCGGCCGAGCAAGGGATGGCTCCCCACTATATATATGAGGGGAGGGGCTCCATTTCAAGCATCACCAAGAATCCAAGCAATCAAGTTACTCTCTCAAGATGTAATTCATCTTCTCTTGTAGAGGTCTTAGGACTAGACGAGTTCAGGTTTGTCATAGTTCGAGGTCTTAGAGTCTTCATGGAGAGTCCGGTATGTCTTTTACTTTCTCTTCATGTAATTCTCTGAGTTTGTACTAGATGATTATTTACTCTATTCAGTACTTTGGTTCGTATGCCCTTGTTGTGTATATGATCCTTCTTGTGAGTTATGAATATCTTGAGTGATTCGCATGTATAGACTAGTCATGTATCATGGCTTTGTTTCATCTTCCTTAATTGGGCACTCTAGAACTAAGGCCCCGGATAGACAAGGGTGTCCTTGCGCAAGGCTAGAGTGGTGCTCGTTAGTGTAGGCGTGGTTCCTAGGTTGATGACCACGTTTGAATGCGATTCTATCCCACGGTTTGTAGAGGAAGCTGGCAGGTGATGACAGCCCTGTCCGTGCCCCGAGTAATCCTCCACGTTCGGGTAGAACAGTAGGAGGTACATAAAGCCGTCGGACGATCAGGCTTCTCCTGTTCGTCTGGATGTGGTCTCCCTAGTCCATTGATCAGGCTTTTCCTTTTGCTGTGAACGACTCAGTTCAGCTGTTCATGAGAGTACAATAGAATATAGCTCTAGTCATCCTTGATCTTGCCATTTCCTCTCCGATATCCTAGGTGTGTTATCTAGTTGTGTTTGTGTGTTCACTACCCCCTTTTACCATGAATTTTATTTCCCTGTTCGGATCATTGACATTAATCCATGGTGGTCTTTTCGAGCTTAATTAAATTCTATACACTGCCGCCTTCCCTGCGAAAATATAAATGACACCCCAGTTACTCTCAGGTAAAATGCTACGGCGGTACTTTGTGCGCTTGCGGATTTATTCGTGGCCCATGATTTACCTGCCACCCAAATTGGCGTCTGCGGGTGTCATCGCTGGTGACGTTGGTAGGCGCCAACAGTATCCCTGAGCAGGCTTGGCGGTAAACACCAACAGCTGGCGCGCCAGGTAGGGGACTCGGCGACTTCCTCAGCGAGTTCGATGGCCACCTTCGCCCTCACCACCACGACGCCTCCCCGAGGCGCCACCTTCATCTTCGGCTCGTGGGTCTGTGTCGCCAATGGTTCGGGCGGCTTCGACAGCCACCTAACCAACTCTCCCACACTGAAGATCTCTACATCGGAAGATTCCAACAAACTCGCCAGATCTCACGATCGTGGCGTTATGTTGCTTCCCGACCTCGCCAAGGAGATCGAGACAAAACTCAAAAATAACTCGACATCCACTCGGACTCAGATTGATCTCAAACCGAAATCTACTCAGATTGGGACTCCTCTTGCGCAACCCATCTTCGGCTTGCGCAACCCATCTTCGGCCTGCGCAATTCATCATCTGCTTACAAACAGATGATTAAATCCATCTATGAAAATAGCCTGGATCATCTACTCCGCGTCAAAGACCACTCAGTAACCGCTAGCCGGGAGGCACCCTTTTTCGACGTATACCCAGATCCAGTCGAGTCATCCAATGGCAGCCTAGATCGCATCACCAATGCGTTAGCAAAAATCCAACTCAAGTCCTGCCAAAGTTATACTCTCATAGAACTACTCGACAACCTTCGAGAAGTTGCCAGCATTGATGATCTCCCGTTTCAACACGGTACTCCCCTCGAAACCGAGAGGGAAACTGGGTCTGGATGAACTATTCTAGCTGATTATGAATCAGACCTGGAAAGCTTCTCTCCCGAACGTTTGGTTCCGGTGATTATCCAACAACCGGAGGTGCTCCTAGCCAGCACGATCCAAACGAAGCCTTGGATCAGATTTCAACAGACAATCTGACCCAAGATGCTCCACCAGACGAAGATGAAGCCACTCGTACAGCCCGCAGGGCAAGGAATCAACGTAAAGAGGAGTGCAGGGTTCATGCGGCCGAACGTGCTCGTATTCCACCGCGCAACCTCAACAACGAATTCAACAATGTCGCGGACCCTGTCTTCATAACACCAATTGCTGCGATGACAGAGGCAACCCTGCGACTCATGACGATGCCCCGGAATACAGAGATTGAACGAGTCATAAATCTCGCCAAGAATGTTATTGAACAATTCGAGAGACAGAACCCACTGTCCTCACTCCACGATACGCTATCAAGGGCTACTGCAACAGTCATACCTCAGGCAAGCCGTACCCCCCCGAAGGCCAGCAGCGTCAACAACAACAGGAGCAGCAAAACCCAAGAAATCAAGCGGATCAAGAAGTCGCGCGCAGCCATCGCCCCAGGGGTGGCCAATCACCAGTAAACCAAGCCCCTGGGCCTCAGCCAAACCGAACAACAATAACCGCGGGCACAATAGGGAAGAGGTAGCCGATTCCATCATGGACGCACGGGACATCATCAATGCAAGACGCAGAGCTCAGCTTGTAGACAACTCCGATCGCTTCCAAACCCTGAGCAGGGCTTTCGACAACATCGAGTACCCAAAGGATTTCAATCCCACGAACATCCAGAAGTACGATGGTAAGCAAGACCCTGCTCAATGGTTACGTTTATACTCGACCGCTGTTAGTGTTGCAGGGGGAGACACCAACACCAAGGTCCTCTACTTCCCGATGGCCTTGGAGCCTGCACCTCTCACGTGGCTCGAAAGCTTGGTGCGCGAGTCGATACCCTCGTGGGATGACCTCAAGAAGGCCTTCATCGACAACTTCCAGCGGTCACTACATCGAGTGGCTACTCACCATGCCATGTCCATGTGCCAGCAGGGGCAAGGCGAGTCGATAAGATCCTACGTCAAGCGCTTCTTCGACACAAGGGCCACCATCTACAACGTCGCCGACGACGACGTCTTTGACTACTTCTAGAGCGGCATCACCGTCCAGTCTCTATACCATGATTTTGGGCATAATCGCCCAAAAATGGTAGTGGAGCTACGAGACATGATGCAGCGCTGGACGGATGAAGAAGAGCAAGAACGCAGTCGCTTCCCACGTCACAACAACGACAACAATGGGAAGCACCACAATGACCGTGGAGGGCCTAGCAACCAGCGGGATCCTACGCGCAAGCGTAAGCCTGACGATACAGTCGGCATTATGGATCGCACTCCGTGTAGTAAGAAGGGCTACAAGCTGCAGGATCAGTTCGACAAAATTCTCCACAACAAGAGATGCCCAATTCACCCCAAGAGCAATCACTCGATGTGGGAATGCACGATCTTACGCAGGTCCTTCCAATCGGCACCAGTAGAAGCTCCTAAGAAAAAACAAGACAAAGATGATGAAGACGACAAGAAAGACCACGATGGTTTCCAACAGCAACAAAACGTCATCAATGTCATATTCGGAGGAGATCCTAGCTTCTCCAAGCGAGCTCAAAATTTCCTACTCAAGATCATATAGAATCACTGATGTAGATGGCAATGAAATACTGAATTCCTGGAATATTGAGCACTTGCGCAAGTTCTATCCTTGATCTAAGCAATATGGTGATGTCAGTTGATTTCTTTAATAAAGCAAGGGTCTTTACCAGTATATCGACTACATTAAAGACAATTTCTCTATCTGACAGCGTCACCAGTCCAGGATAGCTTACACAGTTTTCCATCAGGAAAACTACACAAGCCGCATCCTTGTCCTTAATATAAGGGCACAACCTACTCGCCTAGCTTGAGAAGGTATATGGATACCTTTACTAGTTGTCTATCTTGGGTAACTCGACGGAGTTCATCCTCATAGGTCAACTATAAGGAACTCCAGCCTTGCTGTAAAGGCAAAAGTACTCGCTCGCTCGAGTATGTTATGGATACTACTATATTTTGTCCATCTTGGGCAACCCGACGGGGTTCGTCCTAATAGATCAATCTTAGCAGTTACTCCAGTCTAAAAGTTAGACACCTTACTCGCTTCACTCGAGTAATTTTTGGATATCTTTCTGGCATTTACGTCTTGGATAACCTGACGGAGTTCATACCTAACAGTTCTGCCTTAAGAATTACTCCAGCCCTTGGATAAAGGGCACATTACTCGCCTTGCTCGAGTAATTTATGGATATCTCTTCGACATTTACATCTTTGGCAACCCGACGGGGCTCGTACCTAACAGTTTTGTCTTATGGATTACTCCAGTCCTTGGTCAGGACACACTACTCGCTTGCTCGAGTAGTTTATGGATATCTTTACATGTTTTTTCTATTTGGATAGTCCGACGGGACTCATCCTAATTGATTAACTTTAAAGATTACTCCTTATGAGTATTCTATTCAATTGATCGATTAGTTCATACTTATCCTACGACATCAGAACATGCTTCTGAAGACACACCAACAGGATACAAGCTATGAACAGCGACAAAATCTTACTGAAGGTTACAAGAGTTGTTACAAGCAGTTTACTCTGCCATATTCTTCAGG